>NC_134701.1:78307167-78636334 GCF_043290135.1 Rhipicephalus microplus
CCTTAGCGCCGACGTCGCTCGTTACGTGAGAACATGCCGAGACTGTCAGCGACGCAAAACACCGCAGACAAGGCCAGCCGGCTTTCTTCACTTCGCTGACCGTTCCAACGAATCAGGATGGACTTATATACTAGGGCTGTTTTTAACGTCAAATTCAGAAAACAAATCGATTGTCGTAGCTGCTGACCACACATCCACTATGCTGAAACAAAGGGTCTACTCAATAGTAGCACTGAAGAGGTAGCCAAGTTCTTTGCTGAGAACATCGTCTTTCGCCATTGCACCCCAGATGTTGTCATCACCGATATAGATGCGGCCTTTACTGCTCAATGCTTAAGCGATCTTGAGACATAGCCAGACAAGCCACCGCTGCACCACCGCTTACCACCCATAGACAAATAGTCTCACCGAACTGCTAAACAAGACAATTGGGGGCATGCTCGCCATGTACGTCGACGTCGAACAAAAGACGTTGGACGCCATCCTTCCGTACGTGACTTTCGCATACAACACGGCCGTACTCCTGAGGAGACGACGCAGATGCAACTGTACAAGTTGCTCTACGGAAGGAACCAGGTAACGACGCTCGGCGCAGTGCTGGCCAACATCGCTGATGAAGAAAACCTCGACGTCACCCTCTCTCTTCAGCGCGCTGAAGAAGCTACTCAACTCACCCGCCTGCGCATCACGAATCAGTAGATGACGGACCACCGCTGTTACAATCTTCGGCAACGCTTCGTGGCATACCAACCGCGTCAACGTGTCTGGGTATGGACGCCGATACGCCGACATGTACTCAGTAAAAAATTTCTCCGATGGTACTTCGTACAATACAGGATAGTACGACGTCTCGGCCCACTCGAATACGAGGTTGTACTTAACGGCGTTACGAACTCTCAACGGCACCGATCACGACCGGAAGTCGCCCATGTCGCACGGCTCAAGCTGTTTAATGAACGTTAGCGATCCAAAAGTATATTTTGTTGTTGTTATTATTGCTCTATTGTACTTTATTATTTGTACTTTCTTACATTACTATTGCACTTTGGCCCGCCGCTGTGGTCTAGTGGCTAAAGCACTCGGCTGCTGACCCGCAGGTCACGGGATGGAATCCCGGCTGCAGCGGTTGCATTTCCGATGAAGGCGGAATTGTAAGCTCATGTGCTCAGTTTTGGGTGCACGTTTAAGAACCCCAGGTGGTCTAAATTTCCGGAGCCTTCCACTAAGGCATGCCTCAAAATCATATGGTGGTTTTGGGACGTTAAACCCCACATATTATCATCAAAGCAGTGATTGCGTAGCGTGGCCACTTCTCTCTGCGAGAACGGCACTCTGCTGTAGTTGAGACACATTTTTTCATGCCTCCCTCTCTCTCTCACAAACACACACACATGCACACACACACACACACGCGCGCGCGCGCGCGCACGCGTGTGTGTGTCGTATTATGTGTGAAACACAGGTATTAACACACACGTAATACCTGTGAATTAACACGGTATTAACACGTTAATACCTGTGTGCAAAAGCACTAATTCTTAGTATGATAGTGATGTTCTTTCCTGCTTACATTTAACATTTTTTTATTTCTCCTTTCACGGCAATACGCTTCACGTGAACTTGATTATAGATAACATGGAAGGCAAGTTTGTTAATTAGTGAATATATGATCTTTTCGAGCTTTAGATCGGTCTTGATGCGTTTGTTCTCATTTTTATCTTTAGCAGTGAAATAATTATTTTGCTCCTCTTGACATGCTAATGATCTGTAGTAATCAAACTTATGACTCGAGAGAGCTATAAATATATGACGTGGGCTGTAATAAGACAATCTCATAGGACCGCTTCATCAGCTGTAGCGAAAACATACTTCTCACGCAACATGTGAAAATGTGGAAATGACAACAAACACTCAGCGCGAACAGCACCTGTCCCACACTATTTCTTTCATCGCGCTATCCACTTTTCCACACTATTACACAAGTTCCAATTAACAAACTAACCCACAAAGCAAACATTCTGAATTGTTGCTTTTCTCTAGAAATGGCAGCCAGTAATTTTCTGATTATTCATTCTCTCACATAGAATTTCAGATACCCAAGATAGGCATTGTGGACGGCTTAGACGAAATAGAGGCACTGTATGCGCAATGCGCCTGTGCTTTTTGGTGTCCCGTGTTTTTTTTTTTCTTCATAGACCAGCTTTCAGTGTCAAAGAGAAAACTAGACGTTGAGTTGCCTTTTCTGCGGAATAGTCAAATAAAACTGCATAATAGGAGTTTGTATTCAGGTGATAGTTATTCTTCGCTGTTTATATGCTTGCCGCACGTGAACTTGATTATATACCCCCGCTGACAATGAATCTTACCTGCCGGCTCCATGGTTGGTGCAGGTGCTCTCACTGTGGGTAGACAAAGCATTTTAGTGCCATACTCATTGTGGGAGCCTGCTCGCAGTGACCAATAATGAAATGAGTGCTCTGTGCCTTACCGCCATCGGCGATGACTGGCTGTTCTGGAGGAACTGTGGTTAGGGAAAAAAAGTATCAGCTGCGCATTCCATTCGGCGACTACGTTTTTTGTACTAGAAAGTATTTTTGCACGCAAATTTTCACGGCAGTGATTCCTGATTGAAATATAATGCATCGTTGGGAGTCGCCAGAATGTGCATTGTCTACCTTATGGTTGTTTGGAAGCCAAAGCGGATTTTCATTTTTACGGCACCAAGGCGCTTGGCAAACGTGATTTGGTCGGAACCAGACTCCATCAACTGAGCATGCCTAGCCCTAAATAAAGAGTATTCTACATAGCTCCTACGCAAGAAAGACAGAGAAAGACTGAAAATGCTTGTTTTTCATCAACAGGCCACGTACTTATATGCGATCTTTCTAAATTGATGTCCTCTTTTTACGAATGTTGCGCGTATAGTGCTCGTAGTATCAGTACTTCTGGTGCTTCTTTATCTGTACTTTTCGCAGACGCAACTTGAGTGCATCGACGTTTCCACATTGTCTCGGTATTAGCGACGTGAACTGCAGTTTCACTGTCAACATCTTTGCGTGATTAGCCTTTATGTGTAGGCATACCCGAACATTTCACACGTGTTTCAATACAAATTTCTCAATAGCTGTTTTAAAAGCTGTACATCAATCACCCGTGACATTTACAATGATACCCTTAATTGGCCACATCAACCAATTCGGCATTTTTTTCTTAAAATGAATATCAAACTTACAAGAGGTTATTCCAAACTGATTGTTCTAAATGAAAACTTTCGTGCTCTTTACTACGCAAAACGATTTTCGAAACTTCCACTCAAACACCATAATTTGGCCACACATTTCATCTTGTGTGACATACCGTAACGCAAAAACATTACAGTTTGGTGAAGGGATTGTAAAGTAACGGCTGCACATGGTCACTTTCATAATCAAACGCTGCCAAGTTGTCATATGTGCTGGGTAAATAAATTCAACGCCGATTTCATACACAACTATCAAGTTACCGTTGCCGGTGGCTTTGGCTTCCTTCGCCACTGGCACTTCATCTGCAAGTTCAAACAGCAAAGTTTCAGGTTGTCGTAATTGTTAAGGAAGTGAATTTAGTGTAGTTGCTTCGCACAAAATAACAACTTACCTACGCCCCCGATATTGGCTTCCTTAGCTGCTGGCACTTCATCTGTAATATCAAAGAGCAGTAATAAATCTCGGCTAACTACACTACTTCTCGAGTATTTAGGCCAAAGACTTGGTGACCTTTCGACCTCAATCATTGCATCTTCTGACCATCACCATTTACTGCTGCACTTTCTGCACAAATGAATGAAGACTCAGATGCTAAATATGACACTAAACTATAAAATTGGAATGACCCAGATAAAACTAGCTTGAAATCAAAGTAATAATGCTGAAACTAAACCACTACTGATTCGGAATATGCCTGCTCGTTGTGCGCAGGCATGTAGGCTGAATCACGACACAAACACAAAGTAATACAAAAACAGAATATGGCTGATGGACATGACCGCACATGCGGAGTCAACAAGCTTAACTGACATTGCAGAAGCCGAAGAAAGAGCGCGGATAGATACAAGATAAACGCTAAAGAGTTCGGGAGGAATTCGGTTGAACGATTGTCACTGCAAGTAAACTACGTAAGGTTTTTGAAGCCCTCGAGGTTGCTTAAGCAATGTCCGCACCTCACGCATCTATCATTTCGCGTGTGACTTTTAGGGGCGAAGCTCCTTAAAACTGCAGCCATTCGTCCCTCGTCGTAATACGTAACATGTCTTACGCTTTGACGTGCAATGTAGTGCCGGTGGGAGATTTTTCCTGTGCGTCGCCTAACAATGAAAAATCGCAGCGTGCGCGTTAACTACTAGCCGAATTCTCCTGTCTCTCATTCCCCATTATCAGCCATTGGCATGTACATTGAGCACTATGTGACAGGAAAACGTTGCTACGTTATACTCGCTGGGCGTAACCTGTTTGGCTTTAGAAAGGTTTTGCGAGCATTGGGCCGCAGTGCCATGAATACAGTGAACTAGTATATACCATGAACTCGAGGTGGTTAAAGGGGGGAAGTAGACCCGAAGCGCAAGCCATAAGAAAGTGTGCGCGTGCCACCTCTCGTTCAGTCCTTGGAATGTCCGCTGGATGGCGGTGCTTCTATATGCGGAATATATGATGAAAATATGCGAGATGGTGGTACTTGGATTGTTGACTAGATGGACGATCGGACACACAGACAGATGGATGGATAGACGCACGCATGGCTGCACGGGTGAATGTACGCATGGACGCACGCAGAGGCAGACGCATAGATGGACGTGTGGACGCTCGAACAGACGAATGCACGGACGGGCGGATGGACGCATGGACGGTCACACATGACAGACGCATGGACGAACGGAAGCAAGAAGGATGGATGAACGGATGCTTCACCCCACTCTCTATCATTCACCCCATGGATATGCTGCCATTTTTTTTTTATCGCCATAAGCAGGCTCGGCTTGAAATTACAGTTCACGGTGGTTCATGCACGTCTATGCATGCATTGACCAGATGAAGCCGATTTCTGCCTGACAAAAAAAAACGGGTCTAAAAATTCGTATATAGTAGTATTTGAAGTTCCAGATATATTCTCACTGAAGTCGACTTCTAATACCCGTATTTTTGGTGGCTAAGAAGATATATTCGCTAAAACACGAACTGTAAATAAAACAATGCTCGTAAGTGTCCATAAAAGTTAGTCTCATAGCAGAGTTTTTCGTCTATATTAACTCTTACCTGAAGTTGACTGCTTTAATCTGACATACAGTGATATAGTTAAACGATATGCCCCTAGCAAGACATATCCTCATGTGTCATATCGTCATCGTCATGTGTCCTTCTGTCTACTTATGTGTGTGTCATTACGTAGCACGAAACTACTATTCCCAGCTATATATATCTCTGCTTTGGGGCCGCACACCGCGCACCGCGTACTGGTTAGCTGTCACAAAATTTATAATACAATTGTTGTTTTCTATGCATCGTCTTGTGTCCTTGTATCTACTTATGTGTGTGTCATTACGTAGCACGAAACTTTTGTTCCCAGCTATATACACCCCTGCTTTGGGGCCGCACACCACGCACTGGGTAGCAGTCACAGAATTTATAAGACAATTGTTGAAAGGTGCTGTGATCGTTACCCTGCACCTACACCAAATGTAACAGGCGTGTTCTTCGTAGGAATTTCAGCAAGAAACTCGCATGGACAAGCAAGCCAGCTGCAGCACAGAAAAACAGGAGGCCGAGAGCGGGACACATGAACTTCGTCGTCTTTTCTCTCCCTGGCACAGAGCTAGCGCCGATGTGCACCGGTACAATTTATATTTTGCGCTACACGTTGACTGCAGCAGCTATTTTCCCTCACTAGGGAATTGCCGACGACATAAGAATTATAGTTACTGTATATGCTACCTTTAGGTAGTAGAGTTGCACTAAGGTATGCCATCTTGGGTTCAAAACTTTTGCAGAGAAGCCACTCACCACCTGCGTAGCAGCAGCCCTTGCGCTTCAGAGTTATTTATTCCTATATTTATGAAGGTACGAGAAAACCTCAGTTGCTCCGGTCACGCTTAGGAGCCTTCATTTCATGATCACGTTCTTGGTATGAAATAATAAAACTAAGTGCGTCGGCTCGCTTAACCAGTGAAATATATATTTATAGTTGTTCGAACAATAGCTTCGTCTTTTTTCCCCCTGTTCTTTTCATTTACAGATGTGAAACTATTCCAGCCCATTTTATAATGGTTGAGCCAGTTAAAGGTAAAAGTTTATACTCGTGTTCGACGCATTCATGAACTGAGGAGGAAAATAGCTATAGTTTTGTAAGCTTCAACTGAATAGAGCTAGATAGCAATCGAGAGTGGCTGTGTGACGCCCGTGTGACGCGCCGCTCTCGTATTACGCTCGTATAACAATTGCGGCTCACTACTGCTGATGTTAATCGCTGCTCAATGGCCCTGTCACGCCCAACATTCCTTTCACTTAAGGTTTGATAGCTGCCATAAATTTACAGGCCAGCTGCAACACGTTGCCGATTTCACTAGTTCTAGGGTATTTTTTATTTTTAGCGTTTTACCCGTCAGACCAATTTGGACGTGAGCAGGTGACACACTCTGACCAACGCTGCAAGTATAACGTATTCACTGCTTTTGTGGGTAATACAACAAGATCAAGTTTTGCAGTGCCGTGGATAGATAAAAAGAATAGAAGCGTTTATTCCTTTTTCACAGAACTCTAATCTTTCTATAGCAGCACCCACTGCACCAGCGTCTAAATATATGAGCGGTATGTAGTACAATTCAACACAAAATGCACTGACTACCACATTTCTAGCGACCAACAGCCGACATGACTACAGAACCGAAGAAATGCGGTGAGAATAACAACTGCCGATGTCAATCACGCTTTATGTGCCCAGAATATGCGAAGCATGGAAGCGTTATCAGCGTCATCTGCGTAGTGTTGGCTTCTCCGCAGTACAAATGATATCTTGTGATCACGTGATGGCGGTCACAAAACAGTGGCACAACTCTGCTACCTGAAAGTACCATATGCACTAGTTCTAGTAAGGATGAAGAGGAGTGACGTCGGCGTGAAGGGGAGTGGTGGTCACCGAGATGAAGTCATGGAGGTGGCGAAGATGAACTGCTGGGCTGCACGATAAGGTGAGCAGCTTAATGTAGGTAGCCGCCGTAGCAAGGCGTTGCGGCAGATTGATGAGCAGATGGCAATGGCATGCGACGGTTGCGAAATCGGGCCACAAGTCCGGCGAAACAACAAGCGAAGCGAATTGGCCATTTGTCGCGTGTACGCCGGGATTCTGAACATACTGGCCTCGAAATGGCATTGGTGGCAACGCAAAAGGCTGGGCTGTTGGTGGGCGCATCGGGACAGGTAGGACAAATGTCGGAGGTGGGGGTTGCGCCGTTATTGCGGCATATATCAAAAGTGCAGCCCCAGGCGGGCACGGTTGGACCAAAGGTGCCGACTCGGCTGGTTGATCGTAAATATCCCTTCTCATGACAGCAGCGAAATAAGAGAAGCATCGTGTTATACGAACTTATCGGTGAGAGGTAGCACAGACAGTTGACGCACCACCCTCTGCCGAATGACGTCTTCGCCTTCGGTACACAGCGTTGTAGCGGGTGACGACTTGGAAACAATCGTGAGGCTTGAAAGTGACTGGGTAGATGTAACAGGGCTGCGGGCAAGTACTTTTTTTCAAGGCAGCTCGTTGAAGCTGTCGCGAGGAATGATGACGGCCACGAGAGAAGCAGGTCTCCGCACAAGAAAATTGCGAAATGCCTCGTCTTCGATGTCTCTGAGGATATATGCTTGAACTTTTCCTCTTTACTGATAGAGGCGTTGACACGGGAGCAAATATGTAACTCGTAGCTGTTAGGCCTACTGGCGTAGGCGTTGTTCAGTGCGAACTTTTTTTCAATGTAGGGTTGCCGAAAACTCCTGCAAATGCTGTCTTGCAGCTGGACCAGGTAGGAAGATGACGCTTATAGTTTTAAAACCAGATGTTCGCGACGTCCACAATTTAAAAGGTGGTGACGCGTAGTTTTCTCGGGTCACGCAGTTGTTGGTTTCACTGACGGCCTCTTAGATGAAAAGCCAAACTTCAATGTCAACCTCACTGGTACCGCTGAAGAATGGAGTGCCATGTACTGCTGGACAGCGCCACTGTGGCCGCCGCAGGTAGTAGCACCGGTGGTGCCAGATTGGTTGTTGGCAACGTTGGCCCTTGCGGCGAATGAAGTTGGTGACAGCGTTTAGTTGCGAAGTTCCAGGTTGAGGTTAGTGATGGCAGCTGCTTACAACAAACGTCGTGTGATGATTTATCCAGGGAGAAGCAACAACTTTACAGTCAGAGTAGTGCCGGTCCGCCTTGAACGAGGATCTCGCGCAGAGCAACTAATGGTCCAGACTATCTTCATTCTCTTTTTCCCTACACTATATACAATAATAACGTAGCTTATGGCACGAAAAAAAAACAGGAGAGAAAGTCCTTCTCTCGTGTTTTTTTTTTCGTGCCATAAGCTACGTTAAGATTGAACCAACTCGCCCAACAAGTCACTCTGCTGAAATACATGCATCTGTACCTATATGCGTACACACTTTTGTATACACACTGGTTTTGTAAATAACTATAAGACAAAGTAAATTAGGTGGCACCTGGCTTCGTATTTAGTGGATATATCTTATTTACTTTGACCAATTTCCTAGTATATTCTTAGTGTGATATCAAACTTGTTTTAACGAGAGGCTAAACGTAATTGTAGACCTGAATGGTTCAGCAGCGATGCTGCGAGATATGCAATTAGGGTTATACCGTACCTAATCTTGGTAGCAGCAACCTAAATTCAATGTCTGCAGAGCGAGTATTTGAGAGCGTCTTCATGTGCTGTCGTAAATTGAAGCTTGTTTTTATAAATTTCAGGTAATAGGCTGCACTCATGCAACAGTCTTGCTTTGAGCATACCATGTTTTATAAGTAGCTGGCTGTTGGAAATCTCCCTTGAGTTGCCAAGTAGTCTTAGAATAGACGGATCATTTTCTTTTCTGAGACTCCCAATTTGTTTAAATTCTTCTCGCATATAGTACCCTATACAAGCATACAATCATTCAAGCGCGAATAAAATGACGGAGTAAATATTTTTCAGCAATAGTAGCACAGGTGAATTTCTTTTGAATGTGTACCCAAGAGTGTTGCTTAGTTTAGATGCGAGACTATTATCACAATGCAGAGGTTCAAGTAAACGTTTCTCCTCTACATTGTTACGTGGTGCACATTGTAGCCTGCAACTTTTCCAATGTGTGCTTTTTATTTTTAGCGCCAAAATATTTTCTCAACGCAGCAACCACAACGTTGATATACTATTGATGAAACCCTAAAGCGAAATCACCGACCCATGTTGGCAAAAGAAAGCGCTTTCCAAGCTTGTATAATTACTCATCAGATTTACTCTCATAAAACTTCCCTTCACTCTTTCACACTAATTGGTTATTGCTGCATGTTATCTATGTTTTACCGTACATGCTTCCACTGTTTTTCGCATATATATTTTTCCTGGCCTATAATGAAGGTCCACAGTTTACTCCAATCTACTTCGGCACTACAGCTTCAAACAGCACAAATGAATGGTACGTAATATCTCAAAAACTTACCTATCTTGGGCTTACTCGCCGTTTCAGCTGCAATTCAATGGGACAATGTTAAAATATATTTCAATTTTCTTCAAGCATGATTATTCAGATATAAAGTTAAGTGAGCTACAATATAAGCTATGGGTAGAGTGTTGGAGCTTCGAAGTACAGTTACAACTTCGCATTCCTTGACATTAGTATTGCTTAAAAAACATGGTATGTTGATCCCTCCATCGTAGAAATAGTCAAAAAACGGAAGTAAAATATGCCCTAACAGAAGTAGTTCGCGTAGTTTACAGTTAAAACACACACACACATACACTATATATATATATATATATATATATATATATATATATAGTCTAGTAGATCCTCCGTGAGCGGTCACAACGTGGTTTATTTCGACGTTTCGGCCTAGAGTCTGGCCTTCATCAGGAATAAAGATACAGTTTGTCGGTGCTCAGCTTTATACAATCTCAAATCAGAGGGCATAGTAAGAGGGCAAAAAAAGAAAAGAAAAAAAGAAAAGAAAAGGAAAGAAAAAAAAGATAAAAATAATATATGGTGAACGCCCCTCGGGTGCCCCCCTTCCACTTTTCCCTCCACTCCCCCCAACTCTCTCCCCCCTCTCCCCTTCACCTTTCTGATGTCAGCGATCTGTGTATGCTTCCGTTCACTAGCGCATTCCTCCCGATCAGACGGTCCCTCCTGGCACTGGCGGTTCGGTGTGGGGCAAAAAAGAGCTTTTCAGGAAGTCCTAAGCCTTTAACTGCTCGGGGTCCCGTAAACAATTCGTCGTAGAAGGACGGGGGCCGCGTATTGTGTCAGAGGCTGGTCAGCGGGCATTTTAGGAACTACTAGACTATATGCAACGCTACGGCCACTCAACCACCATGCCTGCCTATATATATATCTATATATATATATATATATATATATATATATATATATATATATATATATATATATATATATAAGGGAAAGAAGTGTATACCTAAGGGCTCGTTTTTCCGTGTTTTTAACACAATAATAATGAGATATAACAGACAGTAATGCCAAGGAATGTACAGGGGAAGTTATTACCATTAATGGAATGTAAATAAGAAGAAAGAAAAGTGGATGAAAAAATTACCAACTGTAAGCAGGAATCGAACCTACGACCTTCGAATTACGCGTTCGATGCTCTAACCACTGAGCTATTACAGCGGCACTCCCTCCATCCACTTTTTTGGGTTTATCTGTGAATTTTTTTAGAAGTAGGAGCGACAGTCAGCGCCATCTATAAGCCAAACAACGAGTGTGAAAA
Source organism: Rhipicephalus microplus (assembly GCF_043290135.1). Classification (NCBI taxonomy): domain Eukaryota; kingdom Metazoa; phylum Arthropoda; class Arachnida; order Ixodida; family Ixodidae; genus Rhipicephalus; species Rhipicephalus microplus. The sequence continues at coordinate 78,318,175 of NC_134701.1, forward strand.
CACTCTTATGCGCATGTTTGGCGTCACGTAGCACGTGAACTTATTATGAGCGGGCAGCTGATTAATTGTCCCCCTTATACAACCTAAACACACCAAGTCTGCCAGTACGAGACCCTCGTTCAATGAAATAAGGAAAAGAAGTGTATACCTAAGGGCTCGTTTTTCCGTGTTTTTAACACAATAATAATGAGATATAACAGACAGTAATGCCAAGGAATGTACAGGGGAAGTTATTAACATTAATGGAATGTAAATAGGAAGAAAGAAAAGTGGATGAAAAAATTACCAACTGTAAGCAGGAATCGAACCTACGACCTGCGACCTTCGAATAACGCGTTCGATGCTCTATCGCTGAGCTACCACGACAGCTATCCTTCCAACCACTTTATTGGGTATCTATGTCAATTTAAACGTGGGAATGTCAGTCAGCGCCACTAGTAGCCATGGCGGTGAGTGTTACACACTCTTTATGAGCCTGTTTGGCGTTACGTAGCACGTGAACTTATTACTGACTGGCAGCTGACCAGTAGTCCTCCGTATACAACCTAAAGGCACGAAGTCTGCCAGTACGAAGCCCATATATATATATTGTCACGGGGTCGTGACGTAGCCGAAGACAGGAGACTTCGTGTTAGGATTTAACTGTTTATTTGGGCGAACCTGTGCCCGGTAAACTGAAAGTCCAATTACAGCAGCAGTCTCGCACAGATAGCAGTCTCGGACTGATAGCGGCGAACGGAGAGTCGGCCTTCGATCAACAACAACTGACAAGCGGCGAAGCGCGTCGGCATTTATACTCTTGCCGTCGAATGTTCTAGCGCTATCGCTGGCGGTGGCGTAGCTTCCAGAACAATCTGTACCGTTCACACAGTGGGCGTGATCTTATCGAAATGATCTACTACAGTCCGGAACCTTCTAGAAAACTGCAGGCGCGGTTTGCGCTGAGAATTGTGCGGTGTTTTCGGACGATAACAAAAACTTGGGAAATGGAACGTGGCATTGCCCCCCTCTGAAAAAAGGCATCGTCCCGATGCTTTAACTAAAGATGAAAGTACAATAATAATGCAAGAAAGTACAATGAATAAATTACGATACAACAGTAATACAAAAAAAAACAATAGGTCAGTTTGTTAACGCGCATGAAACGGCTTGAGGCGCGCGACATGGACGACTTCAGGTCGCGATCGGCGTCGTTGAGAGTTCGTGATGCCGTCGGGGACAACCTCGTAATCAAGTGGGCCGAGCCGTCGAACCACCCTGTACGGTCCGAAGTACCGTCGCAGAAGCTTTTCACTTAGTCCACGTCGGCGTATCGGCGTCCACACCCAAACACGTTCACCGGGCTGGTATTCCACGAAGCGTCGTCGTAGGTTGTAACGGTGTCTGTCGGTCGTCTGTTGATTCTTGATACGGAGACGCGCAAGTTGTCGGGCTTCTTCGGCGCGTTGAAGGTACTCGCTCACATCGAGGTTTTCTTCGTCGGTGACGTTGGGTAACATGGCATCGAGCGTCGTTGCCGGGCTCCTTCCGTAGACCAATTTGTATGGCGATATCTGCGTCGTCTCCTGCACCGCCGTGTTGTATGCGAAGGTCACATACGGAAGAATGGCGTCCCACGTCTTGTGTTCGACATCGACGTACATTGACAGCATGTCGGCGATCGTCTTGTTAAGCCGCTCGGTGAGGCCGTTGGTCTGTGGGTGGTACGCTGTCGTCCGGCGGTGGTTTGTTTGGCTGTATGCCAAGATTGCTTGAGTTAAGTCGGCAGTGAATGCCGTTCCTCTGTCGGTGATAAGGACCTCTGGGGCGCCATGACGTAGGACGATATTTTCGACGAAGAATTTAGCTACTTCGGATGTACTGCCTTTTGGCAGGGCTTTTGTTTTGGCGTAGCGGGTGAGGTAGTCGGTAGCTACCACGATCCACTTGTTTCCGAAAGCCGACGTCGGGAACGGCCCCAGTAGGTCCATACCAATCTGCTGGAAAGGTCGGCAAGGTGGATCAATTGGCTGCAGAAGCCCCGCTGGCCTTGTCGGCGGTGTCTTGCGTCGCTGACAGTCCCGGCATGTTCTCACATAACGAGTGACGTCGGTGGTAAGACGTGGCCAGTAGTACCTTTCTTGTATCCTCGCGAGCGTGCGAGAAACACCGAGGTGCCCTGCCGTCGGATCGTCGTGAAGGGCCTGCAGGAGTTCTGGTCGCAAAGCTGAAGGCACCACAAGAAGGTACTTAGCTCGAAGCGGTGAAAAGTTTTTCTTTTGTAGAAGACCGTTTCGTAGAAAGAACGACGCAAGTGCGCGCTTGAATATCTTCGGGACTTCGGCGGTCCTGCCTTCGAGGTATTCTATTAGAGCCTTAAGTTCCGGGTCGGCCCTCTGACGTTCAGCGAAGTCGTCGGTAGTTATCGTTCCTAAGAAGTAGTCGTCATCCGGGTCGTCGGGTAGCGGTTGGTCGACAGGCGCACGAGAGAGACAGTCGGCGTCGGAGTGTTTTTTGCCGGACTTGTAAATGACAGTAATGTCATATTCTTGAAGTCTCAGGCTCCATCGTGCGAGGCGACCTGAGGGGTCCTTCAAGGTGGCTAGCCAACACAATGCGTGGTGGTCGCTCACAACTTTGAAGGGCCTGCCGTAGAGGTAGGGGCGAAATTTCGACGTAGCCCAGATGATGGCGAGGCACTCCTTTTCTGTTGTGGAATAATTTGCTTCTGCTTTGGATAGCGATCGGCTGGCGTAACTAATAACCCTTTCAAGTCCGTCAGCCCTCTGCACAAGAACGGCGCCAAGACCTACGCTGCTTGCGTCAGTATGTATTTCTGTCTCGGCGAATTCGTCGAAATGGGCAAGTAACGGAGGCGTCTGGAGGCGATGTTTAAGCTCCTGGAAAGCGTGTTCCTGCGGCGTTTCCCACTTAAACTCCACGTCGTCCTTGGTAAGGTTAGTGAGAGGATCGGCGATGCGGGCGAAGTTTTTCACGAACCGCCTATAATAGGCACACAGGCCCAGAAATCGGCGCACGGCTTTCTTGTCAGTTGGCGGCGGGAAGTCGGCGATGGCGGCTGTTTTCCGTGGATCGGGACGAGCTCCAGACTTGCTGATAACGTGCCCCAGAAACAAGAGCTCCTCATACGCAAATCTGCACTTTTCTGGCTTCAGTGTGAGTCCGGAAGTCTTGATGGCTTGAAGTACAGCTTCAAGGCGCCGAAGATGCTCGTCGAAACTCGAGGAAAACACGACGACGTCGTCCAAGTACACAAGGCAAGTCTGCCACTTCAATCCTGCCAGTACTGTATCCATAACGCGTTGAAACGTTGCAGGCGCTGAGCAAAGGCCGAAGGGCATCACCTTAAACTCGAAGAGGCCGTCCGGTGTTATGAACGCCGTCTTCTCTCGGTCTCTTTCGTCGACTTCGATTTGCCAATAGCCAGTCTTAAGGTCCATTGACGAAAAGTACTTGGCGTTATGGAGCCGATCAAGTGCGTCGTCTATTCGTGGGAGGGGATACACGTCCTTTCTTGTGATTTTGTTCAGGCGGCCATAATCGACGCAGAAACGTAGGGTCCCATCTTTTTTCTTCACTAACACCACGGGGGATGCCCATGGACTCTTGGACGGCTGGATAATGTCATCCCGCGGCATTTCATCAACTTGTCTCTTCATGACCTCACGTTCTCGCGTCGAAACCCTGTACGGACTCTGACGGAGTGGTCTGGCATTTTCTTCGGTTATGATGCGATGTTTTGTGATTGGGGTCTGCCGAATTTTCGATGACGACGAAAAGCAATCTTCGTATTGCAGGAGCAGGGCCTTGAGCTGTTCTTGCTTATCGTTCGGAAGTCTGGGATTGACGTCGAAAGCTATGGGAGGGGCTTGGTTCCTCTGAGCAGGTTCCGCAGAATCGGCGAGGGCGAAAGCATTGGTGGCTTCGACACTTTCTTCGATGTATGCGACCGTTGTCCCTTTGTTCACATGTTTGTACTCATTGCTGAAATTCGTGAGCAAAACCGTTGCTTTGCCTCCCCGCAGCTCTGCAATTCCTCTTGCGACGCAAATATTTCGGGTGACCAACAGATGCTGACTGCCTTCAACGACGCCTTCCAAGTCAGGTGATTTAGGAGCGCCGACTAAAATAATGACGCTTGAGCGAGGCGGAATGGTGACTTGTTCTTCCAGCACATTCAAGGCATGGTGTCCTGACGGCGTGCGCGGCGGTAGTGCTTCTTCTGTGGATAACGTTATCGACTTTGTTTTTAGGTTGATGACAGCACCATGGAGACATAAGAAGTCCATGCCAAGGATGACATCTCTCGAGCAACGCTGTAGGACTACGAAGTCTGTAGGATAAATACGGCCGTTAATGGTGACTCTCGCTGTGCAGATTCCTGCAGGCGTTACGAGATGACCTCCGGCTGTGCGGATTTCAGGGCCTTTCCAAGCTGTCCCAACTTTCTTTAACTTCGCGGCGAACGACCCACTGATGACAGAATAGTCGGCTCCAGTATCGACGAGAGCAGTCACACTGTGGCCGTCGATAAGAACGTCGAGGTCGCTAGTTCGCCGTCTCGCATTACAGTTAGGGCGTGGCGTCGGGTCACGGCTGCGTCGGCTTGTTCCGCTGTTTCCATGCTGCGTCGTCAGGCCACCTTCGGTAAATGAGCTTTCGCCGTCAGGGCTTTGCCTGGCTGGCGTTGTGTTCGGAAAGCTCCGTCGCGGCGTCGTCGTCGTCGGAGGATCTTCGGTAGTTCGTCGCACAGCAACCGCACCTCCACCGGTTGCTGCCCTTAGTTTCCCGGATACGGACTAGGAGACCGGCCCCGCGTTGGGCCAGAGTACTGCCGGTGGTGCGGTGACGTGCGACGGCTGGGCGACGGCGAACGCGAAGGGCTTCGTGGTGTCCACCGAGTTCCTGTCAGGTAGTCGGCGATATCACGTGGTCGTTCTCCTGGCTGTGGACGCGGTGCATTGACGGCGAAGCCACGCAGTCCAATCTGTCGGTACTGGCAACGGCAGTATGTGTGTCCGGCCTCGCCGCAGTGGTAGCAGAGCGGGCGATGGTCAGGGGTGCGCCAGACGTCAGTCTTCCTCGGTGCACTGCGCTGGGCCGCTGGCGAACGGTATGACGTCGGTGGGGGTGGTGGCGGCGGTGGCGTCTGTCGACGAAAGTGCGATGGGGCGGCGTTTTGGCGTGGACGGGGAGGAGCGTTGTGGCGCATTGCAGCGGCGTAGCTCATAGCTTCCGGCTCGGGCAGCGGTGCGTGGGGAATTTGAAGCGATTGCCGAACTTCTTCTCGCACAATGTCGGCAATTGAATCCACTTGAGGCTGGGCCGAAGGCAACAGCTTGCGCAGCTCTTCCCGCACGATCGCTCGGATCGTTTCACGCAGGTCTCCGGAGTTACTGGCTTGAGCAGCAGCGCAGTCTGCAGTCAGGCGACGATTATACTGTCTGGTGCGCATATCCAGGGTCTTTTCGATAGTGGTCGCTTCTGCTACAAATTCTTGGACGGTTATCGGTGGGTTTCTCATCAGTCCCGCGAAGAGCTCCTGTTTGACCCCTCGCACGAGGAAACGAACTTTTTTCTCCTCAGGCATGTCTGGATCAGCGTGACGGAATAGTCGGGTCATTTCTTCTGTGAAAATGGCGACATTTTCATTTGGTAGCTGAACCCGAGTCTCTAATAAAGCAGCGGCCCTCTCTTTGCGAGCGACGCTCGCGAACGTTTGAAGGAATGCGCCGCAGAAAACATCCCACGTTCGGAGCGTGGACTCCCGATTTTCAAGCCAAGTCCTTGCGGTGTCTTCCAAATAGAAGAACACACGACGCAGCTTTTCGTCATGGTCCCAGTGGTTGAGGGCGGCCACACGGTCGTATGTCTCGAGCCAGGACTCCGGGTCTTCGAACGATGACCCATGGAAAATTGGTGGTTCCCTGGGTTGATGCATGACCATCGTGGGCTGGGAAGCTGCGGTTGTCATTGTCGCTGCAGTCGCGGTCATGGCCTTCGTCTTCCGCGCCTTGTCTGGTAGAAGCCCGTACTCCGGTGGTAGCCCTTGCTGTCGGCGGCTTGTTCGCTGCTCCTGGTTGGTGTCGGTGTCTTCTCCTCGACGTGGGCTGGGTTCACGGCTTGACGGGGGCGTCCGGTACATGAACGAAGCAGCACCTCCACCAGATGTCACGGGGTCGTGACGTGGCCGAAGACAGGAGACTTCGTGTTAGGATTTAACTGTTTATTTGGGCGAACCTGTGCCCGGTAAACTGAAAGTCCAATTACAGCAGCAGTCTCGCACAGATAGCAGTCTCGGACTGATAGCGGCGAACGGAGCGTCGGCCTTCGATCAACAACAACTGACAAGCGGCGAAGCGCGTCGGCATTTATACTCTTGCCGTCGAATGTTCTAGCGTTATCGCTGGCGGTGGCGTAGCTTCCAGAACAATCTGTACCGTTCGCACAGTGGGCGTGATCTTATCGAAATGATCTACTACAGTCCGGAACCTTCTAGAAAACTGCAGGCGCGGTGTGCGCTGAGAATCGTGCGGTGTTTTCGGACGATAACAAAAACTTGGGAAATGGAACGTGGCAATATATATATATATATATATATATATATATATATATATATATATATATAATTATATCTTTATATATATATATATATATATATATATATATATATATATAGGCAGGCGTGGTGGTTGAGTGGCCGTAGCGTTGCATATAGTCAAATAAATCCTCCGTGAGCGGTCACAACGTGGTTTATTTCGACGTTTCGGCCTAGAGTCTGGCCTTCATCAGGATCACACACACACACACTATATATATATATATATATATATATATATATATATATATATATATATTATAACTTGCACAATATCTATCCGTGTATGACAGTGATAACACCGCTTCAAGTAGATGCATCCTCTTTCACGCCTATTCATACATCTCCATCCCGACGACCGACTTTGATCATTAAAGGGACCCTGAAATGGTCTTGGTGATATTTTACACACAAATTAGGCTAGTATACCTAGTTCCGAGGGTCCTTTAGAGACTAATTTGAACTTTCTTCGTAAATTGTGTAAATTATTACAACACTTTAACGCTGCGAATCACTGCGGATTGATGCAGTGATTCTACTGCAACTCGGTCAAACGTGTTCTCAACCGCTCATTCACAAATTGACAAGTTTTCGCCACTTGACATTACTGTGGCTGCAAATCTGATTGGCTGTAATGGGCTGTGAAATGCGTGGAAATGAGAAAAGCTGGTAGTGTAGCGCCACCTATGGAGTCAAAATGAACCACACCACGACCTTTGTTTCTCTTGACAGATGGCGCGTATGCTGCCGGAAGTACTCTGTGGTGATGGCCTCCGAAACAGCGCACAGCCTGTCGGCGTGCAATGTCGGATGTCTTGAATGGTGAATGCTCAAATCATCGAGCGCACTTATGAGAGATCTGCGATCCCCAGCGATACCATCGTGCCTCTTGAGTTGAGGGGGCCAGGCAGAGGTGAGAAGGGGGTATGATATATTTGTCCGTAGCAGCTTTGGTGCGCGGCGCGTCATTATGTTCGTGGTGCACATGGTTCAAAGATGCTGTAGTCTACACAATAAAAAACCTCAAAAAGCAGTTTCAGGGTCCCTTTAACGGTTATACATATCCTTGTGGTCAAGGTGCTTGTGGTAGCTGTAGTGGGTAACGATGAGGGCGCAACCACAGAAAATGGTGTAACAGCTATAGAGAGTGACTGACAAGATTCCGAACTTAGGCTAAAGTCGACTATCAGGTAGACTACTGGTGGCATGTGGTATACTTGTTGAAGACCACTGCCCTACCAGAGGGAAACGAAACGCGCGTCGTGTCCTCTTTTTGGCCCACCACGTTTATTCGTGTGGCGAGCAGGAGTGGGGAACGCGCAAATCTGAGCGGCCAAGCAGGGTTATTCTTGGTATAGATGGATGTTATAAATGACGGCGACACTTGAAATTAAGTTGCCACCGAGGGTGTGTGTTAAGGCATTGGCAAAATTTCACTTCTATTGGGAACGCCCTGAACGGGAAGGACGCTTAGAAACGACGATCGGGCGGAAGTAATCGTGGATGCCATGGTCATAATGCATTACTGCAATTTACAAAGAATGATATGACAGAATACTGGCAGATATAAAAGGCGTATTTTATAAAGCATATGCCTTATGCGACCGGGGCACAGGGGATAGCGTGGCCGGTATGTGTTGTCGTGCACACAGAGGTCATGGGTTCAATTCCTGTTGACGGAACATCTCTCTTTTGATCATGCGCATTACTTCGATGACGTTTCAGTGACGTAAATACGTCACAAAAATCTAGGTGGACCCCGGCACAAATCGCTTTCGTATTATTATAGCCTTTCATACCATTTTATGCACAACAGAGCTATTTTCCTAATTATATGTTTATTGCGCTCTGCTGGAAAGAGCTAACATTACTATCACGGCGTCTGAGTCAAATTTTTGCAAATGTGTCGTGCTCATTTCATTCGATCAGTTTGCGCATAAATATACCAATTACAATCGGCGAATGATTCCCTAATTGCATAAGTGTTTCAGTGAAATGACGCCATTCTTTCACACAGTCACATCTACCGGATACATAAATTCCTACCTGTGCAACATACACTCCTCTCATTTTTTCTGCCATTCTTACTTCTAGAATAACACCTGCCACCACTCGGCAGCTTGTAAGGCATGAATACGTGACGGCACTATTCAGCCGACTCATGTGCGTCGCGTTTGCACTCTTGATAACACCGTGGTGCTAGTGCTTCTGCGGTAGTTTCATTATTACGATGTAGAGCTAAACTGGCGTGGCATGAGTAAAGAGTGAGCGTAAACAAGCGGCAACATGATTATCTTCTCATACTAATTACGGACTTCACGGCTCACGCGACGTAGTCTCGTTGTCCTCTCACTGTCCTTCTGTTATGCAAATTTTGGCATGACATCACGTAAGAGTATGACGATAGTAAATTGGAGGTTATAACAAGACCACTATGAAATTTCCACAATGACATGTATAACAAGGCCTTGTTAATGTTATTGCTGTTTCATTAGCCGGATATATTGAATTTTATGAGCACATGGCTAAAATAAATGACGTCTTGACATGAACACAATGCTCGGCATGTCGTGTGCTTCAAACCATACAGGACAAGGTATTGATGTTCTCGTCTTCATTTAACCGCATTCACCTCTACCGGAACGGCCCTACCGTTACATTACTGCATCACGGGTTCGATACCACTGCAGCAGTCACACTTTGGTGAAGGCGAAACGATAGATTCCCGTGTACTGGGCAATATCAACAGTGCACTTTAGAAAACACCATATGTTAGAAATTTCCAGGACTTAGCACTACGACATGTATATTGGTCTTATCTTGGCATTGGCATGTAAACATCATATATAAAGATTGATTGATTGATTTGTAGGATTTAACGTCCCAAAACCACCATATGATTATGAGAGACGCCTTAGTGGAGTGCTCCAGAAATTTCGACCACCTGGGGTTCTTTAACGTGCACCCAAATCTGAGCACGGGCCTACAACATTCCCGCCTCCATCGGAAATGCAGCCGCCGCAGCCGGGAATCGAAGCCGCGACCTGCGGGTCAGCAGCCGAGTACCTTAGCCACTAAACCACCGTGGCGGGGCATCATATATAAAGAGATTTCCGTTCGTGCGTGAGTTACATGATACCTGAAGAATACCGCATGGATAATGGGTTAGGACATGAATCACATGACATGCACGACAGGCCAGTCCCGACGTACATCAAAAGGTGCCATGGTGACACGACAGTGGTCGTTTCATTACCTTGTTTTATACTTTCAGTACATAACAAATTACATAAAGGAATGTGATCAAATGACGTCCGTGTATTACAAACGTGAACGGCAGCTGAGGACAAGAATGTGCGTGACATCTGAGCTGTACAGCATGGATACCATAACCGATAAGCCCATGTCTTCAACCCACCTTGGTCTGTCTGTTAGCCTGACTTATACATCGCACTGTATTAAACTAATTCACGACAACTATTCTACAGTGAAAGACGTGTCACATCATGATGCCTCAATTCGTCTCGAAGTCAAACAATGCAGTGTGTAGAGCGCCTCATTGACTGCATCGTACAGCACGGAATTCTACAGTGCATTGAATATGAGCTTGTTTTAATTATTGTGAACTCTGTGCTACCGGTTGCAAGAAAAAAACAATACATCCAGCATTTCTATTCGCTTCAGGAATAAAAAATGATGACCTGTCTGGTGAAGAGTTAAATATACAATATTCTAAAAAAAAAGATTAGGAAGAAATTGTTTTTGTGAGCTATGCCATTTACTTGAAATTAGGTGGTAACAAAAGTTATTCTGCATCGATAATATTCAACTTGAATTCGAAACTTTTGGCCTTAGCCATATTTGCATATCTTTAGGTTTTCTTGGTTTTGACCGAAAAAATAATGTTTTTCAAGGTAATCCTAAAACGTACCTGGCACATCATATGACATATCGAACACTGTATTGCCCAAGCCTGACTGACTGCACTCGCAATGAGCACATCGACGTTAGTTATCTAAACATGATTACTGTGTTCGAGGCTCAACTCATGCTATGCTAAGAATATGGCTCTTTCTGGCTATAGTAGTCGAAATGTCTGCCAAAAAGAAGTTGCGTTCACTAATGTATACACTGCAAGAATATTGTGACGCGCATTCGAGAGCGTAGCTGTAAATAAAACTCGGGTCACCTAATATGAGGTGACCCAAACGTACCTATAGTGGGTACATTCATACCGTAAATTCCATATGTAATACTAGTAGGTGCATTGAAACTCTCGAATTGATAAAATCGATTCCCAAGCACTAAAACTGCAATGCTATAATGGACCCACTGTAGTGGGGAATTCCGTAATAATTAAGACCGCGATTAGTAACTTGCTCTCAAATTTAGGTACGGCAGTATCATTTAATTTAATCCTTATTGAAATGCTATCCCCCTAGTCTAGAAGTGAACCTGCCCCTAGAGCCTATAGCAGCTGAAACCTTAGGTGCTACTGGCCGCGAGATCGTACAGAGTCGGCACTTTGTGGCGAGCGGAAGAAACCTCTACATGTGGATCACACCAAGAGACGCTTTCTAGTCTAAGCGCGTTCGCATGTGTGGGTAAATCATGCACGTACTCAGAAGGAAACGTATTCTGTTGTTTTGGCACGCTCTCAATTGCTTGTACGTATGTCTACAATAATACGCAAGTGTTCTGCCTTCCGAAACTTGTGTGCTCTCCAATAAGTGACGGCATGCAAACGTCACTATGACGGTACGTGTAGTAATCGTTCTATCGAAAGCCTGAAATTATTTCATTGTGAGTGCCACATCATCGTTCAAGAACTTCACATCGAGCATTTCTCGTCATCCTAAACAAAAGAGGCACTAAGTCACGAGGTGTGAACAAAGAATCGGAGCGACACCGCCTCGTAATGTGTTGGTGATCTCGATATGCTTGGGGTACAACAAAGCAATAACGAGCGTATGCGAAGTACATTTAGGAAATTAAGAAGGCTTCAGGCCAAGCATTTCTATAACGGCATGAGTATCCATGCAAACATAAAAGCAGGGTACACAAAGCTCTTCATCTATCTAGGCAAAACATCGGACTTCTTTTGTTTTCGTATCTGCTAGATAAACAAACAAATATTAACTGTCTCGGCAATGCAACACCACTTATAATATTGTATATGCTGAACACACGTGCAAATAAAATAATGATAATTGATGGGGTTCAACGTCCCGAAACCACCACATGATTATCAGAAAAGTCGTTGTGGAAGGCTGTGGAGATTTCACCCACCAGACGTTTCTCGGCGTGCACCTTAATTCAAGTACACGGTGAGTACCACCTCCCAGCCGATCCGCAACAGTGACCGTGGCTGATGCGGAGGCCAGGCCCTGCCTTAGCGTGGGGGTAGCACCAGCAATTGGCCTCGGAGTTCGTGCCTGCCTAACATGCGTCGCGAAGGGTGCGACGGCAGTGTTATCAACTATTCCGGCACACTCCCAAAGCATGTGCCGCGGTGTGGCCTTTTCCCCGCACGCTTTACACGCGTCCGTCGGGTACAGGGGTGGATAACACAGGCAAAGGATCGCCGGGCTTGAGTACGTATTTGTCTGTAATAACCTCAGAATTGCGGCCTGTATTTTGTTCAATTTCTTGTGTGGTGTGGGTATTTGCGTCTGTTTAGTCTGTAACGTTGTGTAATGCCGTTCAATGTGGTCAGGCGATCACCCCAAGACCATCCGGTCATTGCCGTTGCGTGAATAGTGTCATCGCCCCACTCTCAAAGGTGAAAGCGCCCACCTAATCAACCGCGACTCGGTGAGTGAGATCTCGAGCTACAGTGTGGGCACAGTGTTGCCTGCGAGTAGGACGCTGGTGTCGAAAATCATTGACGCGTATATAAATATAGCCTTCGGCATCCATGTCAAGCGTTAACAAGACAATCACTTCAACGAAACGTAATCAATGAAATTCTCTCGTGTATTCCGTAAATATTATCGACTACACTCCAAGATAACACATCCACGGCTAACATTACTGATATACACTGAAAATCCATCATACAGGGTCATGAGAATGCAAGCAATTCAGCATCTTACCCATGGCTGCCATCGAAACAGGGATGCAGATAGATGATGAATAAGATGATCATGGCACAAAAGTATGGCTCACACCCACTCTGAGGGATTAGCGAAACAGCCATTTTACTTCCTCATCTTGACTGAGTTGCGCGAAAAAAAAAAAGAAGTATAAAAGGAAGGCACCTAGACACAGCGCACAATCACAACTGAGTTAGGGTGAATTACCTACTCGCCCAGCAGTTCGTGCCTCTGAAGCCATCTTACCTTCTCCTCTTGTTAGGCAGCACCTGAACTTGAATTTACCAATGCACGCCTACTGAAGAGAACCTATCGCCACGGCAATAAAAATGTTTACATAAATCGCTAGTTCTAAAATTCAGTTTATAAATGCGCTTACCTTGAGTGAGCAACGCAGTACGTAAAAGCCAGTAACTTTCATGTTAAACTCCTTCCCATTTATAATGTAGATCTGGCATATCGCGTCACGTGGCCTCGTGTATGTTAGCAATCACTAATAATGTCGCTGGCTCTAAATGTTCTCTTTCGTTCTGTTTCAACAGATGGTTGAATTGATTTGTGGCACGGAGATGAGAGAGAATGTGATACCTGTTTTGAACAGATACTTCTAAAGCCAGATAAGGTGTTTCCCAACGTACACAAGCTCATTTTCGTACTCATTTTAGAAGCTACGCCAACACATTGTCATCCGTACTTTCCACTCGATTCTTCCCCTCAGAAATGAAGGCAGCCTCTCGCTAGTGTTGCGAAGCCTGAAGGAGATGAGAAGCCGGGCAGCCTTGTTGTTCTTGTTCTTGTTCTTGTTCACCTTCACTTGTGGCTCATTCTTTTGTTTGTCTTCAGTTGTCGCTTCCTTTCATTTTTTTTCCCTTGCGGTTCGCATTTTCGAGATTTTCAATCTTTCTTGTGCTTAATATTTACTTATAATTTCCTACCAATTTTTTCTTCCTCTTTCATTCAATGTCTCTCTTGCTTCATGTTTTCATAAGTTTTTATTTGGGCTTTTATGTAAAGTGTTCCGCATGCAACATCATCGTCAAGATGTTCGAAGAACAAAAAGAAGGAGAAATCTCATCATAGATATTCCAATGTGCCACATATGGCTCTGTTATATGTGGCTTTGCCTCTGTTAAAGCCATCATAAAGCCTCTTGCATAGCAAGAGCTACAAGCCTCCTCTTCAGTGTGAGCATACGCTTCAGATGCATGGCTATGCCGAATGTGCTCTTGCATGCGTTTCTCCAAGCGAAGACGGCAGCATACGGCAGCCTGCCCCCTAATGAGCTAAAACCATGAATGTAAAAGTTTTTTTCCTCTTAGTGTTGCTGTAGTATTCTTCGTGATATTAAAGTGCTATATAATCCCATGCCCATTTGTTTGCGTATCAGAACTTTTACGTGTTCCAAAAATGCCGAAGATGTGGCGATGACGAAACGCTGGAGCATTTTGTTTTCTCCTGCCCGGACCAGACCGGAGAAGACCACTTTAGAGGACGGAAACTGTACCTTTGAACTGTAGTAAAAAATAAGGCTAGTGGTGGCGTACTGAACTGCAATACCGCGAGGCGAGATGGCGCTGCTAATACTCTCATCATCGTTGGACAGACGCATTTTTTGTTGTTGTTTCAGAAGTCTACTGTATATATGCGCTGCCACGCTGGTCCCTCCCTGTGGTATTTTAATTTGTCTCCCTGCTAAATCGTGGTTCGAGTGCCAAATTATCACCAGGTGACCAAACTGGCCTAGACTTGTGTGATAGATTGTCAAATCACGCGAAATGACGCCAGTAGGCAACGAGAAAGCGTGCGCAAGTTTTTGTGCTGGTTTCTGTTATCACCAAGTGTGCTGATATCTATCACCGCCTTAGCTACATAGGCAATGTCTTTCTCTTGTAATAAACACCTCTTTGTTCCGTCTCGTGGTGACTTACGCGTCAGACATTACAACTGGAAAGAACAACGTTAATGAATTAAGGTTTGCATCATCAATTGCGAGTGTCCAAAACGGTACAACCGATGTATGCAGTCTGGTACGAACAAGACAAGTTATTCGTACATATCCGAAGCTTTCAACCCATGTGTAAAGACTTTTCAAAGCTAACACAATTATGAATATAGTGAACATCTAGATCGCTGGATGAACGTCACTCTCATCGTGTTGCGGCGTTCGCGTTTAATTACTCAGATTCAGGACAAGGGCATGATACTGCAGTCAGCCAGGCGCTTGCCAATTTGTGTTCATCGTCAAGTGAAGTAAATGCATGATGTGCAGTTGGAAACACAAGTTGCACAATGCCGACAGTTAGGTCGCGCAGTGAGAGCAATAAAGTTTTGCTAATTTTTTTATATAAACAGCCGCGGATGCGTGCAGTTCTGAATATTTGTCGCATTTTAATGTAACCTTGAGTACTTTACAAATGGACATTGTTGCCTTTTCTCAACAGGGTAAGTACGAGTTTTTTCTGTAGACTGTGAGCCCATAGTATAGGTATTGTAATTAGGTGACAGGCATAAAAAAACGCCAGGCCTGTGGGGAACGCGCAGCACAGTCACAGCTAAAACTTTTTCTAAACACTTTTTGGGCAACTGCTAAAAGAACACTTGGGGGGTACCCACTACGCCATAAATAATCATAATTTTTTAGCGAAAGAGATTATAACATCCCAACAAGGGTCGCCTGCAGTGCCTTACACTCTAAGCAAAAAATGACCGAAATGGCAGCAACGGGTGCTTTTAGTCTTTCAGACCAACTGTTGCTCCCCAAAAAGACCAAGGGGAACAGAATGGCCGACATGCCCAAAAAACAGGAAAGCAATCGTACTTGGCTTAAGTTTCTAAGAGAGCAACGGAAGGTGGAATGGAAGTAATGGGTCTCATCACGCAATGTTTACTCCGCTAAATGACACCACACGCAGACAAAGATATATGCGTCCACGGTGATATTCAGGGGCTAGATCTTTTGTGTGTGCCGAATTGCACCAAATAAAACATTTATTCATTTTAGCATCCGTATATAATAAAACCAGCGCTGACTGTCCACAGAAGGCCTGCTAATACAGCTGTTGCAACGCGTGTGCCATGTTTTGCTCGTGCGTATGTTTCTGAGATTGTGTCTCTACTTTTTCGTCTTATAGTTTAGTGTATTCTGATCTCTCGAGAGCGCAACGTTGTTGTGGATTTTGTTGCTGGATGGAACAAACACGACGTAATTACGTTTTCAGCTGTATGAACGCCAGTTGGCTCGTCGTACAAAATACGGTGCGTGCATCAGCTTGCAGTTGAGCGGTGATAAACTGCATCGCATTTTCAACTTAGTGCTCTTACATTGTGCAAGTATTTAGTGTCTAATGTTGCTGATGGCCTTTTAAACTTTCGCTTTTGTACTTGATCACGGTATGTGCAATGTGTTGAATTCTCGAGCATCTGGCTGATTGTTTTTCCTCCAATAACATGGTCGCTTCTATTGTGTTTTCGAAAGGAAAATGGCTCGTTTTTCTTTCTTCACCATATCATTTGCAGCTGTATCGCACTAAATGACCGCTATTGTTGCCGCCTGCATCCCCTTTTGCTTCTTCTATCTGCCCGGCAGTGCCAGTGCATACTTTTGCTGTTAAATGATCCTTTCCACGATAGTACCTATTTCGTAAAAATACCATTGAGCGGGTTTCTTCCTGGCTTAATACTGGTACTTGTCCCTCATTGGCCTTATGTAACGTTAAGTGCTTGGTGTTAAGACATCATGTAAAGAGCGTTCATTAGATGAACACTGATATGGCTTGTGAAGTAACGTTTGACAAAGCCCACGATTTGATTTTGAATTTCTTTTTTAGTACACTTCGCAAACTGTGAATTCTGATTTGATGTGTTTGTGTGCGATTAATCATTATGTATTGATTCTGGCATGTAAAACCTCATACTTTTGTTTATTCTTCCAGCAATGATATGCCTCACATATGCTTGGGGGGGCATTCCACTGCACTAGTTTGCTGGAAACAACAGTTCTGCGCACGCAGCTCGAGTTCATCACAAGTCCAGAAGTTGACCTCGATTTTGTCCTGATGACAAAGACTGCCCTGTGCTGAAAATTCAACATTTTTCTTCACGAAATACGCAGAAAATCTTTGATGTATTATGCGGCTCAGTTAATGTTGCCAGTGGTGCAGCGAACAATACTGCGTGTGCTCACACGTCGCCTAAAAAAATGAAAGTAAAATAGTAAAGCTTTTTTCTTTCCACTGAATTTTGTCCACTTTTTTGTTACAAGCCCACAAGCAGTCCTCTGCCAAGGAGCTTTGGCCGTGTGTTCAGTGTCCGATAAGAATAAATATTCAATCCCACTAGCAGTAACTGGAAGCATGAGCCGGTGCTCCTAAGCGAGTAACTATGAAAACGCGAGAGTAACGGCCAAGTATACCCGTTGGTATTCAGGGAGCAATGGTTGAGAGTAACCGTTGGTTCTCGGGGAGCAACTGGAGAGAGTAACTTTTCATCTCCCGAAGGAGTAACTGAAAGGAGATCAACGGCACGTTTCCCTACAGTTACTGCGTTTAGGAAAGTAACGGGAGTGGCAATGCAATCATTCCCTTAAAGCAGCAACCCCTACACCCCGATTCCTCTCATTTTTTTAGAGTGTAGTTGTCCGCTGCTGCCACTGGTGCTCGTAACTACTATCGCACGAAATAAGAAAAAAAAACTGCGCACGTAAAACACCAAGGAAACAGCGGGATTCGTACCGGCGTCTCCTGCGTGCCAGCCCAGTATTCTACCACACAGTCATGCCATTCCTTGAAACGTAACTGCAAATATTCTTAGGCAGGCTTGATGCCGGAAAAGCAATGGTGCTAGTATGAGTAACAAAGCATTTTAGAACAGCAAAGGAAGAAACGGGCATCACACAACGCGAATTGCGTAATGACTAGGTCGTCTAATGCTCTATCCAACTGCGAAAGCTTGTTCTTATTCACCTATTGACTGTGGTGCATACCCAACTACAGGCATTATTCTTCATTGTCGTCAACCACTAGATAACAAAATTTGCACTAAATTTCTTAAAAGTGTGTAGCGGATACCACGCTTCCCCAAATAATGACGAAGGAAGCATAGTATATGCTGGCCCTTTCTACCTATTCTGTAGACAACTGGAAATTATTGCACATTACTTTTTGTCATGTTCAAGATATTGCCACGTCGCTTTCCTCAAGCTTTGTTGTCACGCCGTTACACTATGTTCCACGCAAACCATGCCTACAACGTTCGGGATGCTTCGAGCTTGTAGTAGATCGTTTTGTCAAGATTACGACTACTTCGTGAACATCACATATTTCTCGGGAACCTACGTCGCCGCTAGCAATAACGCTAGAATATTCAATGGCAAGGGTACAAATTCCGACTCGCTTCGCCAAATGTCAGTTGATCGATGGCCTACGCTCTGCTCACTGCTATCAGTGCCAAGCTCTTGCTGCAATCTGATTTTTCTTTTATGTGGCCACAGGTTCGGCCAAAAAAAACACTTTTGATTTCGGCAAGTCGTCTCTACTTTTGTCGGCGCCACGACTCCATGACATCTGGTGGGGGAGCTTCCCGGCCCATGTATCGCACGCCCCCTCCAGCCGTGAGCGAAGCCAACACTGTGAAGAGGACACTGAACCCAACCTTGATCAGCGAGCTAGCCACTGAAAGAGTTCATGGGCGTCACCCGTTGTGTTAGTCAAGAAGAAGGACGGAACCCTCCGCTTCTCCGTCGAGTATCGTCGCCTGAACAAGATCATGCAGAAGTACGTGTACTCTCTCCCCCCTCCGGATAGCCGGCGCCCTGAATCGCCTTCACAACGCGAGGTAATTTTTTTCGCTGGACCTCAAGGCCTGCTATTGGCAGATTGAAGTCGACAAGAGAGATAGAGAAAAAACTGCCTTCATCACACCGACGGCCCATAGGAGTTCAAAGTCTTGCCCTTTGGCCTTCGCTAAGCCCCCGCGACTTTCCAACGCGTTAGAGATTCAGTACTGGCTGGCGTTAAGTGGCAGACTTGCCTTGTGTACCTGGACGACGTCGTGGTGTGTTCATAGAACTTCGACGAACACCTCCGGTGCCTTGAAGTTGTACCGCAAGCAATTAAGAAATTCAGGCTCACCCTAAAGGTATAAAAGTGCCACTTCGCATACGAGGAGCTCTTGTTCTAGGGCCACGTCATCAGCAAGTCCGGCATTCGCCCCGACCCGCAGAAAACAGCTTCCATTGCCAACTTCTCACTGCCCACCGACAAGAAGGCCGTGCGTTTATTTCTTGGCCTATGCGCCTACTACAAGTGGTTCGTCAAAAACTTAGCCCACATTGCAGAGGCACTCACTAACCTTACCAGGACCAACGTAGAGTTCAAGTAGAAAACTTTGCAAGAGGAAGCATTTCAGGAACTGAAACGACGCCTGCAGACGCCTCCGCTACTTGCGCATTTCGACGGCTTCGCTGAGAGAGAAATACGCACCGACGCAAGCAGTGTAGGACTCGGCGCCATTCTTGTGCAGAATACTAACGGACTGGAAAGAGCCATCAGTTATGTTATCCGGTCACTATCAAAGGCAGAGGTCAACTATTCCACAACAGGAAAAGAGTGCCTTGCAAACATCTGGGCTACATCAATGTTCCGCCCCTACCTTTACGGAGGCTTTTCAAAGTGTTGAGCGACCACCACCCCTTGTGTTGGCTAGCTAACTAGAAATACCCTTCATGTCACCTCGCACGGTAGAGCCTGAGACTTCAGGAATTCGGCGTTACCGTCGTGTACAAGTCTGGAAGAAAACTCTGACACCGACTGCCTCTCACGTGCCTCCATCGAACCACCGCTGAAGGACGACCCTGACGATGAGTGCTTCCTAGGAATAATAAATGCCGACGACTTCGCCGAGGGACAGTGAGCTAACCCGGAACTCAGGAGCCTTGTAGAGTACTGTCAGCATCAAATGATACGCGAACAGCGGAGCGCGTGGCACAAGCCTTAACAATGGCATAGTGCGTGCTGTCGACCAGTCATTGGCACAGACAGGCCCACACATCCGGTGTGACAGCACTGCGCGATCCCCCTATAGCACAATATTTCTGCTTGTGTTCCAGGTATGCTATTTGAAAGGAACAAAAAAAACAGAGGTTAAACTACTGCAGCCGAAGGCTAGTATTGTAGCACGGTTTGTCATCACGGAGGCCATCATCATAGGATTTCTGGCTAATTCTATTTATAGTAGACAAAAGTCGGCTCATAATGCAGGTAATTTCACACTGTTTCACTTCGTGCCGGTAAAGCGAAACAATTTGCGCTCTCTCTTCCGAAGAAACGCTCGGCATTTCCAGTTAAAGTGATGCGTTTTCGTGTCGGTCTCTGAAAGAAGGGTGCAGGTGAATCAGCGCTGGCGAACTAGATGCAACGATAATTTCAAAATTAACACATGCAAACCGATTATATTTTTGTTTTTGTTTTATCGTGCCAAGTCACCGATGGCACTGCGATGCTGAATTAGGTGATACTATCAAAAGCGCTTGGCACGGCCACGAAGGTCACCATTACCACCATACGAAAGCTAGAGCAGAAACAGAGATAACGCACTGTAGGGTGATTGCGCAGTGCTGCCAAACCGGATTTGCATGCCTGTCAATCGTAATGACTGGACGGCCAACACTATACTGTTTCTGATGCTCAAAACACGCGCTCCGCTGTTCGGGTTTCACTTGACGCCGATAGTACCTCCAGGTCAAGGCCACCATTTTTCCAAAAGTATTCAAGCAAGAAGTTGAGTCATTTGTCTTGCAGAACGGTGTTCTCTAGAAAAAAAAAACTCGCCTCTTTGAGCCAACTACCTCGTCGTAGTACCTTCAGAATTACGTCCACAAGTTTAGGATGCTCTACACGATGACGCAACGTCTGGGCACTTCGGTGTTTCCCGTACGCTCGCAAGAATACAGGAAAAGTATTACTGGCTACGCATTTCCGCCGACGTCAGTCGTTATGTGAAGACACGCCGGGAGTGGCAATGATGAAATACACCGCCTATGAGGCCAGCCGGACTTCTCCAGTTCATCGAGGCACCTCAGTGGCCGTTCCAGTGAATCGGCATGGACTTATTGGGGCCGTTCCCGACGCAAACTTTTGGGAACCAATAGATCGTCGTAGCTACCGACTACTTCACGCACTACGCCGAGACAAGGGTCCTGCTCAAGGGCAGTGCCGCCGACGTAGCAAAGTTCTTCATTGAAAGTATTGTCCTGCGTCACGGAGCTCCACAGCTCCTCATTACACAAAGAGCTACGGCCTTTACGGCGGACCTAACTCAGGTGATCCTGAGGTAAAGCCAGACAAGTCATCGCCGCACCTTCGCCTGTTATCCACAGACCAACGGCCTCAATTAGGGTGTAGTGGAACATACGCACCAACGCGTATGCGCCTTCGGAAGACAAAGAAAAGCCCGTGCTCTGATTGCACGAGAACCTGTGCCACCTTTGCCAGACTTGCTGTTCGCCCATTTTCCGTCGCGACCTCGTTGCGACTCCTCTGTTCGAATTAAGATCATCACATTTGGTGGAGGCTGCTGAGATCCCTAAGCAGACCTGGAGCTCCGCTCTCGCAAGTTGGCCGAAAGACCACCGTACAACATGACTGACGCAGTCGCCAACCAGCCCATCCCAGCACAGCCAGCACCATCAGCTGCCCCGTCGACCTGCCCCGGTGCTACCCATCAGCGGGACCTACCAATCTTCAGCGGCAGTGGTGAGCAAGACGTCGAAGACTGGCTCTCCTTGTACGAACGCGTGAGTGCCAGCAACAAATGGGGCAACGACTCTAAGCTTGCCTATTTTATCTTTTACTTGGCTGACGTCGCCAAGCTATGGTTCACCAACCGCGAAACCGCCATCGCCAGCTGGTCCACCTTTAAGACCCTCGTGACCGAAGCGTTCGGCCGACCAGAGGTCCGCAAGCTCCGCGCTGACCAGCGTCTGCGCCACCGAGCCCAGCAACCTGGCGAGACCTTTACTAGCTTTATTGAGGATGTGCTCGACCTCTGCAGGCGTGTTAACTCATCCATGCCCGAAGAAGAGAAAATTCGACATATTCTCAAAGGCATCGAGGATGGCGCATTCCAGATGTTGCTGGCGAAAAGCCCGACCACGGTGGCAGTCCTCGTAAGCCTGTGCCAGAGCTTCGATGAATTGCGTCGTCAGCGTTCCATCGCCCGACAGAGTGTCCCATCACCAGATTCGATCTCGGCCGTCGCACTCGCAAATGGCAACGTTCACCAAGGAACTCTGTCGAACCAGATTAAAGACTTCATCAGGGAGGAAGTCGCCCGACAGCTCTCCGTGCTGCCGCATAGCGACGCACCCACGACAAGCCTCCCTTCGAATATGCAGCAGGCAATACGCACTGAAATTTGCAATGCCCTCCCTACAGTTCCAGCGTCTTACCCATGCACTTCGGTGCCATCTGATCTCTCAACTGCTGGCTACGCACCAACTACGCCGCCTTCACCTCTCAGCTACGCAGCAGTGGTCGCACGGCCCCCACTGCATCCAGTCGCCTTATCGGCTCCACCTCCTCCGGCCTCGCCTCTAGTTTACAGGCCCCCACCTCGCTTTTTCCGTCCATCTAATGAGTGGCGCACCCGAGACAATCGTCCCATCTGCTTCGCGTGTGGCATCGCTGGACACATTGCACGCTTCTCCCGCAGCCGTCCCACACCTGCGCACGCATACTTCGGAGCTCCACCTACGCACCGCAGCAGACCACCACGTCTGCATATGAACAGAGGCACTCCGACTCGGATCGCCACCCATCGACTGCTCGTTTCCCATCACCTCTTCGCCGATCGCCATTGCCTATGCGTCGTCGACCACCTCCTGAGGAGGGAAACTAATCAGTGCAGTTCCTGAGGCAAGAACTGCACCTTGTGCGCAATTCCCAAGGCCTTCATTTTCGCCGCAAAATGTTGTTGATGTCGATGTTGAGGGAGTCACCACATTAGCGTTAATTGATACCGGGGCCGCCGTTTCTGTGATGAACGCAAAATTTTGTAGGAAACTGAAGAAAGTGACCACATCTCTCAGTGGCTTGGTGCTGTCCACGGCTAGTGCGCAACGCATTCATCCCTCAGCTGTGTGTACGGCGCGCGTCATCATCCGAGACGTTTTGTACGTCGTACAGTTTTTTTGTTCTACCATCTTGCTCTCATGACCATATCCTGGGTTGGGATTTCTTATCACGTCATGAAGCTATCATCGATTGTTCCCGTGCCGAAGTGTCCCTTGTGCCAACGTGTGAATTTCCACCACCCGACTGCTCTCCTCTGCTCTGCAAACTCATCGCTGATGACGACATCACCTTGCCTCCTGAAGCTTCGGTCCCTATTAGCCTTTCATGTGTGGCGCAACCTGACGGCACGGTGATGTTTACGCCATCTCCGGTTTTTACTGAACGCAAGGGCATCGTTCTCCCATTTGCTGTTCTTACAATTGCGTCTGGTTTAACCATAATGCTGGTCACCAACCACTGCAACTACCTTATTGGCTTACTTCGTGGTGAAACGTTAGGATATGTGCAACCTGTCGACCATATCGATGATATTATTCTTCCCGACGAAACGCCATGTCACATTGCTGCAATCACTCATGCGTCTGAGCCATCAAGTTCACCAGCCTTCGACAATGCTATTGACGCAGACCTTCCCCTCTCGCATCGCCGCCAACTTGTTGCTCTCCTTAACAAGCTTCGTTCTTCTTTCGACTTTCAAGAACCTGCTTTGGGCCGCACCACGACTATCACTCATACTATTGACACCGGCTCACATTCGCCTCTGTGACAGCGTCCTTACCGCGTTTCCACCGACGAGCGCCGCGTCATTATGGAGCAAGTAGATGACATGCTTAAACGTGGAGTCATACAGCCTTCTCAAAGCGCTTGGTCATCACCTGTGGTTCTGGTCAAGAAAAAAGATGGCACCGTACGATTTTGCGTGGATTATTGCCGCCTAAACAATATTACGAAAAAAGATGTCTACCCGCTACCACGAATAGACGATGCTCTTGACTATTTACAAGGCGCGGATTACTTCACATCTTTGGATCTGCGTTGTGGGTATTGGCAGGTGCCAATGGCCGAATGTGATCGCCCTAACACAGCCTTTGTAACGCCGGATGGCCTATATGAGTTCAAAGTCATGCCATTTGGGCTCTGCAATGCGCCTGCCACATTTGAAAGCATGATCGGCACCATCTTGCGTGGCGACAAATGGAAAACCTCCTTATGTTACCTGGACGACATCGTAGACTTTTCTTCTGATTTCCCGACACATCTTGCTCGCCTCCACGAGATTCTGACGTGTCTAACTTCTGCAGGCCTACAACTTAACTCCGAGAAGTGCCACTTCGCAGCACGAAAACTGACCATCTTGGGACATGTCATCACAAGAGACGGTGTTCTTCCGGATCCCGATAAGCTTCGAGCTGTCGCTGACTTTCCGTTGCCCACATCACTGAAAGCCCTAAGAAGTTTCGCTGGTCTCTGCTCCTACTTTCGTCGCTTCGTGCGCAACTTCGCGTCCATCATCGCACCTCTCACGAGTCTGCTTTCCTACAGCAACGGCATATCTGCATGGTCACCTGCATGTGACGACGCATTTCGCCAGCTGCGCCGCCTGCTGACCTCACCACCTATTCTTCGTCACTTCGACCCTGCTGCGGCCACAGAAATTCACACCGATGCAAGTGGCATCGGTCTTGGTGCAGTTTTGGCACAACGGAAAGGCACCCAAGCCGAATACGTAGTCGCCTATGCAAGTCGCGCTCTCAAGAAGGCTGAATTGAATTACTCCGTGACAGAGAAGGAGTGTTTGACCATAACTGCGCATTGACGAAGTTTCGCCCGTACCTTTACGGCCGTCCTTTCGACGTGGTCACAGACCACCACGCTCTATGTTGACTGTCTACCTTGAAAGACCCGTCCGGACGCCTGGGGCGTTGGGCACTTCTTTTGCAAGAATACGACATCCGTGTCATATATCGTTCCGGTCGCAAGCATGCGGATGCCGATGCACTTTCGCGATCGCTATTAACACCAGATGTGGCTTCTCTTTTACCACCTTGTCACCACTCGACACGACTGACATGCTTTCGGAGCAGCGTAAAGACCCATACCTTGCCTTGTTAGTCGACTACCTTACCGATCTGTCTTCTGTCCCTTCCACGAGAGCGCTACGCCAGCAAGCAGCCCACTTTTCCTTACGAGACAACATTCTGTACCGCCGCAACTACATGCCTGGTGGTCGGAAGTGGCTCCTTGCTGTCCCAACTCATATGCGCTCTGACATCTGCATGAATTTGATTGATTTGTGGGGTTTAACGTCCCAAAACCACCATATGATTATGAAAGACGCCGTAGTGGAGGGCTCCGGAAATTTTGACCACCTGGGGTTCTTTAACGTGCGCCAAAATTTGAGCACACGGGCCTACAACATTTCCGCCTCCATCAGAAATGCAGCCGCCGCAGCCGGGAATCGAACCCGCGACTTTCGGGTCAGCAGCCGAGTACCTTAGCCACTAGACCACCGCGGCGGGGCCTGCATGAATTTCCATGCAGATCCCCAAAGTGCTCACGCCGGTGTCCTTAAAACCTACGAAAGGCTCCGCCAACGCTATTACTGGCGAGGAATGAATCGCTTTGTGCAGAAATACGTTCAGTCTTGCACCACTTGCCAACAGAACAAGACACCTCCGCGGCACCTTACTGGCATGTTACAGCCGCTCCCGTGCCCGGCTCGCCCATTCGACCGCGTGGGTATAGACCTCTATGGCCCCCTCCCATATAGTATTTTATTATTTATTTTATTTATTTATTTATTTGTACCCTCAAGGCCTACAGGCATTTCAGAGGGGAGTGGGTTACAAGGTTATACAAAAAACTAAAAAGCAGCAACAAAAGTAGTAAGCAGATAAGTACAAACATACATGGGCCCTAATCATACAATGTTAGCTAGTGCTGCACGAAACTGATGGTTGTCTTCGATTGCGGCGGTCAGTCCGGGAAGGCGGTTCCAATCTTGTGACGTCCGAGGAATAAATGACTGAAAGAAGGCATTGGTGTTGCATGGTATTGTTCCTACTTTGTGTCGGTGATCCATACGAGAAGAAATATATGAAGGAGGAGTAATTAACTCACTGAATAGGGGCGAATTATGGTAGTAAATTTTGTGAAAGAGACAGAGGCGAGAGTGTTTGCGGCGCGAAGTTAGAGTGGGTAATTGAAGCAAGTTTTTCATGGACGTGACACTTGCCGCACGGGTGAAATTACCGAGAATGAAACGTGCTGCGTTGTTCTGCACGAGCTCAAGTGATGTCACCAGATAGTCATGGCTCGGGTCCCAAATGGACGATGCATATTCTAGTTTAGAGCGAACCAATGATTTATACAAAGGTGTTTTTAAAGAGGTAGGTGCAGAAAAGAAGTTGCGGCGAAGGTAGCCAAGCAGGCGATTAGCATTATTAATAACGGCATTATTATGAAGCGACCAGGTAAGATCAGTTGTTATGTGAATTCCTAGGTATCGGTACGACGTCACAGGTTCAAGAAGTGTGTTGTTAAGGTAATAGGAACCCGTCTAAAGGGCTGTTCTTGAAATGCGTAAGACTTTGCATATAGTTGTATTAAGTTTCATTAACCATTGCTCACACCAGTTAGAAATTGCATTAATGTCCGATTGCAGTGCCGTAACGTCGTTATCGTTGTTAGTTTCTCGAAAAATAACACAGTCATCTGCAAACAAGTGAATATTAGAGAAAACACAGCTAGGTAGGTCATTAACGTATATCAAAAACAGAAGTGGTCCCAAGACAGAGCCCTGGGGAACGCCGGAATGAACAGAACTGAGTGGAGAGTCATAGTTATTGGCTGTGACGAACTGGAAACGATTAGAAAGGAAATACTCAATCCATGCAAACAACTTAGGATCTAGATTTAACTTGCTTAGTTTGTAAAGGAGTAGTTTGTGAGACACCTTGTCAAAAGCCTTGGAGAAGTCGAGGAAGATACAATCAGCGGATGAACGGCGATCTAAAATTAAGTGTAGCTTGTGGGTTAATGAAAGCAATTGGGTCTCGCACGAGAACTTCTTTCGAAAACCATGTTGCGTGGGTGAGAAGAAAGAGTTAAATTCAAGAAATTTGACCAGATGGGAAAAAATTACATGTTCGAGAATTTTGCATGGATCGCTTGTTAGTGATATGGGTCGGAAATTGTTAGGCGTGTGTTTGTTACCGGACTTATGGAGTGGCACCGCCTTCCCGACTTCCCAATCCGCCGGCAGGATGCTCGTGTCCAGAGTCTGCTGGAATATTTTGCACAAAATAATAGAGGAATACACAACAGTACTTCGTATTAATAAGGTCAACACCGGGGCTCGATGAGGGTTTCAGTGACTGGATTATTTTACTTACACCACCTGGGTCAGTAACAAGAGATAATTCCATGGAGAGATAATGTCCATGGAGAGATAATTACAGTTCTGAAGTTCAGGTAGCTCTGAAAACCGGTGGATTATTGTCGGAGTCGATCATCTGACACGCTACGCTGAGACTGCAGCTCTACCGGCAGCGACAGCCCACGAAGTTGCACTCTTCATTTTCCGCAGCTTCATTCTACGCCATGGTGCTCCGCGGGAATTACTCAGTGATAGGGGTCGAGTGTTTCTGTCGGAGGTCATCCAAGCTATCCTCGCTGAATGCAACATTATCCACCGGAAATCTACCGCATACCATCCACAGACAAATGGTCTTACTGAGCGGTTCAACCGCACACTTGGCGACATGCTGAGGATGTACACCTCCTCCGACCACACTAACTGGGACGCTGTATTGCCCTTTGTCACCTTCGCTTATAACACCGCGACGCAAGCGACTACCGGTTTTTCCCCGTTCTTTCTATTATACGGCCGCAAACCTTCCTACCCACTCGACACTATACTACCGTACCGCCCTGATGCATCTGAGTGCTCCCCGCTTTCGGAAGTCGCCAGATACGCTGAAGACTGCCGTCAGTTGGCTCGGTCTCTGACAAGTGAGGCTCAAGGTCTACAAAAGACACGACACGACGACGCTCACCGCATAGCTCCTATATTTCGTGCTGGCTCCCTTGTGTGGCTTTGGGTGCCCCCGCACGTTCCTGGCCTGTCCTCTAAACTTCTGGCCTGATACCATGGTCCCTACCGTGTCATTGACGTGACCTCCCCGGTGAATTACATCATCGAGCCATTAACACAATCACCAGATTTGCACCGTCGAGGCCGCGATACCGTACACGTCAACCGTCTCAAGCCCTACTACGACCCCCTCATTGTGCCTACTCCCTGAGTCGCCAGGATGGCTACCCTTCACCCCGGGGGTATTGTAGTGGAGCATACGCACCAACGCGTATGCGCCTTCGGAAGACAACGAAAAGCCCGTGCTCTGATTGCGCGAGAACCTGTGCCGCCTTTGCCAGACTTGCTGTTCACCCATTTTCCGTCGCGACCTCGTTGCGACTCCTCTGTTCGAATAAACATCATCACAAGGGGCAAAACAAGACCAACACCGACATGCTAGAAAAGTACGTCAACGTTGAACACAAATTGTGGGACGCCAACTTTCCGAACGTGACTTTCGCATGCAACACCGCAGTGCAAGAGACTACACAGATGTCGCCATACAAGTTGGTATACGGAAGGAACCCGCCAACGGCACTCGACGTCATGCTGCCAAAAATCACTGGTAAAGAAAAACGTTATGTTCCGTTTAGCTTCAGCGCGCGGAAATAGCTCGTCAACTCATCCACCTGCGCATCAAAAATCAGCAGGCGGCCGACAGCCGCCGTTAAAATCTTCGACGAAGCCTCGTGGAATACCAACCTGGTGACTGTGTCTGGGTATGGACGCCGATATGCCGACGTGCACTGAGTGAAAAACTTCTGCGGCAGTACTTCGGGCCGTACAGAGTAGTTCAACGTTTAGGCCTCGTCGACTACGAGGATGTTCCTGACGGCATTACGATTTCTCAATGGCGCCGTGCTCGAACTGAAGTCGTCCATGTCGTGCGCCTCAAGCCATTTTATGCGCAAACCTGAAGACTGTATTTTGTTGCTGTGCTTCATTCCTTTTACTTATTGTTTATTGTCTTTAATATTGTACTTTCGTCTTTTGTGAAAGCATCGGGACGATGCCTTTTTAAGAGGAGGGGAGGGGCAATATCATGTTCCTTTCCTCAAGTTTCATTATCACCCCGTTACACTGCGTTCAGCGCAGAACCGTGCCTGCGATATTCGAGGAACTTCGAAGCTGTAGCAGACCGTTTTATCTTTTAGGATTACGCGCACTTCGTGAAGAATAAAGAATATTCGTGAACCTACTCACCGCTAGCGATGTCGCTGGAACAATTGATGGCTAGCACATAAATGCCGACACGCTTTGGCGATTGTCAGTTGATCGACGGCCGACACTTTGCCCGTCGCTACCAGTGCCAGTGTCTTGCTGTAATCATGATACGTGCAGTTTAAATTGAATATAGTAGGTAATATTGTCATTTCATTTCTTTATTTATGGTCTTTACTCACCAACCTTACCTATAATAACATTTAAAAATCTCAATGCCACACTTTCGGCCAATCCTCCAAGCTGGGTACGTGCCATATATCGAAGGAAACAATAAAAACAAACAAATGAACAATAAATATCAGTCCACTACACGGCAAAACAAATTCAGATGAGCGTCCATATTGTGCCGCATCTATGAAGCAGACCGACTGGGGATCATCCTTGATCTTCTTTGGGACTGCCATCACTCTTGCTCTACGCCTTCCCTCATTGTGCTGCGGATGCTTATTGTGAGGGATAGGTGCCACAAGAATATTTTCTCCTTGCTCTTCGATGATTGAATGGATTCTCTCCTCGGCCAACGCTTGATGGAGGTTCAGATTGGCTAACATTCTTCTCCCTGCCAAAGAGCAAGATAGTCGAGCCGGCTAGGTCCATTCGTGTGCTTCGATAACTTTGTGCAGAGTACTGCGCACGCCTACTTGAAAGAGGTGTTCAGTGCGCTAGTAGTCATGGGAACACTGAGCACTCTTTCGATCCTTTTCCGCATGAGGGTGTTCAGCTTATTTTTCTCAAACTTGTGAAAGTTTTGCATGGCCACCACGTAGATGATCTGGCGTATGAGCAAGGCGTAGAAAGTCCTAAATAAGTTGTAATGGCCTCCTTTTATTTAGGACTCCTCTTCTTTTAGACAACCTAGTAATCAGTTTGATGACCATTTTTGTTTTCTTGGCGATCTTACCTAACTTAACCCTATTGAATCCATTGGATTCGATTACCATCCCCAAGATACGAATGGACTCGACACTAGGAATGAGGCTTCCATCGTGTCTGGTTTACTGATGTCGACATCTGCGAGTGGCTTTCATCGCCTAGGCGTGGGACCTCGTCTTATCGGTCTAAAAATGAGTAACTCGGACTTAATGGGGGAACATTTTATTCTCGTGTGTTCCCGCTATGATTCAATCTCATTGACTGGTGATTGGAGACTCACCTCAACATCTTCGCCAGCATTGGTGCACCATTTAGAACTTCAGGGGCGATGCAATCTGGGTTACGTCATCGGTGCTAAAAGCAACATGTCGCATTTCGCGACGGCTACCACCGGGTCACGCCGACGGACGCTGGGTGTGTCGGTCGTGCCTGGCGTCAGTTTACAGAGTTCTCACGCTTTGCTAGCGTAGCGTCGCTTCACCCAGCGTGCGCGTGCGTCGACTTTACGTGAAAATTTACCGGGCCCTTCCATAAAGCACCCCGTCTGCCTTTCTCCGTGACGTAGGGACGCCCATCGCGCTCAAACGCACAGGCGTCAAGGCGACGTGCCTCAGCGAGCGCCTGCGAGTATATGGCAGGTGGATCTGTGCCTGGCGTGGTCAGCTTGATGCGAAGAAAGCAATGCCGGCGCGTGCGCGCAATCGAAACGTCGGAATATTACAAAGCGTTTACACTGGTGGTGACGTTGACTCTGGCGTTCACCGTGACCCCGTTGCGCAGAACAGTAACCTGCGGAGGCGCAAAGCATGCACTGATGGATCGCGATGTGTCCTGCTGCAACATTCCAATCGCTGCTGAAAGACAATGAGAGACAGAAGACTGCGATTGTACACAGAGACCCGCAGTCCACTTTTCGCTAACGCGTACGCTGCAAATTTAAATTGTTCGACAATGTACAGGAGAAATCTCTCAACGGCACTACCTTTGAGGTCAAGATCCAGTGCCTGCATATACGGAATGGCCCATGAACAGTCTTGCAGCGCCAGTAGTTGCTTTTTTTTTAAAGAAGAACATCCCTAACAGACGCTGCCTGCGTCAACGTTGCGAAGATAAGGCGAGGTGGGAGAAGGGGAGCCTCTTATACTAGAAGACAACTTTTCTTAGCACTGAAGGAAAAACTATGTGGTTGAGCTTCTGCAAATAAAGCGCTACGCGAAGTATTTCTATGTGGCGCGCACCTCGTAATTCTACGGAAAGTAACGGGGAAGCACCAACAATATTTCATGTAGACGCCGACACTGCTCAGCGTTTGAGGTACGCGTAAAAAGGCGGGACTTTCTTGCGCCCTCAGAAACGCAAGTCACAACGAGTAAATTATAATAAATCCTAATATCTTACTGGTGTTAGCTGGGTCCTGTCTCAAGTAGCTTCACGAAGAAAATAACGGAGGAATTTTTATATTTCACGTTGAAAACACGGGCGCTATTGTGGAGCTATTTTCACTGGCGGTAGCACGCATGCGATTTGGCTCTGTAGCCTTCACTCCAATGCCAAGAAAAGTTGTCGCCAAGTGTAAAAAAGGGAGAGAGACGGGGGAGGATGCTCAATTGGTGTGTGAACGCCGCGGAGAGGAATGCCTTGAGGAGAGAGAGGGGGACGCGAGCGTAGATTAGCTGATGCTCGCTGCGTCGGCCACGCGTTGCGAGGTGACAAAGGGTGGAACGTAGGAGACGAGAGGTGTGGAGTGGATGCACATGCCCAGTAAGTGTGGCATGCCTCAGTCCGGATTCTGTTCGACGAATAATTGCAGGAGTTTACACAAGCCATGCAGAGCTTATAAAAATCATAGTATATCCACGAAGTGAATGTTGAGGAACTAGGTGAAGCATCCATCTGTCCGTCCATGCTTCTTTTCGTTGGTTCTTTTTTCC
The DNA here is from genome assembly GCF_043290135.1 of Rhipicephalus microplus. Classification (NCBI taxonomy): domain Eukaryota; kingdom Metazoa; phylum Arthropoda; class Arachnida; order Ixodida; family Ixodidae; genus Rhipicephalus; species Rhipicephalus microplus. Next base: position 78,350,103 of record NC_134701.1, read on the forward strand.
GTCCGTGCATCCGTGCGTGCGTATGTCTATTCACCTGTCTGTCTGTCTGTCTGTCTGTCTGTCTGTCTGTCTGTCTGTCTGTCTGTCTGTCTGTCTGTCTGTCTGTCTGTCTGTCTGTCTGTCTGTCTGTCTGTCCATGCATTCGTTCGTTCGTCCATTCAGCGAACACTACAAGTACCGCCATCTCACATCTTTTCATCATATATTCATTATATACAAGTACCACCATCTAGCAGACAATTCAATGACTAAACGAGGGGTGGCTACATACTATAGCCACTACCACTACTACTGTTTACATCGGGGACGCACTACCCATGGCTTAGGCATTTTCGCCCCTAAAAGCGAATCTGAGTGATCTTAGTAACTTAACGTGGTCTTCTTGGCTGATGCTTGCTCTTTCCTTGGCATTAACAAAGTAGAGTCAAGGCGCGCCCTGCTTTATAATATGCAAGAATGTCCTAACTCCAGTGTGATAACTAACGGGCACGGTTCGCTTTGGCTCTACCGGTTGAAGCTCGGACCCTTCCTCGCTCGCATTTTTTTTAGTTAACCGTTACGAGGTGCATTGATGTGTCTGCGTCTCAAGCCAGGCGGGAAGACAAGGCGCGGTGTCTGTGCCCATAGAGTTTTATAAAACTAACTACTGGGTGCTTTGCCGCTGTGATCATTCAGTGACCATGAGAATGATGGGTAGTACACGGATTTGCCTAGTCTTCATAGTTGCGGGTGGTGCATTGCGCTTGTTGCTTCGTTTATTGCTCTGTTTTGGTATCATTTTGAAGAAAAGAACGAACCCTTGTGAACTTCGTGACCCGATTTCAAATGGTAAGTCGAAAATATAAAGTGGGTGAAGCGGAACTTCTGAACGTGAGCGGATTCTTTTTTTCGTCAGTAAACAGCTCCTACCCAACAAACCCACGAGAAGCCAGAAGTACGAAGATTAGACAAATCTGTGTACTGCCCATCATTCTAATGCTCACTAAAATGCCTTGCGTTGCAGATCCCTTGGAAATCAGTGCCAGGGTTCCCTCTAGTGTATATTTATGAAACTCTATGGCTGTATCGACTGTCTCCATCAGTCAGCGCGGCTCATAAGCTACGTCTTCTAATAAGCAATGGCCCGAAGATTTTCTTGCGGGTGGTCGACGTTTTACCAGAAGCTTTAGAGGCTTCGCTGCTAAAAATATTATCTGAATTATTTTCCAAAATCTTAATCTTATACGGTGTCCTAAACCTGTAAGCTTTTATCTTCAAGTGGTATATAGTCGTCTGTCCATTGTTGACAGCGTTGCCTGCAAAAAAAGAGCTACCAAAAACCATGCGGTGTCCTTGAATCTCCGATTATTTCCACAGGCGCGCTGCTGATTACAATCACGAAGGCCATGAATAAACGCACCATCAGAAGGATCACATATGCTTTTACACGTAAGCGCCTTTTTAGAACCCTGTGAAAGATTGTTTCTCAATTTTGGATTACCACTCTTAGCAATGCAATGCAGCTCAGGAAGGTGTTATGTGTACAGGGGTGACACCGCATTTAATACAACTGTCACTTTCATTCAGCAAGCGTGGATCACTAACCCCTTTATTGCGATAGTGTCAAAACCTTGTTTCGCAGAAATTTTGGCGTTGGCATCATTGATTGCGAGCTGAAAATCTACTTGTGCAGCACCGAAAACCAAAAAGTATATAGAATGAATACCAAAAAAATCTGTGTCCGAGTAGTGACCAAACCCGGTTTGTTTGCGTAGCAAGCGGCTGTTCTGCTACACAACCACGCATTTGCTTCTGAATACATTTAAAATACCTTCACGTGCTTGGCGATGCAGTAAAAGTAACTATCATGCTTTACAAACACATGAGTTATGTATACATTCTTCTCATTACAACATTCAAAATGCAATAATAACGCGTGGTACAAGCGTCCAATATAACCCAGGATCAGTACATATCATTATCATAAAGACTTCATCAGTTAAGACATGTCACCGACTACAAAAGACAAAAAGGTTACGGCGCCCATTCTCTTAGGTTAAAGTTTGTTCAACATCGACAATATTAGTTTACGAAAAAGTGTGTACAAGATTGGTAATACTCAAGGAGCAACAACGTTAAAAACGGGTCAGGGGGCTCTCAATTAAGACGTGAAGAACAAAAGAAGCTATACATCATTGGGTAAAATATACGTCACATTACCTTCGTTGAAAATGGAAATGAACATTGCGAAAATAAGTACAAAAGCAAAAATACCTATATGTTGAACAGACACAAAAAAAAGGGTAGGATTGAAAAAAAACAATTAAAATTACAATAAAAAAGGCAAAATAGCATGTACTAAACTAAAAAAACTCAGAGATGACCACAGTTGCTGCAAGAACTAGCAGATGAATTCACACATTCAGTGTGAATTAATGATATGCGAAGCACGATTGAGGAAGGTTGATATGTCACTTCAAGACCAGCAAAACATTACGAAGTGGCCGTAAATGATGCCGTACAGGACGTCCCTGTCATAATTATCATGTTTGTGCCTGGCATTTCTGTTCGCGGTTCATTCACATCACGTAATGCTATATCTGTAAGCTAGCGAAACGGCCGCGAACGCGCTTTCAGTGTAGCATGTAGTCAGTTTTATATGACACCCATGCCATTATTATCATGTTTAGACGTGCTATTAATCTTTGTCGTCTATTCACGTCACGTAATGCCCAGTTTGGTATATGTGAAGCTGGTGAAACGGCCACGAGTGCATCTTGAACGTGGCTTGTGGTCATGTCGTGATTATCATGTTTGCGCCATTCATATACCTTCGTCATCCATTCACGTCACGTAATACCCAATTCGGCACATGTAAAGCTAGCGAAAAGGTCGCGAGCGCATCATGAACATTCCACGTAGTCATGTTCTTACATGACACGCTTGTCATGATTTCTGCGCAAGGCCCTATCACTTATGTTTGTCATGTAGTCATGTCATACCATACCAGTTTTACGATATGTCTGATGAACGAAACCACTACCATGCCCAGCAATCTGGGGCATCTCTAATGCAAAAGCCGACCCCAAGCAGAAGCGCTGGGCGTAACGCTAAGGGCAGCGTTCTTGTAAAATGATTACTAAGCAATGCCTTAATTTTCGCTAATTGCACTTCAGGCAGTAATTCTGACAATCTTATTATGCTTTACGAAGTGATTAGTTTTAATCGACCTGCTGGATTTCTTTCCCGAGACACTTATGTGTATCCATCGAAATGTACTAGGTGATTTTTGAAAAGCTAATTTTAGTGCAACGATAAGTTATTCGCTAATTTCACTCGTCTGGCATGTACGATAGGACAACCTGTCTGCTTTTTTTTTCAATTTCTTGGGATGACGCCAGGAGCATGTTTTTCGTAAAGAACTTTCCCATATCGATAGTGCAGGAAATCAGCATTACAGGGGTAAAAGAATCGCCTGTCGCTAAATCGATGTGAAAGTGGACGTTGATCATGGTTAAACCTACACAAAAGTTTGTGGGTTGTTATGTACAATTTGTCGATGAAGCATCAGGACTTTCTTACCTGCAATAAATATTTATCACTAATGCAACCATTTAGTTTTAACTTATGGGAGGAAGCTCTCAATGTAGAAGAACAAGTGTAGTACAGTACCGATAGCGTTTCATTGTGAACAGTTACGATAAAGTGGTAGATAACAATTTTATATCATTAGTTTGTGTTATGTCCGGTGTTCTCGTTCCGGTGTTGTCGTCGGCCCATAGACGCTGGCCCCGCTGGCCGTTTCGATAATCGTATCGATACTAAACTTGCTATGGCATAACATGACTGTATACCGAACATATTTGACTAGTCATAACATCAAAGTCATCACATGGATCTCATGAGTGACATGATTTACATTTCATGGTCTTGCAGCTCTTGCAGTGATTTTGTTTCAGTAGCATGTTGCAAAACTGGTATGGTGTGACATGTTTGCATGGCAAAACAAGCGACGGACCCTAATATGAAAATCATGACATGCGTGTCATGTAACAACATGACTACATGCCAAGATCATGATGTGCTCGTGGCTGTTTCGCTATCATATCCCAAATTTTGTATTACGGTACGCGAAAGGATTACGATGGTATGTGACTGGTGCAAACATGAAGATGGCGTTGGTAAATGATACCATTGGTCATATTGTTAGACAACAAACTTTTGCCTGCTTCCGTATTCAATATAAGCCTTCTTAAAATGTTACTTCAATGAAACGAACAGGTGAAGCCAAGGAATGTAAAGTGGGCTTGAATTGTACATCTTTCCCTGAATTGTAGTCATTGTGATCCAAATGTGAAAACAGTAAACTGGATGACAGAATAAATGAATAGACGTATTTTAAAAATCGTCTGGCTGTTTTCTACGAAGGGAAAACTTTTTAATGGTGTTTTTGTGCATTAAACTTTTTACAAGTGTATCACAATTACTACAATGCAGTTAAAACAGTACAATTTACGCCCTCTGTATATTCTGTGACTTATTATGCGGTGGTTTTATTAATGTTGTATAAACGTTAGAAATCTATATATGTTAGTTGACTACGTACGTGCCGTCCCGTATCTCAGTTGCTGCCAGTATTATGTATCATAGAGGATGCACTTTCGAAAGGCATGTACATGGATGTAAAGTTTGTGCGGTACGGTGACATATTTTGTCTATTTGGGCAGAGCCGATGGAAATGCATGGCAGACTACAAAGATTAATTACATGGAGGCTACAAGGATTAATTACATAAAGGCTACAAGGCTACAATTACATGGAGGCTACAAGGATTAATAGCAAATATATTTTAGGGGAAACAGGTCAATCCCGTCTCGTAGGATTCATGTAGCCAGTCTAATTCACTGTCCTGTTTTCTTTTGTTTTTCCTCCTCGTTCTCAGTTCCACCCCAAACATTTGGTTTTCAAAAGTACTTCGCAAAGAACAGGACGACGTCATCTGCTAGCGTTCCTATCAAAACGCCAAAAATCAAGACGCTGAATTATTAGAAGGCCGAACATCAGAAGGACGAAAAATTGAATTGCCTAAAACTCATGATGCCTTAAAAATACCGGAAAATCGAAAAACCGAAACGTTAAAATGCCGAAACATAAAGACGCCATCGCCTAGCAATAGTGGAGGATAAAGTATATTGGCAACATAAAGATTCCGTCACCGTCTTTTCTAATAACCATATTCTCTTGACGAATAGTCTTCGCAGAACGGACGAAACACCAGTCGTCCAAGATCTACAAAACATTCCTATCATCGTTCTTTTTTCATATACACACGTGTCAATATATATATATATATATATATATATATATATATATATATATATATATATATATATATATATAATGTATATATGTATATATATATATATATATATATATATATATATATATTGCATCTGAATACGTAATTTGCTTTTCCTTGGGAAGTTTCCAAACAGTCATGATGTCATACTTGTCATTGGATCTGCGTCATTCCAATCGCCGGACGAGAGCAAACGTGCACAAATCTCTGCTGCAGAAGCCACGACTGTTATTTTTGCCACCACAGCAAGCCCCCGCTCCGCTGAATAATATGACGATTAGGCACGGTCAGGGAATAGGTACTTTGATAAGAGTCACGCTTGAACACCGAGCATTTCTGGACAACCTGCTAGGGTGACCCTGCTTTGAGAAAGTGTTCGTCCAAACGCTTCTTTGCGTTTAGGGTGCGCACACAGCATTCCTCTTCATTTTCGCGTGGCGCACGCCCGACAGAAGGCATGAAATTACAAAAACGAAAGAAGCGATTGAGAGAAATGAAAGTACAAAATTTGAGAAGCGACTGAAAAAAATGGGGGAGGAGCGTTGGGCAATGGAAATATTCAGCTGCTTGTACATGAAGAATGTCGACACAAAATGGAGGAAGTGAACCAGAAAATTGACTGGTAAATACTTAGCAAACAGCAGAGGCCAAACAAAAAAAATTATCGATTAAGAAGAAGTAGAAGGAAGCTGAGACCAATATGGGGAGAATCGGCATGATTAAGAAGTCAGCAATAGAGATCTATCGAAATTTTAAGCAAGAAATTGCCATGGAAAAGATCTATGATAATACTCGGGGTAGTTCTCTACTGTTTGAGGCCAGGACGGGAGCATTGCGAACCAAGATATATCGGGCCAAATGCGAAAGGGTAGACACGGTATGCAGGGCGTGTGGAGAGGAAGAAGAAACTGCCGAACACTTGATAATGTTCTGTAAAAGACTTCACTCTATAGTTCAGGATGATGGCGCAGAGTTTTTCAAAGCACTGGGGTTTAGGGACAGGGAGGGCAAAATAGACTTTAAGCGGGTAGTAATAACTAGAAGAAGGTTATCTGATTGGTGGCCAAAGTCAAGGCACGAGTGAAAATTAAACCCTTCACTGCAAACTACGAATCCTCAACCTCACTATTTGAAGAAATAAAATATAGTTTTTGTTTCATTAGGTATGACGGCTTGGTGGCGCTAGTCACCGCCCGATCTAAAGGGTACAGCTATATTCATCCATCCAACCATCCATCCGAGAAGAAAAAAATAGCCACGTATCTGCATATGAAACCGCAAACGTCGTCGAAAGCCGATATTCTTGCGTCTGGAGAGAATGAACAAAACGTTTATTTGATGTTCTGTGCAAGAAAATCGCTTAGTTGTATTCTGGAGGCACTGCGTTAGAGTGGCTCGAGCTTGCAGCGGAGGCGAACGAGCGCATCAGGTGACGTCACACGTGAGACACGGAGCTATCTGGCAGTTATCTTGAAAAACGAAACACCCACACCGTGCGCGCCTGTCTTGGAGGTGATAAGGTGTAGAACGCAAGGTGACAGGTAGGGGCCACCACCGTGTCGTCTTAGCAAAGCGTTGGAAACACTTGCTGTTTCGTGCAAGCGTTGCATGGCCAGTGCAGCGTTACAAAGGCTACATCTTTAAAATTACTTATGTACGCCTTTTCTAGTAAAAAACACACATACATTATATTGACGTGTTGTTATGGCGTCTCAGACATCCGCAAAATTGCTTTTTAATTGACAATCGCACAAGCATGAACGCCGATTCTTGAGCAATAATAGTGGGTGCTGTGATGGGGTTGGCCATTTCGAATATCGTTTGGTCCCTTCAGTGCCATTTAAAGTAACGTTAAGAGTCGACAAACAGACAAACAGACAGACAGATCAAAATATTCGCGTCGAATGTCTCCAAGAAAGATTATCGTCTTTACTGAACCACTACAACCCCTCCCCCTGCCTTTCCCGTCCGACAGAAAAAAAAAGCTTTTTCAAGCGCAGTCAGCCCGTCCATTTCTTTTCTCCGCGGCGCACGAATGCATCAACATGAGTGGTTGGTGGTATTGTGTAGTATCCTTGAGCAAAGGTGGCCCCTTGTGGAGTCACGTTGCGCCTGTTGAATTTGGTGAGATTTTTAAATACACACAGAAAGCACACACAACACTTTTTGAGCCTCTGAAATGTGAACAACTGGACTGACCTCCATAAATTTTATGCCATAACAATTAGGAAAAAAGGAAGAAAATATTGCGGAAATAATTTCAATCATTGAGTTATTTATTGTCTTTAGGAGACAACAAAAAAAGAGCGAGACTGCAAAACTACCACTTTACTGAACATTTTCCACTGGTTTAAAAAAAATTGCCTCAGTAAAAAGTCTGGCCGCAACCTTCATATACTAAAAAAATACAAAGCCGAAAACCCCATGTAATTGTCACCAACTTTGGACGAGGTAGAACTTCAAAAAGTACACAACTATTCTCTATGGGCGCTCGCACTGGGGAGCCCTCTTAAAGCGATTTTTCACAATTCATGATGTTTTATGAACATACTTCATTGCATTAAAGCGCTATAAATACCTCGCAAACAATAAAACGTTAATCACGGCAACTTGTGTGCGGTGTAAGAAAAAAACGGAATTTATCTGATGGCGTCAGTCTACTTAATCGACATGCACCGGTGCCGCTCGGAGCTGGACTTGTAGGTGAAGGCAAAAAAGTGGGCCAACTTCTTCAGCATGCGCAGCCGCGGGAAGGAGCCGTCGCCGCACGCGTTGCTGACGTCCTCGTACTGGACGTCGCTAGCGGCGAGCGTGTACTTCAGCTTCGTCATGTTGGCCTTGGTGCGGCACAACTGCGTGATAGTATTGGCGAGACAAATAGAAGAACCTAGTGAGCCATACAATCAAGTGGCGCAACAACGAAGCAATAAAGAAGTTCGCGTGGCATAATATCGTGCGAGAGCGTGTATAGCGTATTTTAGAACGATTCTGAGCACTAAAAGATACACTCTAAATACAGCTACCTAGAGCGGAGAATGTTGAAGATGACACTGCTTCTTTAAACGTGCAAACACTGAAATTTCGGGGCACTTAATCTGGATTCTCGCACAGAGCGTAGCGACCTCTACCAGCGGAGAAGCTCACTGTGTGCTATTAACTAGAAGTGTATAGTTCAATTCTTTTTCTTAAAACACGCTGGCCAGCTCATATGGCAAAAAATTGTTTCCAAGTTTCGGCATATCTGTATTGCAAATATTGTGAACAACCGTGGCATGCTCAAATACCTAGTCAAAAGAATAGCACAAGTGAATCTAAAATCACGCAGAAACGGACGTACTTTACCCAATGTGAACCTCGGCAGCGTTAAGCCTCAGCTTGTGCTGCGTTCTTTTGTAACCACTTAAATTGGAAAGGGTGGCCAAGAGTGGAGAAGAGAAGGTCATCTCAGTGAAACTAAGCCTCCTCTTTCCCTCCCCGCGCTACCTTGAAGTATACTGCGCACGTCTACAATTGCAAGTCTGTTTTGATGATTATTATTATTCCTGTCATGCATTGCTGCAATGTCGTCGGCAACCGACGCTTCCCCGATGACATTGCGTTGCTGAGTAACTCGGATGAGTTGCAACTTATGATTACGGAGTTAGACAAGGAGAGCAGAAAATAAGGTCTTAAAATTAATCTGCAGAAAACTAAATTACTGTATAACAACATCGGAAGAGAAGAGCGCTTCGAGATAGGTAATAGTGCACTTGAAGTTGTAAAAGACAATGTCTACTTAGGATAGGTAATAATTGTGGAGCCAAACCACGAGACTGAACTAACCTGAAGAATAAGAATGGGGTGGAGCACAAATGATGAAAGGTAGATCGCCACTGTACCTCAAGAGGAAGGTATAGACATATATATATATATATATATATATATATATATATATATATATATATATATATATATATATATATATATATATATATATATATATATATATATATAAAATAAGGGAAAGAAGTGTATACCTAAGGGCTCGTTTTTCCGTGTTTTTAACACAATATTAATGAGATATAACAGACAGTAATGCCAAGAAATGTACAGGGGAGGTTATTAGAACCAATGAAATGTAAATAAGAAGAAAGAAGAAAGAAAAGTGGATGAAAAAATTACCAACTGTGAGCAGGAATCGAACCTACGACCTTCGAAATTACGCGTTCGATGCTCTAACCACTGAGCTATCACAGCGGCCCTCCCTCCATCCACTTTTTTGGGTTTTATCTGTGAATTTAGAAGTAGGAGCGACAGTCAGCGCCATCTATATATATATATATATATATATATATATATATATATTTATATATATATATATATATATATATATCATGACACTTAGCTACGGAGCAGAAAACTGGAGACTTACAAACAGGCTTCAGCTTAAATTGAGGACGACGCAGCGAGCAATGGAAAGAAATATGGTAGGTGTAACCTTAAGAGACAAAAAGAGGGCAGAGTGGATTAGGGAACAAACCGGGGTTAAGGATATCATAGTTGAAATCAAAAAAAAAAGGAAATGGACATGGGCCGGGCATATAGCACGTAGACAGGGTAACCGCTAGTCATTAAGGGTAACTAACTGCATTCCTAGAAAAGGCAAGCGGGTTAGGGGGAGACAAAAGGTTAGGTGGGCAGATGAGATTAGGAAGTTTGCGGGTATAAATTGGCAGCAGCAAGCACATGACCGAGTTGACTGGCGGAATATGGGAGAGGCCTTTGTCCTGCAGTGGACGTAGTCAGGCTGCTGCTGCTGCTGATGATGATGATGATGATTATGATGATGATGATCATGATGATGATGATGATTATGATGATTTCTGTCAAGCCTGAAAAATCCCGGCTGCGGCGGCTGCATTTCCGACGGAAGCAGAAATGTCGTAGGCCCGTGTGCTCAGATTTGGGTGCGCGTTAAAGAACCCCAGGTGGTCAAAATTTCCGAAGCCCTCCACTACGGCGTCTCTCATATTCATATGGTGGTTTTGAGACGTTAAACCTCCCAAATCAATCAATCAAGCCACAAACACTGACGCGTTCAAGGTGTTAAAGAAAAGCACGAACATATCAGGCCAAAAGCCCTGCTCGTGTTCTCACCTTCGTACGCAGATTCGTAGCACTGTCGTACGTGAAGAACAACCTTTCACTCTTATTGTAGGTGAACGTCGCTTCGTATACGCTGTCCACTTGGAATGTATTGTTTAGCGAGGGGTCCGTACAAGCCTGTTGAGAGAGCATAGTTTAAGAAATGTTCAAGTATTAAACAATCATCTAGGCATAATAAAGGGCCGCAATAGCTCGGTATTCGCTGCACATAAGATGAATTCGACTGAAGAAGCGCTAGTGTCACGTTGAAGATCCATCCGGCAGAGTACATTCGGTTAACATTTTATGAACTATAACTGCATTTTCTCTCTGTATATTGTCACATATCTCCAAGAAAGAAGTACTTTCATTCGGTCTTGACGTTCGAAGCTCATAAGAAGAGGCATTTTTGTCATGTTTATGGTTGGCATAAGTGGATTCCTGGACTCAGATGGTTGCCGAAAGGTTATAACTGCGTGTGTAAAGGTTTGTCCAGCTGGAACTCTCTAGCCCTTCCTATATAGCCAGCATTACTCACGCTGTAGCGGCAAAGCTACTGGACAAGAAGAGCGCAACGCCTGCGACAATCAATATAGGTGCACAGGAAAATATATGATTTTACAAGATTGTGGATTCGACGTACAACCAGCTTGATTAAAGTAGAAGTGAATAGCAGGCAAGCATGGGGAGAGCTCGCTTTCTTCTTCTCGCTTGCGGGCAGCATTATAAAAGTACTGTACGCTTCGCAAAATGCGACGCACTTCAATGCGGAACTCTCAAGATAGATAAGTGACAATGACACACGAAGATATTAGGAAGGATGATATAGGACGATCTGAGGCGCGTATACAAATTTACAACAACAACTTGTTCACCTACATCAGCAGGGAGTGCAGTGCTGCGGAGTTGTTGTGCCGTCTCAAATGCCTTACATTCATTTGCAGCTGTATTTATTGCACCTTGTAGCGATAGAATTAAAGGAGCCTCCAAGCACTTTTTTAGGCATGTAAGTTGGTTCTGACTGCATCAACGCGTAGCGGTGCTCGACATAACTTTCAAGTGGAAATGATGACGCAGCGCGCAGGTGTGATTGAAATTGAATTAATGTAACTTTAGAAGTGAATGTTGCGTTTTATTTAAAAACGAAACATTCAATAGTGCAAAATTTTGGAAGTTAGCAAATATTCTTTATGGAATGTTCTATAACTCCAAATTTATTAAAGAAAATACGTAAATATTGTGTCAGCATTTACTGAGTTAAAAAACATGACACTTAAGCCAATGAACACTCGCTTAATTTTCCCTTTTAATAGCGAAGCTGTTCAACAAATCTTTCTTTGTTTTCCTCATACTGAAAAAATGTCATCATCATCATAAACGGTTCCGTGCTATAGACACTGGGAGGATCTCACAAAGCACTGTTCCACAAAAATCAATATAGCAACAGATAGACCAACATACAACGAGGCACTACTAGGCAACAGGAAGGGCGGTGGCTCCTGTGAGAAGACCCCTCGACAAAAAAGACGTGCCCGTGTCGTGTCTCCAAACAAACATCTCTTCGCTCAGATCCAACGTAGACACAACCTATCATCAGTCACGTGCCTAAAACTTTACAAGGACAAACGAAGGAACCGAGAACAATCCGCATCAACTAGCTAACGCCTCAAACCAGAAGCACACAGGTAAATCTTCAGAATCGTCCACTTTACCCCTTTCAAGGCATTCGCGGCTTATTGCAAGCTTACCTTTTCTTATGGAGTTTGTGTGTGCGACCACCCATTATTATAAAAACGCTTGATACTATATATTAGGCGTTAAATTTCACAATACTACCACCGTATTTTTCACCGTTCGTTAAATGATCCCGGAAGGGTAATCCCGTTCAGTACCACTTAAGACACGCAGAGGCTAAGCTATGATACGCACCTCTGCAATGTTGGTGATCTGGTCGTCTTCCGTTGGCTTGCGGGGTCGGCACCTGTGGCCGAGGGAGTAATTGCCGGGCTTGTCGGGTATGAAATCTGAGTGGTACGGCGTGTACCACCGGCCACCCAGTCCCACAGCCACAGCATACGTAGTGGTGGAAGGCCACAGTTCGTGTCTATGTTGTAGATGGTAAATGGAGTCAGCCTGGAAAATGAGATAACGGCCGCAATCATCACTGTCTGAACGGCAAAGCAAACGTCACAGCTTCAAATCGAGCACGCATTGCGTTGAGTTTGTCATTCTGCGTTAAGCTTACGCATTTGCTTGGTCTTGAATTGGGGTCAACTTTACATTGATCTTTGCCGGCGATTTTACACACATAAGTGCTTTGAAGAAACTATAGCGTTAGTGTCATCAGCATAGTCTATTCAAATTAAATTTTGTTGTGGAGCAATAGATCTCTTATCCAGGAAAATGTAGATGTGGTAATCAGCTTAGTTATGTTGTACCATTACTTTATGCCCTGCACCTGTGAACGCAAAAAAAAAGTTGCTTTAAAGGAGGAAGCTTTTATACCGGTTCCTACGAAGATAGAGTATCTGCAGTCGTGCGTGCTGCGCGCCTCATTTACGCATGCGAAACATTTGTGATCATTGTTATGACTTCAATTTTCAGGCAAAGAGCACCTAGACACCACACTTATGGTACGCATAGGTAGCTAAAACAATGGGGCTGACTCAGATTTGCTCATGGTATAGGTCTCTTGAGCGTGACTTGGGTTAAGATACGCCAAAATTTTTCAAGCAGACTCACTTTACTCACATTCCCTACGGCTTTTGTTAGGCGGACGCACTCAGTCTCTGACTAACCAATCTGTCTCGGACTTGTACTTACGGCAGTCTGAGTCGGGGCTAGTCTGAGACAACGAACTTATGAGTCAGATACTGAACGACTGGCATCGACCATGATGGGAATGCTCCTCAACACTAATACATCGCGTAACTTTCGTTTTACTTGACGCCTTTTAATCTTGTACCTTCAAACGTCATACTCATTGGTTGCAACGTAGTCAGGACCGTTTTATTGAGAAATGACTCGTACAAGATATTTTCATGTAAGTATACGCGGAAAAGAGTTCTAGAGGAGGTGAGGGTAGTCATGATAACTCGATCCTTTCTTTCGCAACTCACGCCACTGAACAATCGATATCAGTGACGTAGCCAAAAGGTGAAACAACGGGCCCGAGCTCTCCACGATACTTTCTTTCGCCATGGCGTACAGAGCAGAAGAACTACCATTTTAAGGGGACAACTTCCCCTCCCCTAAATCAAGGAGAAGCTCGCTGCCTCTAACAAAAAAATTCTGTCTACGCCCCTCATCAAGAGCAGCTAGCATCTGAACACTGCCCCGCCGCTGTGGCCTAGTGGCTAAGTGGTTCGGCTGCTCCCCTGCAGGTCGCGGGCTCAAATCCCGGCTGCAGCGGCTGCATTTCCGATCGAGGCGGAAATGTTTATAGGCCCGTGTGCTCAGATTTGGGTGCACGTTAAAGAACCCCAGGTGACCGAAATTTCCGGAGCCCTCCACTATGGCGTCTCTCATAGTCATATGGTGGTTTTGGGACGTTAAACCCCATAAATCAATCAAGCATTTGAACACTGGTAGTTAGAAGTACGCGTGAGTCGGCTTCAGCACAAACATTGGCCGATTAAGGCTGATAGTATTGCTGAACAGCCAGTTAGGCTGCGCTGTGTACAATTGTCCATATCGCCACGGGGTTGTGACGTGGACGAAGTGAGCAGACTACAGGTGGAATAATAAACTGTTTATTCGGGCCGAACTTGTAGCCACGTAAAAAGAACGTCAGCTTATACCAAGACACTGGCATTGATAGCAGCGAGCAGCGCGTCGGCCGTCGATCAACTGACAAGTGGCCAAGCCTCTCGCCATTTATACACTCGCCATCAAACATTCTAGCATTATCGATAGCCGCGACGTAGATTTCAGAATAATCTGAAATCCTCACAACGTGGGCGTAATCTCAACAAAGTGGTCTACGGTAGCCCTGAAGCTTTTCAAACACTGTCGGCGCGATTTGTGCTCAGAGTCACGTACAGCGTAACAGGGTGATAAGAAAACTCGAGGAAGGAACGTGGCAATACCAAATTTGGAGAAATGTCACGCGCAGCACGTTTATTCAAATGGCTTAAAACTCAGTGTGCACGTTTGGGCAGGCTTCTTGAGTGAGCAGACAGCAGTCACTCAACTTCATTGCACTGCGTATTGCTACAAATGGTCCCTTTGCTGGAGACACTGAAGGGTGCGACGCTCGTTTAATGTGAGGAGCTTCGCAGCCAAGGTGAAAGATTTTTTTATGCTAAATAGGTGCAACCGAAATTCATATATGCATTATTTTTGTAAGAATTGAAGGCGACTGATTGCAGATTTTTTTAGATAATTAGATGCTAATTACCACAAGTTACTCAAGCTTACAGAGAGCGACAATTTTTTTTTATTTTCTTTCCTAAATTGTAATGCTGAGTATTATTTCATGCAAATTTGACTAAGTTGCAGACATTGGATCAAAATTCGCGTCCGAAGGGAATAGAATCTTTTACCAGCCAAAAAAAGTGTGATAAAAGAACCTCCAGGCCTCCATCAAGTACGCTGCACTGTCACAGTGAAGCCGGAAGAGCGACCTTTGAGAGCCTTTTCTCAACATTGTTTAGAAAAGGCTCTCAAAGGCGCTACTGCTACAAAAAAAGGCGCTACTGCTACAAGCACATTTGCAGGGTACCCACTAAGCCATATATAATGATAACTTGTGTCTATAATAGGCCAGCCATGCATATTCTACTCTTTGTCATTATTTGGAGAAGTGTAGTGTTCACTATACACACTTGCGAGAAATTCTGTGCAAGCTTTGTTATGCCGCGGCTTAAGACAAATAAGAATTACGCCTGAAGCGGGTATGCCCCACAGTTATTAGGTCATAAATACAAGCTTTTGTAATTGTTGTTTTGTAATTTGTTGGCGCATTGGACGAACCACTAGTTATGCTTTGGCACTTTGTGACAACTGGTTCTTACTTCGCTCTTCTGAAACGCTTTGTTACTGATACTAATATGCGATTTTTTTCCCGACATCAAGCCTGCCTAAGACAAGTTCGCAACCGAGCTTAAAGCATCAGCGTGGTTCAGTGGTATAATACTGGGCTGCTAGGCAGGGTACGTGGTGTTAAATTCTGCTGTGTCATTATCGTGTATATTTACTAATTTTCTTTTATTTCGTGCTACACTGGTTCGGTACACCGGCAGCGGCGGAGCCGCACGCGACCCTTGTTGTGATCTCATAAAAATAGGAAAAACAAGCATGAAGCGTACTCACACCAACCTACTATACACTTTGCTCTGAGGGATTATTCCAGCGTAAAAATACGTTTTATGAACCACATTAGAACTCACAAAACATTTTATGAACCGTACTAAACCGAACTCAAACACCTATAAGCATTACTCATCCCGACTAATACTCACGGCTCGATTAGAATCAGGATCAGTCGACTCATGAGGGAGTTTGCCGACGTATAATGCTAAGTATTTCAATGTATTACGACAAGAAGTAAATGAACGGGAACAGAGGTGTTATTTTATAAAACTGAAACCAATCCTCGTGATGAGTTCATGTCGACTGGGAAACCAACAGCCAGCACAGATAAAGCTCTGTACAAATGGCCGGCTCGTTGTGCAGACGACGAACGCGTATAGGCGATGTTCAGATGGCCTTCACAAATAGGAACGTGGGATTCTGCGGCAATTGTGAAGGTGGTGTCGAATACGTCAATGACGTGACGCTCATACCATTATTTGTTTGACATGCCGTTTCCTAAGCCCAAGATCCATCCACAACTAATCCATAATCAGACTAGGCTGATACAACACCAATGCCGACAACTAATCGGCGGTCATGACCCTGCCGTGAGCATTCAGTTGATTAGCGAGCAAACCATTTCACTGGGAAATATAATGTCATATATTGAGGCAAAGAGATGACCATTTCCCATGGAACGCCGTCTCGCGGTAGGTTTGGCGTCAATGTCTTCAAGAACGCGAGCCCACTAACTGACGCGACGGGCTGCAGAATGAAAGCGTCGTATCTAAGATACCGCTGACCCAGCAACACTGCCATTGTATTTAGTGCTTAATCGCCGGCGAACGTTAACCACCCATCTGAAGTGTAAATAATCTCCTTAGGTGCAAGTTTCTTTCAGCGACCAAGATTGACTGTGTTATGCCTACCGACCGAGAGGTGCTGTTCTTCGCTGAAGAGCGTGTCATCGTCACCGTGTCGAGTCTTCTCTTTATTTTTTTGTTTTTGAGTTCAAGAAAGCAAGAACAGCGAAGCCTCACGGCATGCTTCCAACATTGCCACATTATCGTGTCTTGAACACATCTGCCAAAGCACACTTTTCTGTAGCTAACTAGCGGGCGAAGCATGGATGGATGGATGGATGAATGCATGGGCGCGTTAACAGACAGACAGACAGACAGACAGACAGACAGACAGACAGACAGACAGACAGACAGGCAGGCAGACAGGCAGACAGGCAAGCAGGCAGGCAGGCAGGCAGGCAGGCAGGCTGGCAGGCAGGCAGGCAGGCAGGCAGGCAGGCAGACAGACAGACAGACAGACAGACAGACAGACAGACAGACAGACAGGCAGGCAGGCAGGCAGGCAGGCAGGCAGGCAGACAGACAGACAGACAGACAGACAGACAGACAGACAGACAGACAGACAGACAGACAGAGGCAGACAGGCAGACAGGCAGGCAGGCAGGCAGACAGGCGGACAGGCAGACAGGCAGGCAGGCAGGCAGGCAGGCAGGCAGACAAACAGTGGTTTTTAAATACATGCTAGCGTAGGACGTCTTCCTTGAAATAAAAAATCCAGTTTGTTCAGAGCCCAATAAGGGAAGAAGGCTGTGTTTAGACTTGTTGCAGAAGTGTTACCTGCAATGTATTTTGTTGTAAAACGTAGAAAATTCAGCTTCCCCCTTCTGTCTCTACGAGCTAGCTCTACCCTCCTACCTTCGTAACGAGTAGCAGTGTCACACTGGTGCCCGTCGTAGCAACACTTATATAATAAAGCGTAGTCGCAGTATACCTACGACCAGGTTGAAGCCAATGCGGCACAGCTTGCAAGCATATGGTCACCGTGACATTTTTCTTTCGTATTGCTGCTTATAGACTTAGTTTGCATCCGAAGGCTGCTACTCTGTCTACGCCTACACAAGAAATATACCGCTGACCATGAGCTGCTTCCTTGTCGTCGGTTCTAAATTACCGATGAGGACTGCTGTCAAAGCCATCTCTTCGATATACGAATTAGTGAAAATATGTTGTCTGTCACGTACTAGTGAATTAGCACTCCACACGTGGTCTATACAATATATCGAAAGCTCAAATTGTCGTTTCTAGTGCCTTTCATTTTTTTTTATCTTCCGGCAGTTGGTCAACTTACCAGGCGAACAGGGTATAAAGACTTGTTAAACGGACTGTCGAGAAGATCCGAGGACAAGATGGTTGGTGGGATAAGTCGACAATCTGTGTACCAGTTGTCAGCCTCGGTATGGTATGCGATAACTACAAAGATATCCACAGGAAAAGCCCTGCGCCGAATAAAAAGTATTATTAAGCCTGAGACATGCCTTTCAGCTCAAACCACTCATATACGAAAGACAGCAATGCAGCATGATGGAAATTTCACACTACTCGGCAGTCCTAAGGTGCGCCTATTAATATAAAACGAAACACACCCGAAGAAACAAAGAAGCTTGAAGCTCTCCTGAGAATTCCCAAACAGAAATGTGCCTACTTCACAGATATGGTTGTTTCGAAGAAAAACGTCACGAGGAAGTTTACACTAGCTTAGCAAAGCTTAACAAGCTGCTGATCTGGTTCATAGCAGGCGTGTCTTTTAGGGCTCATGCTATTTACGCGCGTGCTTTTCGCTCGCACCACCCTATACAAACTTGACATAGTCTCCTTTGTTGCCGCATCCATCTCGCGGTCCCTCCAAGCATAGTGCGGGTGAATTTCTAGTAGCCGCGTCAACGTCTTTTAAAGGGCCACGAAGGCGGGATCCAATAGCTGTTGAAAGTGACGCTCCTGATCTCTCAGCACGCGGAGACTAGCTGAAGCAGCTTAGTCGTCCGCGCACACCAACTCTCGGTATCTATCATATATACACCGTTGGTATGTGACGGGGTTGACCTCAAGCCTGCTGTGACGTGGTCATACTAACAACGGCACGGCCATGCATGGACTATCCTAGCAGCGACACGGCTATTCGTAAGCCATACGTAGTTGTGCTACGTCACACCAGCTGTGACACAGCTTAGAACGGTGGCTGCATTAACTGCCTTAACCGGTTGGCGTTGCTTCGAAACGGCTGTTCTTAAGCGCGCGGTGGCCGTTCCTCGGCGTCTAGGCCCGGTTTCCTGTAGATAGGCCAACAACCAGCCTCGACTTGCTTGCTGCTAGGCAACGGCGAGAATGGTTTCTCGCTGATGGACGGATGTTTTAGCTTGAGCACGTTGTTATTAAGGAAGAAAGAGGTGGAAATGTAACGGCTCGGTTTTCTTTGTTAACACATTATTTATAAAAAGTACCAGACAATGATGCAAAAGAACAACTGCTTGGCATCATTGTCTGTTGTTTCTCATATTTATATCATGAGTAATATATCAAAGTGAATTTCTGTGTGATGCAGTGACCTTGGGATGCCATCGCCAGGCGAACTTTCCAACGGCTTTGTAAGCTTGCATTTCCTGCTTTAATTTGTCACGATTAAAAAAGTTTGAAGTTCATTTATTATTCAAAACACGCGTCATTGATCCAGTGGTTGAATGGAAAGGGGTGGTGAAAGGATGTTCTAAAAACCTCTTTCCTCGGGACTGATTATAGCCTGGAATGCAGGATATTATTCCTCCTCCTGCAAAACAATTTAGGGCAATAAAACTGGAATATAAATAGGAGGCATACAGGGCCGACGCCATGCGCTTCTTGTTTATGTTTCGGTTTCTTAGCACTCCTTTGCTCCGCATCAAGGGTGAACCAACGTGCCCAAACCCATGTCTTTCATTACTTTTGGTACGTCCCAATAAACACGTGCTGTGTGCACCTTTTTTATGTCTCAATTTCATAGCACTTGCTTGTTTTCGTTCACAAATGATTGAGCCTGCCCAAATGCATGCCTTGCTTTCCAACTGGTTTAATGTCGCTACCGACATTTTGTAGCGTCAAGCGTGGTCAATACGCAATAATTTGAGGCGCCTATACGATCGTTCATAGTTTATTGCTCTTGGAGCGGAGGTTGTGTGAATAGTAATGCCTGGAGTTTTAAGTGCCAAGACCACGATATGATTATAAGAGACACGGTAATACAGGGCTCCGGAAATATCGACCATCTGAAGTTTTTTAACGTGTGCTTACATCGCAGAGCACACATGCCTCAAATATTTCGTTTACACCGAAACGCCACCGCCGCAGCCGGCATCGAACCTACGGCCTTCGGGTCAGCACCAGAAAACCGTAGCTACTGATTAACCGTGACCGATTGCAAGTTGTGTTGCCGGCTGATCTTGAACATTTGTACAAGCCATGGCAGCACGTTCATGCTTTATATTTAGCTGCTGCTACACCGAAGCAACTCAAGCGATCACTTTTCAAACACCCCTTATGGAAGACAAACGCATACGGAAACCCCGATAGATTAATTTCAATGATGATAACTCTAATTATTCCTAAAGTGCCCATTTATTACAGTATTGCTGCACATATATGTGCTATGACATTCCGAAAAAGACCACTTATTCAATGATAACAATGTGACATGCCTAAATATTCTGAAGCCGCGCATATGTGCACCACGAATTTTCTATGGCATGGAGCCATTTCATATTATAGAATAAAATTAATATCGCATTTCTACACAACATTGAAGGCAGTCAGGAAACACGTATCATTAAATGAAACCATTTGCTTCAATTTCTGATAGAGGTCACGACTCGGCCGTCGCAATTTCAATGACATTTAGTTTTGCTAAAATGCACTGCTCATGCTTCCACAGCTCGCTTTTGATGTTAATACGTCTTATCTATGCTAACTGCCAGATGAACGCTCCTTTTTAAATAGGACATTTAATGTCTATTTGTACGGAAAGTGCTCAAAAGTTTGCGTATATGAATGGCAAGTAAAGATTCTGACGCTCTCTCTGTAAACTGTGCAACGTTTAAGCAGTGTTCCAACACGTTTTTCTTCCAACATTCAATTAGTCTAACCAGTGCTTTCACAACCATTTCAAAGTGTTCATGTCGACTTCTTAAGTCCTGCTGAACACGTAAATGAATTCGGGCACCTACCTGCTTTCCTCGGCAAGCGAGATAACAGATGCTCAGACTGTTTGTCTCAAAACATTGAGTACGCCCTTGCCTTCTAGCAAATTTGGCACTCGTTTTGGAGGTCATGTTTCTTTAAATGAACATCTCGACTAGCATTACCTTTTTGTGACAAAACTTTGGTTTGGGCCGGTTGGTTTGTTGCCGAAAACATTTACGAGTAACGCAAAAAAAACATGGGCAATGTAGGTATTGTTAACCCGTTCCGCGTGCCTGTGCTTTCACTGCCTTCATTCTTTAGGTACTTTGCGAACTGTTTTAGCAATGAAGTATCCTATTTTTTCAATAGGCCAGGAATAGCTGGTTAAGGCAAAATCATAATAAACTTTGTGATGGTTAAATTGACAGCCCGATAATTTTGTAGTTTCTCGTAAAATTGTAGCGTAGACGCCAAGAACACCGGTACAGCAAGAAATATGTCTAACTAAATAAAAAAGCAAGCTCTGTTACACATAAACAGCAAAAGTGTTAAGCTGGCATCTCTATTTTTCCGAACAATGTGTAAAACTATCTGTTCTGTTTCCTTGAAAGCTAACCAGGTACAAGTTATTATGCACACTTGTCAGGCGATCATGCATAACCCGAATGCCTTATTTTCTTATCCTCCATCTGTGTTCAAGTCTTCTGACTCATGCCTTCATTACCTTAGTTTTTCAGCGATAAGTTCCCCGTTCCGGTTCGAGTACACTGTGTGGAAGATGATCGTATAGCTTGGTCGATCCTTTGGGCTTTTCTTGTAGTACATCAAGCTGGAAATCATCTGCAACAACAGTTGCAGAAGATATAACACACCTGTTTCAAGAGTAAAAGTCA
This sequence comes from Rhipicephalus microplus, assembly GCF_043290135.1. NCBI lineage: Eukaryota > Metazoa > Arthropoda > Arachnida > Ixodida > Ixodidae > Rhipicephalus > Rhipicephalus microplus. Next base: position 78,371,762 of record NC_134701.1, read on the forward strand.
GTTCGGAAACATTCTACACTGGGTCCGGTAGCGCACTTGCCAAAACAGTAGTGGGATTGAAAGCACATCATACGGCAAGAATTTCCACAGAGGTAGACTTCCTACGAACGCTTTAGCATGCATACTGTGATCAGTAAGTGACCCAGTTTAGATTACTACGTCCTGATCGGAAGCTTAGGCCATCTTCATTGTCGACACAATGAACCAAATTAAATACGTGAACATAAGCTCAGCGACGCGCATGCGAATTTCGCACCCACACACACATACACACACCCACATAAGGTTCCCTAGTTTCACGTGTTAACCACCGGTGACCCGTGCTCGTCTCTGCCAACTCCGTCATCGACTCTCTTTTTACAGACGCAGCTTCTTAGCATAACCATAGCAAAGGTTATACAGGTGTTGATGGGCCAAACAGGCAACACGTCGTTCTCCGAACGGTGACTTGTACCTCCAAGCCTCTAGCCGCGTATTCCACAGACGTTGCAGCGCTCATTGTAGTTGATCTTATGGGTGCGTTCACTTGAGCGTAGTGGTATATTCGGTTGCGCTCCCAGAAATAATCCAAGAAATTCGTTGTCGTCCTGTTCCGCACAAGTAGTTCCATTGCGGTATCGTTCCTCATGGTAGAGCTGAAACAAAAAAGCAGACAGAACTTTAGCGAACTCTACTGTTTAGTATTATTGCCCCGCCGCGGTGGTCTAGTGGCTAAGGTACTCGACTGCTAACCTGCAGGGCGCGGGTTCGAATCCCGGCTGTGGCGGCTGCATTTCCGATGGAGGCGGAAATGTTGTAGGCCCGTGTGCTCAGATTTGGGTGCACGTTAAAGAACCCCAGGTGGTCTAAATTTCCGGAGCCCTCCACTACGGCGTCTCTCATAATCATATAGTTGTTTTGGGACGTTAAACCCCACATACCAATCAATGTTTAGTATTATTTTCTGTAATCGCGGCAGTTCCTACAGCATTTAATTACCTTCCATTATTTGGGTAGAATCTAGAGTGAAAGAAGCATTTATTATGTGCTCATGTGATATCCTGATGGCACATACCCATAGTCTGCTGCTTCAGTGAAATCATTCAATTAAAAAAGCACACTGAGCACCCGATGAGCTGAGCTCTGCTAAACTCTGCTTGGTATTTGCTATCAACTTCGGAGCCCGCCATCGTGTTGTCGAAGGGAATCTCAGAGTCCTCGTAAAAAGAAGCGCATGGTTGAGATCCGCTCTACCAGATGCGGCAACGATCTCGTTTATTTCAAAGTGACTAAAGATAACTAAAGTAGCGCCACTCATATTAGTGCGCAGGCTCCTCCTACTCTCTGTTCTTCGTTCTGCAGGCCCCACCTTGTCTTTCCTTTGTACCACTGTTTGTTGTGCATGTGCCACGGCCACCGAAGCACGCAAGCTATTCACAACAACACCACGAAAGGACATCGTTCGTGCTTTTATAGTTTTAAATGCTAAGCATTACTTACAGCGAGTTTCAGCGACTTTCACCGTATCTATCTATCTATCTATCTATCTATCCATGTATCTATCTATCCGTCTATCCGTCTATGCGTCTATCCGTCTGTCTGTCTGTCTGCCTGTCTGTCTGTCTGTCTGTCAGTCTGTCTGTCTGTCTGTCTGTCTGTCTGTCTGTCTGTCTGTCTGTCTGTCTGTCTGTCTGTCTGACTGTCTGTCTGTCTGTCTGTCTGTCTGCGACATTTAGCTCTCCTGGCCATTTCGATAATGGTATAGATACCAAAAGTGGTATGACATAACATGACTATGATAAGTATAAGTGACCGGTCATAACAAGGAAATCCAAACATGTATGTTAGAATGTCATGATTTACAATTCATGGTCTTGCTGTTCTTGCGGTAGTTTCGTTCACATGACCTTTTGCAAAACTGGTATGGTATGACATGAGAGCATGGTGAACATAATTAGCAGACCCTAACGTTGAAATCATGACATGCATGTGGCGTAAGTCATAACTGTACGCCACGCTCATGGTTCGCTCGTGGTAGTTTCGCTAGCTTTACATATACCGAATTCGGTATGACGAGACGTGAATGGATGACGAAGGTATATGACTAGTGTAAACATGATAATCATGACATGCATGTCAGGCAAAAATATGGGTAAATGCCACGATCAGCCAAGATGCGCTTGTGGCCGTTTCGCTAGCGCCACATATACAAAATTTTGTTTACGAGGCTTGAATGGATGACGAAGGTAAATATCACGTCCAAACATGATAATCATCATATGCGTGTCTTGTAAAAGAAGACTACATGCTACGCTCACAGCGCGCTCGCAGCCGTTCCACGAGCTCTACGTATAGCAAATTCGGTATTACACAGGACGAATGTTAGTCACACATTCAAACATAATAATCATGACATGCAAGTGATGTACAGCATAAATTATGTCTCCCTCGTAGCATTTTGTTTATTTTAAAGGGACATATCAACCTTCCTCATTCGTGCTTCGCATATAATTGACTACGACGGTACGTGAAATCTGCGAGGTTTTTCCTGGGGGCTTTAGTTCGTTCACAAGAAAGCCTACTGTTTTCAAAGAGCTCGTTCAGGTATTATTCATTAAATATACTTACAAATATTTGGCACTTGACCTAAATACAGCTACTCTCCCATTTTCAATTATGCATTCTATTAAGGCTTAACCATTACTTTCTTTTTATATCACATCTGCTTTTTGATGGTTTGCATCTCGTTCTAGCCAAGGCATCTTTGTCTTACTCGGGTCAAATCCTGGTATGCTTCTTCAAAAGCCTAATGTTGCCAGGGGCTAGTGCCACGAAGTGTTTTGTTGTCGTGCGTCTCTCCCGGTGATTGCGACGGAAAACAGGAACGCCTAACAAAACAATAATTCATGATACCATGGCTATATGGCAGATTTTGTATGGACGCTGTACATTAAAATTTTGCAGATGCGATGTGTGGGTTGGAAGTTGTGTAAACTAGTTTGAGCCAAATCATTCTTATTTTTTATGTTTTCCAGCTTTTCCTGTAACATGTGTTATCCGTTGGTGGCGATCTGTAACAGTGAGCCATGCCCGCTGTTTTGCACAAACACTTTCTCGGGATGGTTGGGAAGTTCAGACAGTTGAATGTTTGAAGAATTGACGCAATTGGAATCACATGGGCACCCTCGACGCTGGTGCGCAGTGATACAGTCATGGAGTTCTGTAAAGCTAAAGGGCGACAGCATCTCGTTGCGTCTCGTAGTATCTACGCGCGAGTGAAACCGTTGGAGTGACTGCGGCCACTTAACTGAGGTCACCTCCCACTGCTTAAAAGGTACATGAGGAGTTCCGCAAAGAGAAACGTCTACGCCTGTACCAGCGGCCTGTGAAAGTAGCACTTGTCAGGACTTGCCAGGTGTGGAAATATAAGCCCAGTTATGACAGTGCTTAGCAGACAGCCCGTGAGTTCCTGTTTGCCTTCGAATAGTTCTTGCGGGTATTCGGTATAACAGCTGCGTCTTGCCGGTACTTAGCTCTAAAGCAGAAACCTGGAGACTTACAAAGAGGGGTCACCTTAAATTGAGGACGACGCAGCGAGCAATTGAAAGGAAAATGGTAGGTGTAAACTAAAGAGACAAGAACAGAGCAGAGTGGATTAGGGAACAAACCGGGGTTAAGGATATCATAGTTAAAATCAAGAAGAGGAAATCGACATGGGCTGGGCATGTAGCACGTAGACAGGATAACCACTGTTCACTAAGGATAACTAACTGGATTCCTAGAGAAGGCAGGCGGCTTAGGAGGAGACAGGTAGGCAGATGAGATCAAGAAGTTTCCAGGTATAAATTGGCAGCAGCAAGAACAGGATCGAGTTGACTGCCTGGCAAAACATTGAAGAGGCTTTGGTCCTGCAGTGGACGCAGTCAGGCAGATGTTGTTGATGATGATGACGACTTACTGTGGACGGCTAAATAGACAGCTTCGTGGACAGCGGTCATCGTAAGTCTCGTTTCAATTAGGGCGTATACGTATGGCGAAATCAACAGCTTCGAGAAGATGCCATCATAGACAAAAAATTTGCCCTGGATCTGCATGTTACATTGCAAATGCCATCGAAAGAAGATAGGCTTGCGCCTGGAGAGAGTGAACAAAACATTTGTTTGATGTCTTGAGCAAGAAAATCGGTGAACGGTATTCTGGAGGCGCTGCGTTAGAGTGACTCGAGCGTGAAACGGAGGCGAACAAGCGCACCGAGGCACGTTAGAGACGACCGCCACTTGGCAGTTATCTTCGAAAACGACGGAAGGCGTGCGGAGAAAGATGCGTGCCATTCTCGGAGGCAACAGGGTGTAGGGCGCAAAGCTACGGGCAGGTGCCACCATCGTGTCAATTTAGAAAAGCGTTGGTAACACTTGCCTTTTTGGCAACCGCGTTTCACTGTCAGCGCAGCGTGTTTAACGTTACAGTCCTTAGAATTACTTATGTGAGACTCTTCTAGTATAAAGGCAAAACATCAACGTGTTGTTATGACACCTCAGATATGTACAATGATTGCTTTATAATTGACAATCGCACAAGTATGAACGCTAAATCTTGAGCAATATTGGTGGGAGCTGCGGATGGGGTCAGCCGTTTTAGGTATTGTTAAGGGCGGACAAACAAACAACGGTACAGACAGGGAGACAGACAGACCGACCAAAACTTTTCCGCCGAAGGTCCCCATGAAAGACTATTGTCTTTAAAACTATGCACGCTACTCTGCTGTCCTAATATGGCGGATCAGTCGGTGTCTTGGTCGATGCATGCGACTGCATTGTAGTGCGTATTGTTGTCTGTGTCCGTTGTTTCGAGTGTGGCTGATTGCACTGTGTAGTACATTGTTTGATTGGTGACACATTGAATTCAACTATTGCCGAGTGTGCATACTTGTGTATCGTTTTGATCTGCCATAATTGAGAACACAATTATGTTTTGTTTCTCAATTATCGGCTCTACCTTGTTCTTTGGACCACAGCCGGCGTCCGCTGGCGCGCCAAATAGAACCACTTCTAAATTGTCCGCGCTTTCGTGGTGCAGTTCGAGGGGCCGATATTTCAGTCCTTGGAATTAGCCCGGCGATAACGTCCCTAATTAACGAAACCCATGACAATTAATCGGGCGTCCGCTAAAAGGACCTTTTTGGTACACAGTGTGTCCAAAGTAGTGAGAAATAGCCTCGAGTTGTTGATACTGCAATCGGAACGATTTTGTGTGTTGCTCGGTGTTCTCGTTAACGAGTGCGGGGGAGTGTTCCGATAGACTGATTTAGGCAGGTACTTTTTGCACGCGGCAAGACTTCATTTGCGAGACACAATGAATCTCAACAAGTTAGTAGCTCTTGGTGAGAAGATGGGTCTCTCTGGCGCTGAACTACGGAAGTGGGTCACCCAGAAGGAAAAAGAAGAAAAGGAGAGAGCCAAGGAAGAAAAAGCAGCTGAGCTGGAGAGAGAAAGGCTGGCCGCTGAAAGGGCGAAGGAAGAAAGAGAGCAGCAATTGAAGTTGGAGCTGGAGAGGGAAAAGTTGGCAGCTGAAAGGGCAAGGGAACAAAGAGAAGCAGAGATGGCTGAATGGGAACGGCAGCGGCAGCACGAGACGGAACTCGGGTGGCTCCGTTTGCAACAGCGAAGTGAAACTCCGGTTCAAGCTAGAGTTGAAAGCAGCGAATGGGAGGAACATGGCTTCCGCTTGGACCCAAGCAAGCTGCTCGTAGCGTTTGATGAGAGGAAGGACGACCTTGACGCATACCTTCACAGATTTGAGACGATCGCGAGGAGCCAGAATTGGCCGGAACATCAATGGGCAACTGCTTTGAGTACTTGCTTGAGTGGTGAAGCGCTCAGTGTGTACGGTAGGCTGACGCCGACCGATGCAGCCAACTATGCAAAGGTGAAAGCTGCTTTACTGAAGTGATTTAGATTTACTGTGGATGGATTCCGGGAGAGATTTCGGAAAGGAAAGCCAGCTGATGGCGAGACGGCTACGCAGTATGCCGCCTGACTTTGCATTATTTTGACAGATGGATTGAACTTTCAGGGACAGCGCTGAAGTACGATGAGCTTAGAGAGCTCCTTATTAGAGAGCAATTTCTCACCAGTGGCCACCCTAGCCTGTCGCTGTACTTGAAAGAGAGGAGAGCAAAGTCACTTGAAGACATGCTAATTAGCTGATCAATTCTTGGAAGCGCAAGGTGGCACTAGTTTGGCCAGGGTCAAGAAGGAGTGTCCTGAAGATTCGAAGAAATTGGCTACCGAAGAAAAGAAGCGTGCACCGGAGAACATTCCGCGATGTTTTCTGTGTAACCGAGTGGGTCATCGCGCGAAAAACTGTCGAACGATCTTTACGAGCCCTACGGTTGTAAAATGTTTCAAGTGTGGTCAGACTGGGCACAAAGCAGACGCATGTCGAAACGGAGTGAGTCAAACTCACCAGGTATCCTATGTGCAAGCAGCACCGAAATCCTATAATAATGCCGTCCCCGACGGATTCGTAGAGTTGAAAATTGGGGAGAAACTTCCTCTTGTGGGTGCTGTAATGACAAAACAGCCAACCGGTGTTACGAAGGAAATGCCAACGTTGCCTGGAAAAGTTGCGGGCAAGAAGATTACGGTGTTAAGAGACACTGGTAGCTCCACGGTTATCGTGCAGAAAAATTGGGTACGAGAAAGTGAGTTTACAGGCAAAACGAAACCAGTTTGCCTAATTGAAAGTACGGTTCGGATGCTTCCCGAACCAGAAATTGAGGTTGAAACCCCGTACTTCAGCGGGAAGGTTACTGCTCTATGCAAGACGACCCCTCTGTACGACCTCGGCATCGGAAACATCGACGGAGCGCGAGGGCCGAATGATCCAGAACGTTTGGGAGAAGACCCTAAGATAGAGCCTTCGCCAACCCAGCGACCACGAGATACAGTGGAGGAGCATCCCGTGACAGATCTCACTCGAGCCCAAGGTCAAGCCGCGGTGCAAGAGACAGTGAATGAGGAGATGATCGTGTTGAATGAGTTCACGTGCTGGGCAGCTAGACTTACGTCGGCACGACCTCAACCGAGCGACAGTGTAAAGGTGATGGAGTCGGCCAGCCAGGCCAAATGTCATGACATGAACAAGCGGGTGAATAACCGGATAGGATTGGTTGAGCGTTATGGTCCGTTAACTAGGTCGGAAGTGACAACGATGGCTGAGACGCCGCCTCGGATACTGTCATTTGAAAGGGCTCGCCGGAACAAAACGAGAAAAAACAAGAGATCGAGCGAGCACCGCAAGAAAGGATGCAAGCGCAGCTCGAAATACACGGGATAGGTGTTGAGGTCGAATTGGAATGTGTTTGGCTGTGCTGAGTCCCATATGTTGTGTTAATGTTGTTGTTATCCTGTGTTACAAGTGTATGTCGAGCGAGTCGAAGTGTTTGTTGCGGTGATGTGATGTATAGTATTGTACCATTGTTGTAATGACAGACCTTTATACATTTGTATTGTTTAAATTATGTGATGGAGTGTTGTACTCATGTGCCTGTGGTTATATTTCATGTGTTGTGAGATCGAATTACAATATACAATTGTATTGAGTGATCTATTGAGAATGTGACGTGTCATGAGCGACGGACTATGCTACAGTGTTTGAGAGTGTGGGGATGGTTCGCACTCGTTTTTGTGGTTTTGAATATTATGAGATAATATTCTTAAAGTGGGGGGCAGTGTCACAAAACGAGCGCTCAAAAAAGGGCACTGCCGTATTCTCGCGATGAAGCGCCGGAGAGATGCATCGAGGTCAACGATAAAAAAAGAAAACATGTAAGCATCCAAAGACTCCCCGGGCACGCGTCCCTCTCCCTTCGGAAGCGTAGGTTCGCCGACGAACCCCCTCACGTCGGCGGCCGAGCAAGCCCTGGAAAGTTCTCGATGGAAAGGGGCGGGGTGATGCAGGGTTGCGTCATCTATTGCGGACGGCCGTCGAACCGTCTCGCGCTTTCCCCAGCCTTCGCTGCGTATCGCGCCGACGAAATGATGAGAACGTTCTGGAATCTCGCGCGGAAGGTATTTAACCGAGCAGTAGAGATCGGAGATCAGGAGAAGAAGGAAGTTAGCGCCAGTGTGCGTAGGTTATTCCGCCGTGTCTGTCGGCGAAGGTTTTGTCCTTAGTGACAAAGCAGGAGAAGAAGAAAGTATGCGCCAGAGTTCATAGGATGTTCCGCCATGTAGTCGGTGAAGGTTTTTGTCCTCAGCGACAAAGCAGGAGAAGAAGCAATATTGCGCCGGAGTGCGTAGGGTGTTCCGCCTTGTCGGCGAAGCCTTTTGTCCACAGTCCCCAGGAGGAAAAGAAGAGGATTTCCACCTGAGGGGTGAAGACTCGAGCTACAGGCAAGAGTGTGTGTCTACCGCCAGCGAGCGAAGACGCGTGGCAACAGCTGCGTGTGGGAAGCCGACGTGTTACCAGCGAAGAAGTTTGAAGCCTGGAGAGCGGTCAATCGAAGACGCAAGGTTTCCTGGAAGAGAAGCTTCGGGGGCAGCGGAACGACAACACTGGACTTTGAGTGAGTGATTTTCGGAAGAGTATCATTCAGACTTTTGTTCCAAGAACTTTGGACTGAATAAGTTTTCTAACTCTTTAGTCGTTAAGTGTCTCCCACAAAAAAAGAAGTTAACTTCTTTGGCGCAAACAATACGGAAAAAAGGAAAAAAGAAGGCGAGGAAAGAAACAGATTGACGCCAAACTAACAACTGTTAGTTGAGTTGTGAACTGAGTTGTTAGTTTGGCGTCAATCTGTTTCTTTCCTCGCCTTCTTTTTTCCTTTTTTCCGTATTGTTTGCGCCAAAGAAGTTAACTTCTTTTTTTGTGCTATGTACCAACTAGACCCAACGCAAGTTTTACTTTAGTTAAGTGTCTTGGTTGTTCGATGCATGCGACTTCATTGTAGTGCGTATTGTTGTCTGTGTCCGTTGTTTCGAGTGTGGCCGATTGTACTGTGTAGTACGTTGTTTGATTGGTGACATATTGTATCCAACTATTGTCGAGTGTGCATATTTGTGTATCGTTTTGATCTGCCGTAATTGAGAATATAATTTTGTTTTGTTTATCAACTCTCGGCTCTGCCTTGTTCTTTGGACCACAGTCAGCGTCCGCGGGTGCGCCAAATAGGACCACTTCTAAATTGTCCGAGCTTTCGTGGTGCAGTTGAGGGGTCGATATTTCGGTCCTTGGAATTAGCCCGGCGATCGCCTCCCTAATTAACGCGACCCGTGACAGTCGGCTAGCCCGGATATCAGCGATATGGTCATTCGTGCGAGAGCAGACGCTTTTCTGGACACTTAGCGTAAAGTACGTTATCGTTTTATAGTTTTTTTCTGCAAAAGAAGCAATAGAAATCTTCCTCTTCTCGACGCAAATTGGCGTCACGCCGTGCCGATGTCTCCTATTAGGTGTGTTTTATTACTCGGACAATGTGGGATCTATGCCGTCTTGTAAGGTGTCAGTGTATAATGTCCACGATGATGTCCAGAATCGGAACACAGCCTCTGTTGACTTTGTATCTGCTCAGTAGGCACTAATTATATAGAGGTCACGAAAGACGCTTCACTCGCTTGAGTCTCCATGTTCTGCTTAGGCCAGCGTTTTTTGTTGAGGTATGCTAACCAGGATTCTGTCAAGGCTACGTGAATTACTTAGCTTAAATAACATTTCACTGTGTTGCCATCACATTTACTGACTTGCCATTGCCGCTAGATTATGGCATTTTTGTGCAGAAAAAGGTGGGAAACCTTGAACACCCTTCATTGAGCCTCCAACAATCACTACACCTGCTACAAACAGCACCCCAACTGGGCTGTGCATTATGCGTATGGTTTCACGCTCATGTTTCCCTGCTCACGCAAATCCACTTAGAGTTTAATGTTTCAAAGATTTGTTTTTTAACTCAATTCATTGCAAGATATTTCTTTTTAACGTTACCTCATGGAATCAGTTATGCTGGCTACGTGAAAATAGTTCGTTGTGAAATAGCTTTTCTTTAATTGCGATCACGAAGAATATGAAGCCTAAATCAACATGAAAAAGCACGAATGATGTATACAAGCACTGCAAGACAATCAGGCCGCAGTTTTATAACTGTTGCAGGAGAACAATTCTCTCCAGGTGTACCCTTGTGAAGTCATCGTCACCCTTCACTTTACCTCGTCTAAAAGTTACATGCCATCAATGATGCGTCAGTCTTCATCTATTCAAAGAATGATCGTTGAAAACGCCAATAGTCAGAGCATAACTCCCACAAAGAGGAACCCAGGAAGGTGCTGGGGAGGAGGAGGAGGAAACGGGCAATGCCAGATAGGCCTTATCCCCAGCGGACTGGTTGGTATTTCTAATCCGGAACGTCATTAGTCGAAGCCGCCACCCGAGGCCACTGGGCCAGAGTTCATTGTTCCTTCAGTTTGGGGCTATTGAGCAGGGTAGTCTCCTAGTCCTGTTGATTGGAGTTGAATATCGAGATTATTTTGAGCTCATTCGGCAAGCCCAGACCGTATGGTAAGTGCGGTGGCGGTTCACGACAGCACTAACACTTCCTACTTACTTTGAAATTACTTTACAGCCGAAAGGCTACAATATACAAGGTAAGGTATACAAGCAGCATTGCGCAATGTAGTATTTTCTGATTTCTCAGAACCGTGTTTAAGGTGGGGTACGTTCAGGCCTATCAGGGCAGCAGAGAGTCGCGCGAGAAGTGTGTGGGCCACTGCATGTGAAGCCTCGTTACTCCGGAAAATCCGGTGTCCCGCCGTTCATATAAGACATTTTGGGGTGTGGTCCTGGTCTGCGATGCTCAGTTGTAGTTGTCTGTCAGCAAGCGGAGAAATTCACACTGCCTGATAGCTTTCGCAGGTGCCTCGAGTGTCTTTAAATATTTGTATTGATATAAGACGCGATGCCGCCATTGCGATGGCTACCTCTCTCGCTTGATTTTAGTTGGTGGCTTTGAAAGTGAAGCCGTCCATCTGCATTCCTTGACGAATCAACGCCGTCGTGTAGTAACCCCTGGGTGACGGTCCAGCCACGTCGACGTTATAATCTCTATTACGGGAGACAAGGCGTTTTTCGAGTCATCTTCTTCTCTCGTGCAGCTCCCTGGTTATAATACGGGAAGGCAGGGACTCTCAGAGTTTAGTTCTCAAAAATTCAGTGATACGCTCCACGAGTTCGATTTCATATTCGTACCTGATCAAGAAGAGGATTAGGATGCCCCGGTCGGGGCCCGTCTGCTTAAGACGCATATTTTGATTTATGAGGTGGGATCCCGTTAGCTGTCCTACCGTCTTAGACTGCCAGTGCAGATTGTTTTTTTTTTATTTGAAGTGCTGATGAATAAGTGAAGAGCGTGTTTAATTACTTTTTTAGAGGCGAAGCTTCTTAAAGCGGCATCCGTTCGTCCCTCGAAGTAGTCGTAGCCGTAGTGTGTAACCAGCTTACGTTTTCACCTGCAAGGTGGTGCCGGTGGGGGATTTCTCCTGTGCGTTGTTGAACAATAAAAAATGCGCAGCGTGCGCGTTACCTAAAAGCCAAATTCTCCTGTCTCTCATTCCCCATTATCAGCTATTGGCATGTACATTGAGCACTATCTGACAAGAAAGGGTTGCCACGTTATACTCACCGGGCGTAATCTCATTGGTTTTAGAAAGGTTTAGCGAGCGTTGAGCTGCAGTGCCATGAATACAGTGAACTAGTTGTAGTGAAGAAGATGAGTGCTACTCAGAAAAGCAGGGGATATCACTCAGTCTGTGAATAAGACGACGTTTGGTTGGCTGGGTACTCAGACTGGTTCCGCCATCACCACTTGAGTTGTGACCACTCTCCTGTTTTATAAAAGAATGCCACTCTAAAACGCCTCATTTTTGATTGGGGGAGGTGCTGGGTAACACGTAATCCTGGAATTGCGAAACCGTACGTTGCCTCCAGTAGCTACGATGTCCACTGACGACGATCAGCAGGCGGCCGCCTCGGCTCCAACTACTGCAGCTTCTGTCTATCTCGGCTCCTTTCGGCAACGCGATCCGCCTACCTGTAGTGGAACCGATGACAAGGACGTGAAAGACTATCTTGACGAATACGACCGGGTGAGCAACCACAACGAGTGGGACGATGCGCACAAGCTTATTGCCGTCCAATTTTATTTGACCGACGTCACCAGTCTGTGGTAGCTTAATCACGAGAAAGACCTCCCCACCTGGTCGGCCTTACGGACGGCGTTTGCGAACTTGTTTGGCCGTCCAGCGCTTCGCAAACTACTGGCCGAACTGCGCTTGCGTACTAGGCCTCAGCAGAGTGGTGAGAATTACACCAGTTATATCGAAGATGTGGTCGGCCTTTGCCGGCGTGTCAACTCGGGCATGACAGAAGCCGAGAAGATTAAACACATCTTTAAAGGCATGACTGACGACGCATTTCAGACGCTTGTCGCCAAAAGCCCGCAAACAGTAGCGGAAGTGATCTAACTGTGTCAGAGCTATGACGAGCTCTGGAAACAGCGTGACACCAATCGTGCCCACGCGTTTTGTGCAACAATATCCGCTTTAACGTCGGCTGGCACTGCTAGACACCACACCACTTTGCTTCTCGAGAGTAAGCAATTTGTACGAGAGGAGGTCGCACGCCAGTTGTCCCTGGTACCTTATACCTCCGAAGGTGCCCCATCTACTTTAGCGTCATCAATACAGTGAGTAGTCCAGGAGCAAGTGTCTACGAAGCGTTTCGTAAAGTTATGCTATGTGGGCCAGCGGACCGTGCCGTGACACTTAGTAGGACAAGCACCTCTAGGCACAATGCCCGTAATCGAAACTTCTTTCACAAGGATGGGCATCGACATTGTTGGACCGATTTCACCCATATCGTCTAAGGGAAACTGGTACATGTTAATAATGGTTGACTTTGCAACCAGATATCCGGACGCGGTCGCTTTACCGACCATTGATTCAAAACAAGTGGTAGAAGGCCTTCTTGAATTGTTTTCCTGCTTGGGAATCCCCAAAGAAATCGTCAGTGATAGGGGACCCTACTTTATGTCTGCCATAATGAAAGAGTTCAGCCGCTTGCTATCCATGAAGCAAATGCCAACAACACCCCACCACCCCAAATGGCTTGGTAGAGAGGTTCAATGGAACATTGAAACGAATGTTGGGGCGCATGTGCCAGGAGTGTTTAAGATCCTGGGACAGTTACACAACACCCTACCACCCCATGGCCAATGGCTTGGTAAAGAGGTTCAATGGCACATTGAAAGGAATGTTGGGGCGTATGTGCCAGGAGTGTCCAAGATCCTGGGACCGTTATCTAGGACCTGTGCTCTTTGCCTACAGAGAACTCCCACAAAGTAGTACAGGGTTTTCGCCCTTCGAGCTCCTGTATGGCAGATATGTCCGAGGTCGCATGACGGTGGTAAAGTAGTTGTGGACAAACACACATCTGGATTCAGACACTAAGGCGACGTACATATACATAATGTAGTTGCGCCAACGTCTAGAGAAGACATGTAATATAGCAAAAGAAGAACTTGAGAAAGCGCACTTGTTGCAAAAAAAAAGATATTACGACAGAAAAGCGAAGAAACGAGGCCTATTTCCAGGAGATAAAGTTCTCATTTCGTTGCCGGCGGATAAAAACAAGTTAATCTTGTCATGGAAAGGTCCGTTCCCTGTGGTCGAAAGGCGTAATGAAGTATACTACGCCGTTAACCTTAGAAATAAAATACCCGTATTTCACATTACCATGTTGAAAAATATGAAGAACGCGACAACGCCGACCCGCCTTTGGTGGCTGGAGTTGCAGCTGTCGAAGCCAAAACATACGACCTGGACAACTTCCGCGGGGAAGATGGTCACGTCCCGCTGAATCAGACTCAAGACTGGCGAGACATCGATATAGCTACTGGACTAACAGAAGGACAGAGAATCCAGGTAACCGCACTTCTTGCAGACCACAAAGAGATTTTCTCCGACCTACCAGGGAAAACTGACCTCGTACAGTGCCAGTTAAAACTAACAATGCAGACACCAATTCAAGTTCGACAGAACCCTGTGCCTTTCGCGATCAAAGAAGACGTGGAAAAAGAAATACAAGAGATGTTGCGCCTCGGGATCATTCAAAAAATTGACTCCCCCTACCACGCGCCTATCGTCGTCGTCAAGAAGACGGGACAGTGCTCTTTCTTTCTACCCTGTCGTTTTTCCTTTGTTCGCGCGCTGAAACAATCTTGTGAATATGACTACGCACCAACTAGCCCAAGCTTCCACTCTTGTGGGACAATACTGTTATGTATTGGTTTCCGCCAATTGAACAAGATTGTGGTTCCAGACTGTGAGCTCATTCCTCGTACTGACATGATATTTGCTAAGGTGACAAACTGTCGCTACTTCTCCAGGTTCGATTTCACAAAGGGATACTGGCAAGTACCCATGGCCAACGAGTCGAAAAAACTCACAGCTTTTTCCTCTGACTCTGGCTTTTACCAGTTCAAGTTCATGCCGTTTGGGATTAAAACCGCGCCAGCAGTGTCTAACAGACTGATGCGTGCGGTCGTTGGAGATATCCCCAACGTGGTCTATTACTTCGACGATGTGCTTATCGCTACAACTACGTGGCAAGGGCACGTCGACACTCTACAGCTTTTCTTCACACGTGTCCGGCAGGCCAAGCTTACCATAAAACCCAAAAAGAGTGAAGAGGGCTTCCCTAAAACAAGTTTTCTAGGTCATGTCGTCGGCCAAGGAAAACTACAGACGATGAAAAGTACCACTGACAACATCCGAGCGGCTGCAAGGCCACAAACGAAAAAATACGTGCGAGAATTCCTGGGCCTCACTGGGTACTACAGAGATTTTGTACCCAAATATGCAGAACGGACGTACGCCTTAACGGAGCTAACAAAGAAGGGGGTGCCAAACAAAGTCTTCTGGAATGATCAGCATGAAGTGGCCTTCCAGGAGTTGAAAAACGTGCTCAAAACGCAACCTGTATTGCGATCACCCGATTTTCAAAACCGTTTGTTTTGCGCACAGACGCATCGTCACGCAGCTTAGGCGTGGTCTCACTTCAAGAACATGAAGGTCACCCCCACCCTGTCTCCTATGCCAGTAGGAAACTGCTGCCACGAGGCAGCTATTCCACTATCGAAAGAGAATGCCTCACCGTAGTGTGGGCAATTCAAAAATACCATGTCTTCCTCTATGGCCGACAATTTATTATGCAATGTGACCACCAACCACTGGCATACATTCAATCCGCCAAACATCTTAATCAACGCGTACTTCGTTGGAGTCTGTGACTGATGGAATATCACTTTACAGTTAGCTACATACGAGGCTCAGCAAATGTAGACACAGATTACCTGAGCCGAGCTACCTGAGCCGAGCGAGCACATAGCTATCGTGTGTGTTGAATCTTCGGTGCGCTAACAGCACAATCTATGTGTCTGTGGTAGTCATGTTTCACTGTGATTGCTGTGTGTGTGCCATGTTCCGCTCTACAGACTGCTTACCTACGCGGCACGACGTTCTGGAAGCTGGGGGAGTATGACAATTCGGGGACGTTTTTTAGTGAAAACAGGACCTGGGAAAATACAGGAAGACGAAAGTGCGTGTGTGGTGCGTGGCGGCGCTGCTCGTGAGCGGGCGCGTGAAAAAGATTCTTCGGAACGTTGAAGAAGAAAGTCGGACCGAAGCAGTCGGGCAGCAGTGTCAGAACGAGGGTTGTGGCGGCTACCGGCCCGTTATGGTGCGCAACCTGTCACGACTGGACTGCAGACGACCTCAGGCGACGAGCTACGCCAGGCGACGACGGTGCTCGTGGTCACGGTCGAGACCTGCTGGCGAGTCGGCGTCTTCGTGGGTTACCGAATCAGGAAAGCTGAGGTGTGCTGGGCTTATCTATCGGGTGTTCTCGAGCGTGGCCGAGCACAAATCCGACCAGCCACCGCACAGCGAGCAGCTGTCCAAGCGACGGCCGTGGTGCGACGGCAACTCCGGAACCTTCCCGAATTCAGGAGACGCGACGACACGTCGGACCATCTCGACGACAGTGGCGTGAGTGGTAGACGTCGAGTGGTGGGCGAACTAGATTTGCTGTGTCAGGGCCGCGTGAACCGTAACTACGTATTTTAAATCTAGAGCGAACTGGACGGGCACAAGTTAGGAGAGCACGTATGCAGTTTTAGTTCATGTATGTAATTCTGTCCAACTTGTATAAACGTCCTGTCTTTGTATATGCCCTATTTTTTGTCGGTTGAGCGCCTGGGCCCAAACGAACCTCTCACAATCACATTGGCGTGCCCTAAAGCCAAACATGGGATCTGCGGAATACAATTCGCGCTCGAGGCACGTCGAGAAGCGGTCTCTAACCATTGCTTCACTTAATTTGCCGGCACAAGAAGTTAATTCAATAGGTCTTAAGTTGACGCGTGCTCATTTGTTGCCTGATTTGGGTATTATTGTGACTACGACTGTTTTTCATTCGATTGGGAGTGGTTGGCCATCCCGGATCATGTCAGTTTACTCTAGTAGAAGACGATATGAATCGTGCGACATATGTGCTACCAGTTTTACCATGATGAGGTCCGGCCCGGAGCAGTGCCTCTGAGCTTTTTGAGTGCTGCTTTGATATCGCATATTTCAAAATGGCATCGAGCTGATGGTTTTCTCTACCCTCTTTATTCATGTCGGGGTCCGTCGTGCGACATGGGTATCTATCACATAGAGCATCTGCCAACGGGGAGTATTTCCCTGAAAGCCATGAAGGGCTCGACGGAGCTGCCTTAACGTTTCTTAAGCTTCAATAATTGATACCATGTTGAAAAAAGCGTTCTTCACAATCATTATGGTACAGTGGCACACGTATATATTGAGCTTGCGAAAAACACCGGGATTCACTTCGGTATATCACATTACTCGACATGAAACTGTTAAATATTGTACAATATTTTCAATTCAAATTTTGTTGTGCAAGTTGGCTTTGCAGCATGGCTTTCCAATAACGCCTGGAAGGCAACTTCAAGACAATACGTTTTTTTTTGTTTTTTTTTCTTTCTTGCGCTTCGTTTTGGGGGGTGCTGGTCGTATGAGGGGCAAATCATACGCGATTAAATGCGGTTCTTGCGTAAACTGCGCCTCGGCTTTTTATTCGCAACATTGCGGGCTCATCCGTCAGCGGAAACATCTAGTTTGCGTTGGCCCTAATGCTGTCTTTATTGTTTTATATCATACCCGGCATGCTTCTTGGAGTGTTATAAACAGCGGTGACGTTGCTTATCAGGCAGATAAAGTACTGCAGAACTCCAACAGATTTATATAATAAATAGAACTGAGCTGGTAGGGTCCTATCTCCCAGGATCCCGCCAGTCTCAAAATACCACTTCACCCTCCAGCTAAGAGTTTTCTCTATCCGAGTTTCGGGATGTTTTTACTCAGAGCGCTAAAGGTATTGATATTGTTTGAGTATGAGGCAGCATAGTATCTTGTCACGAAAACTTTTGTGTTACTATTTCCGTACTGGAACTTTCTGAAAGTTCTCATGTCATCAAAGTTCAGCGAATATTGCCGTAGCCAACGCTTCCACATGTCCAGCTTTGTTCCTCAGAGTTACAGCTTTCTCGCAGAGAGCAACAGAAACGTTTCCTGATCAGAACCTTGACGGAGACGGCATGCTCTATTCGTTGATCACGGCGCGCATTAATTTTTCGTGCAGCTGTCTTTTATTTTGTTTGATTACGAAGTTTCAGGTGTTCTTGCTTGTACAACTACGACATTCTGGCTACAATCAATGCGCTTCACGGTTTGACGACGCGAGTGCACTCACTTTGCGTCGAATCCAATGGCGTACTCGGTTATCTCGCTGCCCCTGGCCGTGTCGAGGAACAATTCGAAGTCTTCGTTGTAAGGCGGGGTGAGCTTGCTTCCATCGGGCGTGTAGAGGGAGTCGAACACGGTAATGGCACACAGTCCGTCGGGCGCAGGCACGTACGAGTCCACGTCGAAGCCCTCGCTCACGGTGCACAGAAGAGAGCCTGGTGGTAGCGGCCTTTCTGCAAGTGGTTAGTAAAGGAAAGGTAAGGTCCAGAGCTCAGTCCTTCTATCCGTTCTATTATAGGAGCACAGCGAACTATATGGATGGTTATGTGACACCAGCCGGTGCCAGTGGAAGCCAGGTAAGTGATCGACTTTTGGCCGATAGTACAAGCAGTGTCATTGTGCTTTATTGTGGATATACTAAGCATTCATATAATGCCAAGCGCGTTTTTTCTTTCAGTTTTGCTGTATTCGGCTTAAGACCACAAAGACTGTGAGCAATGTTCGGTGCACACAGCGCATCGGTGTTGCACAAGCTTCACTGTTTTAGTCGATCGTTTTGCTTAGAATGCACGCAGGACGTGAACAGCCAAGCTTACTCCAGAGCTTCCGCGACCACCAGTGATGATAGCGCGTAGGACCACAACTTCGGCCTAATGAAGAACTTTATCTTGGACAGACCACCTGCCGCCTTCATAGGTGTGAAGGCTATGTGAGAATATTCATAATGAAGACCCAGGGAGCTAAGCGCAATGAAGAGCAACTGATTTGGAATTTAATCTTCGCAGCACATAAACGGCACATGTTCTTTTTTTTTGGGGGGGGGGGGGGGGGTGGGGGGGCTTTACTGATGCTATTTTGGGTAAACCTTGCATTAGACTACCCACAACCTCTATGGAAAGCACTTACTATGTAGCCGAAAGCGTAGAAAACTCGATGTTGTAAGATCTGTAATGACGCTTGGGCATGCATGTTTTAGGCTCATTTTGTGCCTGACTAGAATTAATATTCCGTTAGTAGTACTAGCGGGACAGGACTACTGGTAGTCTCTTATTGTGTCAAGAAAAAGGCAACAAGAAAACAGCAGCAAGCGTTTCATGTACGATACATGTTTCTGAAACACTCGGATGTTGAATGTGTAGAAAACTCTAAAAGCACACGTTCTGCTGATATGCTAGACGCATGTGTCTTTCATTCTGAAGAGATAACTTTCAGCCTGTACAACGTGCTTTGCGGTAAACTTGCTTCCAGTGTGTTGTCTTGCTGCTTACATGACAATTTATACCCTGTTATTTTGGCTATAGTTTATTGCTGATAGCTAAGAATATAAAATTTAAACTTGGGCCCACCCAGTGTTGTTTTTTATACATTTCAATACAATTCCAGTGCTAAAAGACACCTTGGGGCAAAGTGGTGACGACACGAGTTGAAAGTTGCAGTCAGTATTGTTTTGATTCGGGACCTAGCAGAGATTAGAGAATCTGGCGCAAATGCCGGCGGAGTTTTATATACACCACTCACATAGTTTATGCTATATTCTCGTGCTGTGTTTGGCGTGTTTTTAAGAGGAGAATGAACAGCACAGATGCGGGATGAATGAGAGGAAACACACAACTACGGGCGCTGACTGCCAAGTCAGCATTCACTGAAAAGATGCCGTGCAAATGACTGACAAACAAAAATGCCATGAACGGATTGTTCACGCGTGTTTCATTATGATGCATGTACAGTGGTTTGTTCCAATAAACCTGCAATAGGCAGTCAGCACCCGTCCCCGTGTTTTCTTTCCTTCGTCCTCTTTCCGCACTGGTTTATTCCTTCTTTAGTAATATGAACCAAATAGCCCACTCTTCTCCGCTTGTTCAGTCCTCGTCATATTATAGGGAGAACCATGCCGTGCAGTAAATATTAACAAGGCCAAGTTTAAGCTATCTATCTAGAGAATATTCTAACATGTCTAGGTGAAATGCTTATGACCATATGTGTTCAAAAGTAGGGCATAAACACTGCTTAAGGACGCATGCAATGAAAATGCAAGGCTACTTGACATACGAGTGGTGGTGGTGGTAGATTTTCGGCCTGGGATTCCTGTTGGAGAAACCTTGGTCCACGTGGCCGGGGGCCAATCACCGTTGTCGTTCGTCTGAGCTTTTTGTGTGGACGTAGCTGCATTAAAATATGTTGCTTGAGACCTTGGCTTCTATTAAAACAAACTATATTTGCCAATCGGGAACAGGCAATAACGGTTACTTACTTATAAAAAGCGTGATAGAACTTGGCATTATTATGTATTTTTTAAACGAATGTCTGTATCTGTTATACGATATCTTTTATACGGATGGCTGTTCAGATTCATAGACAGCACAAGAAGAAAAAAAGTACAAAGGGCCGTTGCGAGAAAAACAGGTGAAGAAGGCAGAAAAATATTGCTTACAGTCACACAACGACAGCGCCACTTAAGTTTGCATCAACAGCACAAGCAGTAGTAGTCTGATAGGTACATGACATGCATGTCGTGATTCGTATGTTAGGCACCTTAACTCATGTTTGCAATACAGTGACATCACTGGATCCCTACTAAGGTGTATATAGCGCTAGCGAACCAGCTGTAAGTGCACCATTGGCGTAGCATGTAAATTATGCGTACATTACTTCTATGTCTTGACTATCGTCTTGGCACCTGGCATTTGTGTTCGTCGTGCATTTAGGTAACATGTTATAAATCTTGATAGATATTACGCTAGCAAAACAGCCGCGAGCGCATCATTAGCGTGGTATGTAGTCATGTTTTACATGACACGCATGTCGTGATTACCACACAGCTGGACGTTTCACTTAACTTAGTCGTCCACACACGTCACGTAATGCAAAATTTGATATGTGAAGCTAGCAAAACAGCCGCGAGCGCACTGCGAGTGTAGCATGTAGTCAAGTTTTATATGACACTCATATGATCATTATTGTGTTTGTACGTGTCAGTCACCTTCGTCGTTAGTTCGCGTCACGTAATACTAAATTTAGTATATGTGAAGCTATCGAAATGGCCGTGAGCGCATCATGAGCGTGGCACGTAGTCATGTTTTACATAACACGCATATCATGACGCCCATGTTTGTACCTGTTATATACCTTTTTCATCCATTTCCGTCACGTAATACCAAATTTGGTATTTGGGAAGCTGGCGAAACAGCCGCGAGAGCACCATGAGCGTGGCGTGCAGCCATGGCTTAAATGACATGCGTGTTATTATTTCAACGTTAGAACCTGTCACGTATGTTCACCATGCAGTCACGTTATGCCATACCAGATTTGCAATATGCGATGTGTACAAAACTAACGCAACTGCAGTAAACCATGCCGTGTAAATCCTGAGAATCATGACATACATGTAATGATTTTCATGTTATGACTACAGTCACTCATACTCGTTATATAGCCATATTATGCCATACCAATTTTGGTATAGATGCCATAATCGAAACGGTCAAGATAGCTAAAAGTTGTAGGTGGATAGATAGATAGATAGATAGATAGATAGATAGATAGATAGATAGATAGATAGATAGATAGATAGATAGATAGATAGATAGATAGATAGATAGATAGATAGATAGATAGATAGATAGATAGATAGATAGATAGATAGATAGATAGATAGATAGATAGATAGATAGATAGATAGATAGATAGATAGATAGATAGATAGATAGATAGATAGATAGATAGATAGATAGATAGATAGATAGATAGATAGATAGATAGATAGATAGATATGGCCAACGTTGCCAAAGGTCGCTAAGAAATGCTTCGAATTTAAAACATATTCCCGAAGGTCCGCCACATCAATAAACTGCGAAGGTGGCCCTCTCAACAAGTTTCCATGAGCTTTGGTTTCGCTTGTATTGTTGTATCAGATGAAGGGCCGCATCTAGTGTCAATAGACGCTCCTATGTCGTCATCTTCATGCGCCCATGGGTGCGCACCTGCGCTGCAAAAAACACGCTCCGCTCAAAACTGTCTTGTAACCACTTGTGCATTCAGTGAGTTTCCGAGTATAGCAGCTCCTCAGCTTCAAGGTTTATCGTGATGGTGTGTTGTGCCAGCCTGAGACATCTGTAGCTGTTTCTGTGTTCGTTTCGTTTATGACCTCAGGTTGTCTCCTCCCCGCAAGTGTATTGCGGCTGAACTTTGTGCACACTGTTATAGCTACTCAATTTACTTAAAAGGTACACACGCCGCTGAGGCACAGGATGCTTCCACCGGCTGCACAGCTTCTCCTCATGACAAGAAGGCCAGAGCACATACTGGCTCTCACTACAGAGCAGCACGGAACGTTTTAGAACGGCGGGCGATAGTTTTTACTGTTATAATATGTTGTGCAAAATTGTAAATAGATATGCTTGTATGCATATTTTTAAACGCCAACCTATATGGCATAGGGTGTCTGAAGGAAAGGGTTGAAGCTTGGTGAAATCTCCAAGTTCGTTGGTCATCTAATTTATAGATGGGCGGTAATTAACTAACTTTAGTCGTGAGGCTCCCGCGGCGTTCTCTGCCGACATTAGTTAGTGTCTTAATGCAGTACTTCTCTTCTTCCCTCTTAGGCGGCGGCACCGCCCCGACAAACCAAGAGCGCAGGTACAGAGGGAAAAAATAAGAGAAATATAAGGCATGACTGCAGGTTATCACGAAGGTGCGTTTATAGCTTAGTCGGCCCAGCGCGTGCTACCTAATGCCACAGATTGTAAAGTCGTGGGTTCAGTTCCCTGGTCTGTTATAATTGCAATTTTTTTTCTTCTGGCTTCTTTCTTTGTAGCATGTTCTTGTAAGTTTTACCAGCATCAAATCCCTGACGGAAATCCGTCAGAGAGTCCTGGTGGACCCTGACATAAGACACTTTCGCGTCGAGAAAATGAATCATTGGGGCATTGTACTAGCTCACAGTTCAACTCTCTATAATTTTGAAGGATGTCATGAAAAATTAAAAAGAAACAGGCATGGATCTTCGGAATCGTTACGGCGAAACTCACGGCTCATAAAATGTTTGTACGTGTTCATTTGTTCTCACTTCAGAGAACACTTACCTTGAACTAAGTTTCCTTGACGAGTAGTGTATCATATATACTTGTGTAGATCATACATATAGTATAAAATTCCTATAGGTGTTCGCTTGAGATTAGTGCAAAAGAAACACTTTTCGTATTATTCGTTCGAATACTACGCAATTAGAGCGTACTAATTTGATGTTCATTACTTCACGCTTCTAGTTCTTCGTGGGGCTATAAAGCTTATATATCTTCTCACAGCTGCAAAGGGCAAACACATACGCAAAAGAAACGCGTACTGAATGAATGCTCGAGCTTTTGTTCACTTCTTTCGTATTCAGCACATATGTTTACCGATGTCAATAATGAGTAATACCAGTGTCACAAGGGCAGTTTCGATCGATTACACGGACAATTTGGCCTAGGATTAATCGGAATCAGGTGCTGCTACACGGTCACATGTAACCGCGAATGAATCTCTGTCACGATCTATTCGCAGTGCCCGCGGGCTATAGGTGGCACGCCGTGCAATCGAAGATGGTTGCGGAAGAATAAACTCCCGAACTCGCATGAGAAAAGGTGGGAAGATTGCCATACACCCGTGTCACTCTTACCGGATGAACTATTGATCGCCAATTGAATGTGTATCCGCCCATAGTACTTTTCTAAACGACAGGAACTGCTAAATATTCACTACTACATTTTTGCTGCAGTGCAAACGGTGCTGGCGTCAGCTGACCAACCGTGCATGAACGAGGTCTTGCGTAATTCTGTGCGTGCCACAGAAAGCTTCGTGGACTAGAAATGATGTGAGAACTGAACCGCACTTCAGGGTGCTTTGAAACGAGCCTGCCTGACGGACTTGCCGCAGCATTAGGCCACCAGCGAGTAGCGCGCCTTCGCGTCTGCACGGGGCCGAATATACAATGCGGCGCTGGTTTGCATTACTTGAGCTTCAATCAGCAACAAAGCGCAATCCACTGCACCTGGATCTCTCTTGTTAATCAGCGCGATGAAAACAAGCTGATTGAAATTTTAAAAAATGCCCACGCTTGCTTTTCGCAACGTCTCGAATGTGAAAGTATTGGTGAAGTGCTTGAGACCTTGGCAGAAAGGTGTGGAATATAGTCGTAACTCCATGTTTCATTGCTCTAACCATTTCACTTCGATGGTAGAGCTTGAGCGAGTTGGCGGCAAGCTGTACTCGATAATTACCCACTCTAGTTAGGCGACATGCAACGCACACGAAAAACTATGCATCTATGTGGACCTCGGTAATAATAATAATAATAATAATAATAATAATAATAATAATAATAATAATAATAATAATAATAATAATAATGTTCAATTTCTATCAATATTTTCATGAACGACAGCTGCAGGTAAAAGCTGCTCTCCAAAAGAGGCAGCTTGACGAAGGCCCACAGCTACCTTTTAGCACGACAACAGTGGCAAACAGCCAGCAATGTGAAGTCAACAACAATAACAACACCAAATAGATAAATGAATAATAAATAAATAAATATATAAAAATTAAGTCCGAATTCTAAAATCAAAAACAGCAACCATGATAATACTGCAACTGCAAAGAAATCTTAAAAACTAAACATTTGTACATCGCGCAACTGAATCTGTGTACAGTGTAAGAAATCTATGCCAGCTTACACATATTTATCAAGTAACGTAGGAACTATGTAGGATAACTTATCTGTAGAGTATTTGTTCTCAAAGTTTTTATTTTCCATGTTTTTTTATTTCGTGTTTCAAACAACGTAATATTTTGCTGCAGTCTTGAGAGGTCATACAAAAATTGTCGACTTTCTTTCAAATCACGCCTGATTGTCAATGCAAACTTAATATTGTAGAGACGATGTACGGGTAGTATTCCAGCCTGTTGAAACAATCCGCGCTATAATGTTGAAACAATATTGTGCTATAAGTACAATCAAAAGGACTTCCGATGATGAACGAGAATTAACGCACGAAGAAACATGAAGTGCTACTCGCTCCCCGTGAGTTAGCAGCTAATAGCTCATAATGTTTAATAATGTTGTAATTATTATTAGTAGTAGTTGTAGTAATATTTTAGAGGTAGTAGTAGTATTAGTAGTAGTAGTAGTAATACTCCATTACTTCAGTCGGGCTCTGCTCTTGTTATATTTACGCCAACCATGCAGAACAAATTGTTCAGGTTTCAAAACGGTACATGGATCAAGCGAGAACCGATCATGGCCCAACAACTGGAACGTGTATATGTATATGTATTTGTAGAGAACTTGTTATTGATCTCAGGTATTTTGGTTTTTTATGTGACTTTATGTACCTCGCTACGCCCTCTAAAGTCATGTGCGATTTGAGGCAAAATAAATTTAGGTAAATGAAACGCATACCTGATGTAGGGGGCGCTACTATTTCGTTGAGGCCTCCAGCTCTGAAACCGGCGTCATCGGCTCCAACTGGCGTTTTGGTCTCCAAATTTCTCTCATTGATGTCTCGAGCCCCTGAAAATATTGCAAGGGGCACACTTGAGCATTTTGGATATTTACGTACACGTGGCATACTTGACTGTGCTCTCAGAGTCACTTTACCAATCGTAGATGTGCATGGTGCTCGGTTCGGTGTATAATGCATGCCTTAACAATCTCTAGCCCCGCTCTTTTACTAAAATTCAAACCAGAAATACGGAGAGAACATACGACAATAACATTTATGCTGCTTTGCTTGCGGTTGCGTTAATTTCGCAAAATATTTTTTGTCGTTTGCACAAATTACATAAAAGCGGCAAAGTGACAGTGGGTTACAAATATACCCAATTATTCACGCAGTTGTCGTCAAAATGCTCAAGAGCTCACGTGAAGCGACATAATCATAATAAGCACACACATCGTGCAATAAATATATATATATATATATATATATATATATATATATATATATATATATATAAAGGAGAGAAGTGTATACTTAAGGGCTCGTTTTTTTCCTTGTTTTGCACAATATCACTGGGATCTAACAGACAATTATGTCAAGAAAAGTATAGGGGAAGATATTAGACCGAATTGTAACGTAACAAAGAAGAAAAGTGGGTGAAAAGATAACTTGCCGTGGGCAGGATCCAAACCTGCAACCTTCTAATGACGCGTTCGAAGGTGTACCGCTTGAGCTACCACGACAGCCATCCCCCCAGCCACTTTATTGGGTCTATATGTGAATTTAACGTGGGAGTATCAGCCAGCGCCACCAGTACCCTTGGCGGCGAGTGTGGCACACTCTTTTGAGCCTGTTTGGCGTCACGTAGCACGTGAAATTGTTACGAGTGGGCAGCTGATCAGTAGTCCCTCGTATACAACCTAAAGGCACTACGTCTGCCAGTACGAGACCCTCGTTAATGAATTAAGGAAAGAAGTTTATACTTAAGGGCTCGTTTTTTCCGTGTTTTGCACAATATCACTGTGATCTAACAGACAATTATGTCAAGGAAAGTATAGGGGAAGATATTAGACCGAATTGTAATGTAACAAAGAAGAAACGTGGGTGAAAAGATAACTTGCCGTGGGCAGGAGCCGTGAGCATACATATATATATATATATATATATATATATATATATATATATATATATATATATATATATATATATATATATATATATATATATACATATATATATATATATATATATATATATATGTATGCTCACGGCTCCTGCCCACGGCTGGTTATTTTTTCACCCACTTTTCTTTCTTCTTATTTACACTCCATTGGTTCTAATAACTTCTCCTGTACATTCCTTGGCATTACTGTCTGTTAGATCTCATTATTATTGTGTCAAAGCACGGAAAAACGAGCCCTTAGGCATACACTTCTTTTCCTTATTTATTAACGAGAGTCTCATACTGTCAGACTTGGTGTCATTAGGTTGTATACGAGGGACTATTATTCAGCTGCCCAATCGTAATAAGTTCACGTGCTACGTGACGCCATACATGCGCATAAAAGAGTGTTTCACACTCGTCGCTTGGGTTATAGATGGCGCTGACTGACACTCCTACTTCTAAATTAACCAATAAACCCAAAAAGTGGATGGAGGGAAGGCCGCTGTGATGGCTCAGTGGTTAAAGCATCGAAAGCGTTATTCGAAGGTCGTAGGTTCGATTCCTGCTCACAGCTGGTAACTTTTTCATCCACTTTTCTTTCTTATTTCTTCTTATTTACATTCCATTGGTTCTAATAACTTATCCTGTTCATTCCTTGGAATTACTGTCTGTTAGATCTCATTATTATTGTGTCAAAGCACGGAAAAACGAGACCTTAGGTATACACTTCGTTCCCTGTTATATATATATATATATATATATATATATATATATATATATATATATTTGCACGATGTGTGTGCTTATTATAATAGTGGGTTACCAGTATACCCAACTATTCACGCAGTTGCCGTCAAAATGGTCAAGAGCTCACGTGAAGCGACATAATTATAATAAGCACACACATCGTGCAAATATATAGATAAATATATATAGTAGGCATCTATTATGCAGTTCATCCACGTCTGGACAGCACTGAATCCTATCACCTGTTCTGGCTGACCGTCATCACCGTCTTTGAACGTGTGCTTCATCTTCGGGTCCGTTGCGCTAGTTCGCTCCCTAGTTCACGGCCAATAAAACTCGTTACATTACAACCGAGTCGTTCTACGTGGTGGAGGCGTATTCACGATCCCGGTCCTCGGCTCACAACACCTACTCGCTGGAGCTCTGTTCAGGCCGCCGCTTGGACCCTCAGTCCACCAGCATGTCTCAAAGTGAGTGGCCAAACGCCTTTTCTGCTCCCGTTCCTGCGCCCCAAGCCCGTCCTCTTTACATCGTAAACCACCAGCACGACCTTCTGATCTTCGCTGGTCTCCGCGGCGAAGATTTAAAGGACTGTCTCAATAACTACGATTGAGTAAGCGCAACTAATCACTGGGACGACTCTAACAAGCTCCGCCGAGTATCGCTTTATCTCACGGGCGTTGCGAAGACATGGTTCTTGAACCATGAGATTGACTTCACCGACTGGCCTGCCTTCGAGGTGCAGCTTCGCCAAGTATTCGGCACACCTGCCATTCGATCCGCTCTAGCGAAGAGAACCCTAGATACTATCCAACAACAACTCGGCGAGTCGTACACATCGTACATCGAGGATGTCCCTGCACTCTGCCTGCGCGTCAATTCTTCGATGTCTGAGTTTGACAAACTGCGTCACATTCTTAAGGGCATCGGAAGCATTACCTCAATGTCCTTGTTGCTCAGAATCCTTCTACTGTCGCGGCTGTGTGTCAGCGATCGACGAGCTTCGTTCTGTTCACCTTCAGTCAGGCAATAGTGAACACCATCCAGCAGACCGAGGGAACATCTATTGTGCATCGCCTCCCGTACCACGTGTCTCTCGCTGAGCGAAAAAGCATCTAGTAAAACGTAGCTGACGTGCTCCAACGAGAAATATTTCGTCCAGCAACTAGCCATTGGTCCTCCCCTGTTGTTTTGGTATGAAAAAAAGATGGCTCCATGCGCTTGTGCGTCGATTACCGGGTACTTACCATCACACGCAAGGACGTATACCCCATCACGCATCGAGAACGCCCTTGATTCATTGCAAGGTGCCGAATACTTTTCAAGCCTTCATTTGCGTTCGGGATATTGACAAATTCCCATGCACTGGCGCTGGCAATGGATGGATAGTCACCGCCGTAGACCAGCTGACACGCTACACCGAGACAACTTCAGTAGCTACTGGTTCACTGTCGGAAGTTGCTGACTTGGTCCTTCAGGCCATGATTTTACGTCATGGTGCTCCTCGTTCACTTCTAAGTGACCATGGGAAGGAGTTATTATCACAGCTTTTAGGTGAAGTTCTTCGCGTTTCTGGTACTACGCACAAGACAGCGTCCAGCTGCCATCCTCAAACAAACGGTCTCACTGAGAGATTTCATCGAACCCTTCCCGACATGATCGCCATATGCATTCCACCGGATCACAGAAACTGGGATAAACTTCTACAGTTCCTCACTTTCGCCTAGAGCACTGCTGTTCAGCTCACAACCGGCTACTCACCGTTTTTTCTGGTTTAGGACGTTCACCTACTTTCTTTGTCGACGTTTTCTTCTTCACCAGCAATGACCCTTCATCACCGTCTTCTTGCGAGAATATATTTCTCGCCTTGCCCAGTGCCACCAGCGCGCTCCTATGAATCTCGTTACATCCAAGTCGTTCAAACATGCAGACTGGCAGACTTGGTGCCTTTAGGTTGTATACGTACGAGGGACTATTGGTCAGTTGCCAGTTGGTAATAAGTTCACGTGCTACGTGACGCCAAACAGGCTCATAAAGAGTGTGCCACACTCGCCGTTATGGCTACTAGTGGCGCAAACTGACACTTCCAGGTTTAAATTGACATAGATACACAATATTGTGGCTGGGGGGATAGCTGTCGTGGTAGCTCATTGGTAGAGCATCGAACATACTATTCGAAGGTTGCAGGCTCGGATCCTGCCCACGGCAAGTTATCTTTTCATCCACTTTTCTTTCTTCTCATTTACATTAAATTGGCCTAATAACTGTTTTATCTCATTATTATTGTGCAAACACGAAAAAAGAGCCCTTAAGTGTACAAATGTTTCCCTTATATAAATTATGAGACCACGTCTGGTACGGCAGCAACCAGGTTATCCTTTTTTAATCCAGACGCACGAGCCAGAGCCAGCCCGCGTGACATACGATGATGATCACTACAGTGGTTTGGTCATACAGATGAAGATGAAGTACATAGTCAGCGCTCACACTATATATTTATATTGTTAAGCGGTTTATTGACGGAC
This sequence comes from Rhipicephalus microplus, assembly GCF_043290135.1. Taxonomy (NCBI): domain Eukaryota; kingdom Metazoa; phylum Arthropoda; class Arachnida; order Ixodida; family Ixodidae; genus Rhipicephalus; species Rhipicephalus microplus. Next base: position 78,401,511 of record NC_134701.1, read on the forward strand.
ACTCAGCGATGATTCACGACAGCGACAGTCAATGCCGGAATCGACTCTCTGCACGAGCTGCTCGTCTTCTTAAGAAAAGGGCGACCCACTAGAAGGCGCTGAAGAGGATGACCCACTGTTCAAAGGCTTTACCACAACTACCCCGGGTACGAAAAAGGAGCCGCCTGGCGACCTAACAGTTGGTTACAATGAGCGGGTCATGGTAGGCCTTGAGGCGCTCCAGCCCCGCCGCGGTGGTCTAGTGGCTAAGGTACTCGGCTGCTGACCCGCAGGTCGCGGGTTCAATTCCCGGCTGCGGCGGCTGCATTTCCGATGGAGGCGGAAATGTTGTAGGCCCGTGTAGTCAGATTTTGGTGCACGTTAAAGAACCCCAGGTGGTCAAAATTTCCGGAGCCCTCCACTACGGCGTCTCTCATAATCAAATGGGGGTTTTGGGACGTTAAACCCCACAAATCAATTGAGGCGCTCCACGTTAACAATGTCGCGTCCTCAACGACGCATGTCCGAAGATTGTTCGATGGGTTCAATCAAGTAGTTGACTGGGGAAGTTCATTTGACGACACGGTAGGGGCCTTCGTATTTAGGCAATAGTTTTGAAGATAGGCCAATTGCAGTAGTAGGGATCGAGAGCCAGACAAGCGCTCCAGGGAGGAATGTGGGTGCAGTAGTACTGGCGTCAGCGCGAATGCTTTTTTGCCGCTCTTGATCATGCGCAGTAAAGGTCTTTGCAAGCTCTCGACATTCTTCACCAAGCTTTGCTGTAGCAGAAGTAGGTGCCCACTCAGACGGATCTGGCCTGTACGGAAGTATCGTGTCGATGGTGTGTGACGGGTGCCTTCCATATAATAAAAAGAAAGGTGAAAAGCCAGTAGTGCTCTGAGGGGCGGTATTATATGCGTAGGTGACGAAGGGTAGAATGGAATCCCAATTTGTGTGATTGGCGGCGACGTATTTGGAGAGCATGTCGCCCAGCGTACGGTTGAAGCGTTCTGTGAGGCCATTCGTCTGCGGGTGGTAAGCAGCAGTTTTGCGGTTAACAACGTTGCACTCTTTGAGAATGGCTTGAACGACTTCAGACAGTAAGACATGGCCTCGGTCACTGAGCAGTTCCTGGGGTGGGCCGTGTCGCAGAATGAATCGTTGGAGCAGAAAGGAAGCCACATCGCTCGCTGTAGCCGCGGGAAGAGCGGCCGTTTCGGCGTATCGCGTGAGGTGGTCCACAGCAACAATGGCCCAGCGGTTACCAGCCGACGTTAGTGGAAGTGGCCCATACAAATTGATGCCAACGCGCCCAAACGGCCTGGCAGGGCAAGGTAGAGGTTGCAGACCTACCGGCGACAGGTGCGTTGAAGTTTTGCGGCGCTGACATTCTATGCAGGAGCGAACGAATTTCTGCACGTAGCGGTACATGCCGCGCCAAAAGTACCGTCGGCGAATGCGGTGGTAAGCCTTCGATACCCCGGAGTGCGCACACTGCGGATCAGAATGAAAGAATTCGCATATGTCAGAGCGCAGACTGCGAGGTATGACTAGTAGCCACTGGCGGCCGTCACCGTTCTAATTGCGTCGATGGAGGAGGTCGTCGCGAACGGCGAAATGGTGGGCTTGACGACGCAACGCGCGAGTGGATGGAGTGGATGGATCAGTCAGCAAGTCTATCATTGAGGCAATTTATCGATCCTTGCGCTGTACAGTAGCAATAGCATGAATGCTAATCGAAGAAATGGCAAGGTGAGACACTGAGTTGTTGGCATTGTCGTCAGGCAAGGGAGAGCGCGACAGGGCGTCGGCGTCAGCATGTTGCCTTCCATTGCGGTACAGCACGCGGATGTCATAGTCTTGCAGGCGAAGTGCCCACCGGGCGAGACGGCCTGAGGGATCTTTCAATGACGACAACCAGCATAGTGCGTGGTGGTCGGTGACGACATCAAATGGGCGACCATACAAATAAGGTCGGAACTTTGCAAGGGCCCAGACGATTGCCAAACATTCTTTCTGTGTAATTAGTCTCGTGTAATTACTGTGTAATCAGTCTCGGCTTTAGTAAGCGTACGGCTCGCGTACGCCACGACATATTCCGGGAACCCTGGTTTGCGCTGCGCAAGGACAGCGCCGAGGCCGACACCACTGGCATCCGTGTGTACCTCTGTAGGGGCCGTAGGGTCGTAGTGGCGGAGTATGGGAGGCGACGTCAACAAACGACGAAGTGTTCTGAAAGCGTCGTCGCACTGTGATGACCACGAATGGAGAGGCCCGTTACTTCCGAGAAGCTTCGTCAGCGGCGATATGACAGTCGCGAAGTTTCGAATGAAGCGCCGAAAGTAGGAACACAGTCCTACGAAACTGCGCAGTTCCTTCACGGATGTCGGCTTGGGGAACTCGGTCACGGCCCGAAGCTTGGTTGGATCAGGGAGAATTCCGTCCTTGGACACGACGTAGCCGAGTATTGTCAGCTGCCGAGCTGCAAATTGGCACTTCTTTAGGTTCAGTTGCAGACTGGCGTTTCTCAGACGCGTTAAAACATGCCGAAGGCGTTGAAGGTGCGTCGAGAAGTCAGGAGCGAAAACGACGACGTCATCGAGGTAGCACAGGCACGTGTGCCATTTCAGGTCACGCAGAACTGTATCCATCATGCGCTCAAAGGTGGCGGGCACATTGCACAGCCCAAGCGGCATAACGTTAAACTCGTACAAGCCGTCGGGGGTGACAAAAGCGGTCTTTGGTAGAGCGTCCTCAGCCATAGGTACTTGCCAGTACCGTAAGTGCAAATCTAGAGATGAAAAAAATTCTGCTCCTTGCAGGCTGTCAATCGCGTCATCTACCCGCGGTAGTGGATACACGTCCTTACGAGTGATCTTGTTGAGGCGTCGGTAGTCCACACAGAACCGCACAGAACCGTCCTTCTTCGTGACGAGAACGACAGGAGATGCCCAGGGGCTGCTAGAGGGGCGAATAACATCGCGGCGAAGCATTTCGTCGACTTGCTCGTTGATTACTTGGCGTTCTGTGGGAGATACGCGATATGGACGTTGCCGCAGCGGTGGCTGTGCGCCTGTGTCGAGCGATGCGTAATGGTGGATGTGCGGCCGAGAGAAGGTTGAGCGACATCGAAAGAAGAGCGGAATTCTTCCAACAGGCCCAAAAGCTGGGAACGCTGGCCCTGCGTAAGGTCGTCGGGTATGCAGGGGCCGAATATATTATCGGATGATGAAGCAGATGTCGCAACAGCACCAAGCGTACAGGAACTTGGGCAGTGCATGTCATCGGGTTGATTCATAACTTGCGCGTCTTCGATGGGTTCCACGCTGCCGAGACATTCTCCTCGCACCAACGTAACGCTGTACGGAGATGAGTTCATAACAAAAATAGTGGTGCTGCCGTGAGTGAGTTGCACGGTCGCGAAAGGAACCAGCAAGCTTTTTCTTATGAAAACACGATGAGATGGTGAGAGGAGCGCAGCGGTGTCAGAAAGGCTTGCGCAGTAGAGCGACACCACAACGGACAAGTTTGCAGGCACTTGAGGGTCGTCTCTGACGAGTAACTTGCTTGCAGCGGATAGACTGTCGGCCGGCGTCAAAGAAGAGAATGGCGCGAGTTCTATTTCTGCTGGTGCGCAATGAATGACGGCGTCGTGGCGGGAGAGAAAATCCCATCCTAGGATGACGTCGTGAGAGCATGAAGAAATTATGATGAATTCGACCGCATACATCACGTCCTGAATCCTAAGGCGGGCTGTGCAACTCGCTGTAGGGTGAATGCTTTGGGCGCTGGCTGTGCGGAGGGAGAGCCCGCAAAGCGGCGTGGTCACTTTGCGCAGTAATCGGCAAAGTTTTTCGTCCATCACGGATACGGCGGCTCCAGTATCTACAAGGGCAGATGCACGAACGCCATCCACAAGCACGTCTATCACGTTCGACGGGCTTTCCTGAGGGCTTCCGCAGTTCGACAGCGTCGCAGTCCTTGCCTCGTGTACTGCGACGACTAGTTTTCCTGGTCGCCCTCGAGTGGACGTGGCCGCATCGGTGACAGTGAGCGACGTCGTGGAGATGGTGAACGGCGGGTAGACGGAACGGGCGGGACGACGGTGACATAGGCGGCGGTTGGTCATAAGAGCGGCTTGACTGGCTGGGAAAGTTGGAGGCGACCTGCGGTTGCTGCACACGATTGCAATATCGTGCCACATGACCGACGCAACCGCAAGCAAAGCAGATGGGGCGATTATCAGCAGTGCGCCATTGGTTTGCTGGTCGCATCCATGTCGCAGAACGCGATTGGCGAGCCGGCTGCTGATATGAGTGCATGGTAGGCGGCACTCGGGGCACGTGGGTGACGCCGGCGTATGTAGGCGAGACAGGTTCTCCAAAGGCCTGGGGCCTCGCGACGGTTTCGGTGTAATTTAGCGGAACAGTGACAGAAATCGGTGGGGGCGGCCTGGCAACAACTTGGGCGTAGCTGAGTGGCACAGATGCAGGAGGTGGCTGGTGGTATTCAGGGACGACCTTCGCAATTTCCTGCTGAATGGCTCGGCGGAGCGGAGGTAGAAGTGTACTTGATGGCTGTTGAGCTTGTTGTGGGGAAGCAAAAGCCAGTAGAGAGACCTGGCGGGCAACTTCCTCACACACGAACGACTTGATTTTGGCGAGCAAGGTTGCGTGGTCTGGAACTGCTGTTAAGGCCGAGAGATCAGCATCACGTGGTGGTGGGCGACGGGTCATCAAGCGCTGCCGCCGCAGCTCGTCGTAACTTTGGCATAACATGATGACTTCTGCCACAGTGCGGGGGTTCTTTGCCAGGAGCATGGTGAAGGCATCGTCGGCGATGCCTTTTAGAACATGCGTGATTTTCTCAGCCTCTGACATGTTCAGGTCGACTTTCTTGCACAAGTCAAGGATGTCCTCGATATAACTTGTGAAGGACTCACCGGTCTGCTGGGCTCGTTCACGTAAACGCTGTTCAGCTTGCAGCTTACGAACAGCAGGGCGGCCGAACACGTCGACGACAGCGGTTTTAAAAGCGGACCATGTCGGGAAATCAGATGCGTGGTTGTTGTACCACATGCTGGCCACACCCGCGAGATAGAAAAACAGGTTGCCGAGTTTACCTGCCTCGTCCCAATGGTTGGGGACGCTCACGCGTTCGTACATGGCCAGCCAGTCCTCGACGTCGGTGCCATCCGCTCCGGTGAATACAAGAGGGTCGCGGATGCGGGGGACACCGGGACATGGCGGCGACGTAGGAGGAAGCGTTTGCTGGGCGGCGTCTTGGTACATGGTTGGAGGCAGGGTACGGGATCGAAGGTCCAAGGGCATCGAATGCTGACCGAAGGTGTTTGAAGGGCACAGCCCTCTCAGCACTCTCCACCAAATTGTTAAGCGGTTTATTGACTAACACTCAGCGATGATTCACGACAGCGACAGTCAATGCGGGGATCGACTCTCTGCACGAGCTGCTCTTCTTCTTAAGAAAAGGGCGACCCACTAGAAGGCGCTGAAGAGGATGACCCACTGTTCAAAGGCTTTACCACAATATATATATATATATATATATATATATATATATATATATATATATATATATATATATATTGCAATGAATCTGAATAACGGACGCTGCTATGCTGGTAATGAAGAAGACGAGGTTAATCGGTGGCTGCAGTAGTAGCTCGCGCACGCCGCTCGCCATTAGCCAAACCTGCCTGATAAAGCTCATTTTGCAAGCTGCGTCTGAACCTTTCTCGACGTACAACACCTCTATTTTAAGTGGTGGAGGTGCCGGGGTTCCCGTCAACCTGGAACTTCGCAATCAGACGCTACTCTCACCGTTCACCATGACTGCTTCTGGCCCTTCTCAAGCTGCCTTACCAACGACAGTCTACTGTACTGGCGTGCCTCGGCAACGCGACCCACCAATTTTTCGCGGCAACGACGAACAAGACGTCGAGGACTGGCTCGTCGAGTACGAAATCGTAAGCGCTTCCAGAAAGTGGAACGCATGCGACCAGCTCACAAACGTGCGCTTTTACCTCGATGATATGGCCAGCTTATAGTTCAAGAACCACGAAGGCAAAATCACCAACTGGTCCGCCTTCAAGACCACCATCGCCGCTGTCTTCGGTCGTCCCGCCGTGCGCCGGCTTCGCGCGGAACAGCGTCTCCGTAGTCGAGTCCAGCGCAGGAACGAGACCTTTACAAGTCACACTGAAGATGTCTTGTCTCTTTGCAAGCGCGTCAATGAATCTCTAACCGAACGCGACAAAATCAAGCACATCATCAAAAGAGTTGACGACGATACCTTCCAGATGTTCTTCGCCAGGAATCCACAGACCGTCACCAATTTTGTCCAGCTCTGTCAGGAGTACGACGAGTTGCGTAAGCAGCGTGTCTCGACGCGCAGGGCCGCTGAAGATACGGCTGAAGTTTCCGCCCTCGTGCACGACGTCGCTGCTGATCTCACTGTCTTACTACCCCAAATCAAACAATTCATTCGTGAAGAAGTTGCGCGTCAGCTTTATCTTGTGGCCTAAGCATCCACGCCAGTGACCTCGTTAGACCCACGTCTACGCCAGGTCATTGAGCACAGGTCACTCAGGCACTGCCTCCATTGCCATCTGTCCCTACACAGCTGACCTACGCTGTCGTCGTTGCTAGACCCCCAGTCCCACCTGTCTCTGGCGCATACCGGAGCACCGGGTCTTCCTACCCTACGACGCTGCCTACATACACGGCACCCCATCCCGTTTCGCCCCCTGCACCTTCTGTCGTTAACCCATGGCACACCTTGGATAATCGACCCATCTGTTTCGCATGTGGTTTCGTGGGACATATAGCACGCTACCGTCGCCGTCACAACTTCCAGCCTCCAGACCATGGGAATTCTGCAAATTACCGGGCTCCCCAGAATCCCCAGCGACCATCTTCTTCTAGCACCGACTCATTGTCCCCACGACGCCCTGACGATTCTCGCCGGTCATTACCACGCCGTCGCCGATCTGTCTCCCCGATGCTTCGGCGCACGAGCCCCGCTCGAGAGGAAAACTGACAGCCGCAGTTCCGGAGGCAAGAACTGCGTCGTCGTCGAACTTTTTAAGACCCCCTCCTTGTCCGACCAACGAAATTAATGTGCTAGTAGAAGGTGTTGCTGTACGTCCACTTGTCGATCCAGGCGCCGTCGTTTCTGTATTTGTGAAAAACTGTGCCGCGATTTGAGAAAAGTTACAACGCCGCTTACGAATCTTGCTCTGCGTACAGAAGAAGAATGGCAATTTGGGCTAGTTGGTTTGAATTCATAGTAATAAGGGCTGCAGCGCGAGCACGAATGTGCTAGAAGAAACAGACAAAGTCGAGGTACGGAAGGCAAAAGAGGACAACTCGTGTTGTCCTCTTTTGCCTTCCGTACCTCGACTTTGTCTGTTTCTTCTAGCACATTCGTGCTCGCGCTGCAGCCCTTATTACTCTGCGTACAGCCACCTCCCATTTCATCGCGCCGACAGCTCAGTGCACAGCACGCGTTCTTATTCAAGATGTTTGGTACGCCATCAACTGTGTTGTTCTCTCACGTTCGTCTTACGACGTCATACTAGGATGGGATTTCCTTTCTACCCATCAGGCCCTCGTCGACTGCGCTCGTGCTGAACTCACGTTGACGAATCCGTGCCTTGATATCGACCACCACAGTCCTCGAAAGCGTTTGCCACAGCTGACGTCCGCATCGCGCCGCTCTCCGCCGTCCTAGTGCCTGTGTTTTTCCCTGCTGCCACTAACTCGACGCTCCTGTTCCAGCGAACTATAGCTAGTGTGCAACACCGAACCATCGTCCTTCCGTTTGCGGTCATCAACTTTTCCAATGGTTCGGTGGTACTTTATGCGTGCAACGTTTCTGCTTGTCCGTACATCCTGCTACGCGGCGAGTGTCTGGGAAGCCTCGAGACCTTAAGTTGTATTTTCGAAGACGCGATCTATCCAGACAAGCCATTTTTACCGACTTGTGTCATTACACCCGCAACTGACGCTCATGAACCTATGGATGTATTCCGCAAGTCCATTGATTGTAACCTCACACCTGGGCAGCAGGAACAGCTGATCAAGTTCCTACAGCGTTTTTAAGCCTCGTTTCACCACAATCAGCCTACCTTAGGTCAAGCGTCATCTGTTGTTCACCGTATAGATACCGGTCAAGAGACACCAATACGGCAGCGTCCATATCGTGTGTCAACTACCGAACGCCATGCCATCAATGAACAGGTTGACAACATGCTGACACGTGGCATAATCGAACCGTCAAGCAGTCCCTGGGCCTCTTTAGTTGTGTTGGTGAAGAAGAAGGACGGATCCATCAGGTTTTGCGTGGACTACCGGCGTCTCAACCTAATCACGCGCAAGGATGTCTATCCGCTGCCACGCATTTACAATGCCTTGGACTGCCTACAGGGAGCCGAATTTTTCTCTTCTTTAGATGTGCGCTCTGGATACTGGCAGGTACCCATGGCAGAGGCCGATCATGAAAAACTGCTTTCATCACGCCCGACGGGCTTTACGAATTCACAGTCATGCCCTTCGGCCTCTGCAATGCGTTAGCTACTTTCGAGCGGATGATGGACTCTATCCTACAAGGCCTCAAATGGAACGTTTGCCTTTGTTATTTAGATGACATTGTCGTCTTTTCAACTGATTTCGCAACCCATTTAACCCGCTTCGAGAAAGTCCTCGCGTGTATTTCTGCCGCGGGGCTGCAACTGAATCTGAAGAAGTGCCATTTCGCCGCTCGAAAGCTTACGATCCTTGGCCACGTGGTTTCAAAAGACGGCATTCTTCCTGACCCTGCAAACTTACAGCCGTCTCAGCGTTTCCCAAACCGGCCACCATTAAAGAGCTCCGAAGCCTCATAGGCCTTTGCTCTTACTTCCGGCGCTTCGTCCGCAATTTCGCAACGATCATCGCTCCTTTGACCAAGCTCCTCGCCGGCTCTAGAGACCTTTAAGCCTGGTCTGCCACCTGTGAATATTCTTTCAATGAACGGCGCCGCCTCCTCACGTCGCCGCCTATTCTGCGACACTACGACCCATCGGCACCCACAGAGAACCACACCGACGCTAGTGGTGTCGGGCTAGGCGCTATTCTTGCACAGAAGAAAGACGGCTTCCAAGAGTACGTGGTTGCCTATGCAAGCCTAACTCTTAGCAAAGCCGAAACCAACTATTTTGTCACTGAAAAGAAATGCCTCACCATTATTTGGGCGATAGAGAAATTTCGACCTTACGTGTATGGGCGTACTTTTGACGTCATGACTGACCACCACGCCCTCTGCTGGTTGTCGTCAATGAAGGATCCAAGCGGTCGCCTCGCCCGATGGGCATTACGCCTCCAAGAATATAATATTTGCGTGGTCTATCGCTCCGGCCGGAAACATTCGGACGCAGACGCCCTATCCCGTTCGCCTGTACCTCCTGACCCGGACTGCTGCGAAAGTCTAACCTGTGATGCCACTGCAGTCACCATCGCCGACAGGCCATCTGAGCAACGCAAGGACCCTTGGGTTGCTTCGATTCTAGACATCCTGGCCGGGCGGACGGCTTCCCTCCTTTCTCGCACGCTGCGTCGGCAAGTCGAGCACTTCGCCACCCGCGACGACGTGCTGTACCGCCGCAACTACGCACCCGGTGGACGTCAGTGGCTACTCGTGATTCCACGTCATCTTCGATCCGAAATTTGTTCCACGTTTTATGACGACCCCCAATGTGCCCACGCAGGTTTTCTGAAGACTTATTCTCGCATACGTCTCCAATATTACTCTCGTGGTATGTACCGTTTTATACGACAATACGTTCGTGCCTGCTCGACGTGCCAGAGACGAAAAACTCCCCCATGTCACGCCAGCGGTACCTTGCTACCCTTACCATGCCAATCCCGACCACTCGACCACGTCGGCATCGATATCTATGGTCCCCTTCCCAACACCACTGACGGTAACCGCTGGATCATAGTTGCCGTCGACCATCTCACGCGGTATGCCGAAACTTCATCCTTTCCCTCGTCTACAGCCAAAGACGTTGCGACTTTTGTTCTTCATAACATCGTATTACGTCATGGAGCACCTCAGGAGTTACTGAGTGATCGTGGTCGCGTATTCTTGTCAGACGTCATCACAGCATTGCTGCGTGAGTGCCACGTCGTTCACCGCACTACAAGCGCCTATCATCCCCAGACCAATGGAATGACAGAGCGCTTCAACCGCCCCCTTGGTGACATGCTGTTTATGTATATCTCGTCAGACCACTCCAATTGGGAATGAGTGCTCCCGTTTATCACGGTCACTTTTGATACCGCCATTCAAAGCACTACTGGGTTCTCTCCTTTTTTCCTCCTCTACGGACGCGAACCGTCATGCACTATAGACACCAATCTTTCGTACAAACCTGACTCCTCAGAGTCCACGACTTTGTCTCAAGCCGCTACATACGCTGAAGAATGCTGCCAACTGGCAAGATCATTCACAACCCAAAACCAAGGACGCCAAAAGCACCACCATGACGCATCAAATAACACTACTTCCTACGATCCAGGTTCACTCGTCTGGCTGCATGTCCCTTTTGCTACACCTGGTCTTTCTACTAAGTTGGTCCCCAAGTATCACGGCCCATATCGTGTGCGACAAAAAACGTCACCGGTAAATTACCTCATCGAGCCACTGAAACCATCTTCTGACCAACGTCGTCGTGGCGAGGAAATTGTCTACGTCTCGAGACTTAAGCCCTGCTACGACCCTCCCGTGTTTACTTGTCCATACGTCGCCAGGATGGCTCCTTATTTTGCGGGGAGTGATTGTGATGAATCTCAATAACGGGCGCTCTGCTGGTAATGAAGAAGACGAGGATGATCGGTGGCTGCAGTAGTAGCTTGCGCACGCCACTCGCCATTAGCCAGACCTGCCTGATGAAGCTCATTTTGCAAGCTGCGTGTGAATCTTTCTCGACGTACAACACCTCTATTTTAATATATATATATATATATATATATATATATATATATATATATATATATATATATATATATATATATATATATATACATATACATACATATATATATATATATATATATATATATATATATATATATATATATATATATATATATATATATATATATATGAGAGCAAACGACACAAAGGGTCAAGACGTAGCGAACGGTTGTTTAATTTCAGTCTCAGCAGCCAACATCTTTTTTTTCCTCAGCCTCAACTGCCACTGTCGCGTGGAATTACCCTTTCCCCACTAAAAAGAGTGCTTTTGCTCGATACCATAGTTTGAAACAAAAATGAAAGCCAAGTCGAGAAAATTAGAAACGACTTGTATAGTAAAGGATAAAAGAAGAAACAAGTAAGAGAGACACAAGGCACGCCACAACAAAGTTTTATAGCTTGCAATCAGCTCGAATAAAACGGTTTCATTCTATTGACGTCAACCACATCAGAAGAACGTGGTGGACGGAAATGGCGTGACGTCTCGACTGGCACAACTTCATAGTTGACTTCACCAATGCGTTGCAGAAAACGGCAGGGTCCAAAATACCAGCACATTTTTTTCTGATCTGGCCGCGTCGTCGTATAGGCACCCAAATTCAGACTAGCTCACCGTTCTTGTAGGTCACCGCTCTGTTATGGCTGGTGTGTCGGCGAGCATCTTGGTCTGGTCGAGACAAAATGTGTTGCCACGCACGACTTCATGCTGCGTCAGCGCGCTGAACGAAGACGTTTGTATCCGGAGAGGTGGCGGCTAATGGAGTCGGCAGGAGCACTACGTCAAACATCGTGGTGACATCGCGGCCGTAAACGAGTCTGAAAAGTGCGCATTCGGTGGTTTCCTGGAGAGCTGTGTTGTAGGCAAATGTTACGTATGGGAGGACTTCGTCGCCATTCTTGTGATTCGAGGCTACATACATGAAAATCATATATTCGCTATCGCTTTGTTGAGGCGCTCTGTTAACCCATTGGTCTGCGGGTGGTATGCTGTTGCTGTTGAAATGAACGCTAGGTGGTGGAGTGGCTTGCGGACGCGTCTGCATCGGCGTCGCCAACCGACGTTGTTCAACTGAGTCTTATGTGCTTTCCCTCCAAGATTTCTACTGGAGCAACTCTGGGAAGTTTCAAGGAACACCTGGATACCCCATTAACCACGGTAGGTCCACTGCAACCTCTTTTGTGGGTCCTTTATTCGACACCAAAGGTTAGGCCTATTTGTGCTTATACATGGCATCGGGCGCCGCAGCGCGGAATCGCGGAACGTGCGGCCGCTTGTTCGGCCGACCCCCGAGGAGGCCATGCCTCATGGGGCTATGGTAGAAGGAGAGCAAATCTCCAAAGAGGAAGCCGAGTCCAATGGCTGGATTACCGCCTACAGAAAGCGGAATGCGGATAAAACCCGCTTCAAGCACGAGACGCACTCGGCTAGGCAAACTGGAGCCTACGTTGGCCCCGCTAAAGACAGCGAACTGAGAAAGGTTGCCGCAGCGTCCAGGCTACCGCGCCTGCCCACATCGCACTTTCGAGTGGTCGTCCGCCCGGGGGGAGGGCTGGACGCGCGAACATGCAGTCAGTTAAAGGTCCCGCAAGCCATTTTAATGGCTGCCAGGCTGCGCCCAGCGGCAGCCGAGGAGGGTATCGTGTGTGCGAACGCCATGCAGAATATCTTCGTTATAAACACACCCTCCGAATCAAATGCCAATGCATACTGCAAAGTGCAGGAAATATTCTTGGCAGATAAAAAGCATTCTATCTCGGCTTGCATTACACTTCCGGGAAATACCTGTAGAGGTGTGGTCAGAGGCATCGACACCGATCTGGCCGAAGCTGCGCTGCAAAGCCTTTTCGTCACACCCAGAAACCCGATAGTGCTCGGAGTCAGGCGCATAAAGGAGACCCCTACCGTGATTGTACTGTTCAACGGCATGAAAGAGCCCAACTATGTTCACTGCGGCCCCAACATGCTACGCTGTACAATGTACAAGAGGCAAATCGACACTTGCCTTAAGTGCGGCCGAATCGGCCACAGACACGATGTCTGCCCTAGACTGACTGAAAAAGTGAGTGAAAAGTGCGGGACTTCGATCATCGCAAACGGACACGAATGTGTGCAACCGAAGTGCGCGCTATGCGGAGACGCTCATCTCACCGGTGACCGTACCTGCAAAAACAGATACCAAGTTCCCTACGTTGTAGGAAGGCGACGTAGAAAAAGAAGGAAAGGCAGTCACAAGATGAAGCATGCTACGAGCAACGCCGGAGACCGGGAAATCGCCGCTCCTACCAAGACACCAGCTGCGGCTGCTCCAAGGAACGCCGCCACGGAACGCTCTCGGAGTTCCCGGTGTGGCTTCAACTCGCAACCTACCTGGGTGCACAAGGTAGCCGGAACAGGTGAGGCCCATGCCCCGCGCAACCAGGGCAACTGTCACAGCAAACGCGAGACAAAATACAATCACTAGTGCGCGAGAATGCGTCTCTTCGACAGGAATTATCTGATATTAATTCGATCTTGCAAGAAATGGAGCAGCGAGAGCGCGCGTCTAGCGATCAAGCTACCGCAGCCACAGCGTCTGTCAACAGAGGAGCGAAACGCAGGGCAGGCCCTGAGCCCATGGACGAGGAGGCGCTAAACGTCTCAAGCATCCAAACACTGCTTGAAAAGCTAAGAAATGACGTTATTGCTGAAATTACTCCTATCAGGCTCCAACTGACCGAGCACACCGCGAGGCTTCAAATTTTAGAATCATACAGGCAGCACGCACTGCTTGGTACACCCCCTTCGGGTCAGTAAAATGGCTAACGCAAGCAATCTATTAATCTCTCAATGGAATTGCGTCAGCTTCCGCAAAAGGAAAGCAGTACTGCAACACTTTTTTTGCTTTGCTACCGAAAGGCCATCAGTAATCATCCTCCACGAAACGCTCACCAATCTCATCGCTCTTCATCACTATCGTGCAGAAGCGTATTTCAAAGAGGGCAAGAGGGGTGTGGCGACACTCGTCTCAAAGCATCTCGCCTATTTACGCCATGACGTTAGGCCGGGCTTAAAAATTGAACACATCATGATTGAGCTCATTCTGAACGCTAAACTTAAGCAATCCGTTTTTATTTTAAACGTTTACAGCTCACCAGCCGACAGAAAAGAGACGTTTCATGTTCGTTTCCACAAAGCGTGTAAAATTGCAGGTGATCGAACGCTCATCATAGCAGGGGACTTTAACGCACATCATCAAGATTGGGGCTATATCAAGGATACCGCAAAAGGGAAAGCCTTCGCAGCACAGATCATAGCTTGTGGTCTCACAATGGTCGCCGATCCACGATACCCCACCAGAATAGGCAATTCGGTCAGCAGGGATACTACACCAGATTTGACCATGGTTAGGAGTGCAGAGGAACCCATATGGACTAACTTATAAGAGAATCTTAGTAGTGATCACTACATTACCAGCCTCGCGATAAGAATCTTGTCACCACCACTAAGAAAATTTCACGTCAAAAATTGGGACCTTTTTAGAGCTATCAGAAAGCAAGACGAGAATAAATACAACTCGTTAAACAAATTAATCACTCGCCTCAAAGAAGACGTTGCTGCTTTCACAAAGGAAGTGAAGACAGAAAGAGAGATAGAGCGCATGAACAGTCGATTAGCCCACGTTCTGGAGGCTAAAAACGCGCAGCAGGCTCAATGGAAAACGTAGAAACTAAACCGACGCCTACGCTAAAAAATTGCTGAACTTCATAGGCAGATAGATGAGCATAGTGAAACGCTAGCTTAACAGCAATGGGACGAAGTATGCAAAGCCGTCGACGGGCAAATGAGGAGTGGTGTGACGTGGAACCTCCTCAAACATCTACTGGGAGATAAACAATCCAAAGCCAATCAGCAGCTTACAATTGACAGACTTATTCACAACCTAAAGAACTCTGGTCTGACAGAGACACAAATTATCGATGAGCTCGCCTCGAGATATCTTTGCACAGAACCCGCCTCACACAATGACTACACTCCTGCTTTGCCAGAGAACGGAACAGACCCTCTTGGTTCCCCCTTCACGTGCGCAGAGGTACGAGAGGTTCTATATGAGCTCAACAGCAGATGAGCTCCGGGTCCCGATTGGATCAGTAACAAACTCCTAAAGAATTTACCTGACGAGGATATCGAGCTTCTAACGCATAAAATCAACGAGGTGTGGGAGACCGGCGAGGTTCCAATAGAGCGGCGCGATGCGACCGTCATTCTCATTCCGAAGCCGGGAAAACCCCTGGAGCTTGACTCGCTCCGGCTGATATCTCTCACTTCATGTGTAGGGAAGGTCGCCGAGCACGCTATCCTCAAGTGAGCTACTAAATTTGCTGAGGAAAGGAATCTCTTTCCGTTTAATTTAATTGGATTCAGGCCGTCCATGTCAATGCAGGATGTAATATTGCTTTTAAAACACAAGACCATTGACCGGATCTCCAAAGACACCAGAGCTGTTTTGGAACTTGACCGTGAAAAGGCCTTCGACAAGGTCAAACACTCTCACATAATTCATTCCTTTAAAGAAGCGGGTCTAGGAGAACACTTTTACAACTACATCAGCTCATTTCTTAAGAATAGAAAAGCTACCATTCGCCTAGGATCTCTCGGCTCGAAGACGTTTGATCTTGGACCCAGAGGCACTCCACAAGGGGTAGTGCTATCCCCATTTCTATTTAACTTATCGCTGAGAGCACTTTCTCACAGTCTGGCTGAGATTGAAAGTCTCGGTCACGCCTTCTACGCTGATGACATCACCGTCTGGTGCGAGGGAGGTAGTGATGGGCAAATTGAAGAGCGATTACAAACAGCGATCAGGCTTGTCGAAGATTTTCTTCACAAGCCAGGACTCTGCTTGTCGGCTAATAAATTGGAACTGCTCCTTTACCGGCCAACCATCGGTGCAAAGAAAGGAAGTTTCCCCGATATCTTGATCAACACAACGAACAGCTCCATTATTCCGATCGTAAAGAAAGTTAGAATCCTCGGTATGTTCCTGGAGTAGGATGGCAGTAACGCCTACACGATAGAACGCATCGCAGCCAAAGCTAATTTCATGACAAAAATAATCATAAGGGTGGCCAACAAATGAGGGGGGTTATCCGAGGAGAACCTTCGTAGACTCTTTCACGCCTTCCTAATGAGCCACATCAACTACATCGTCGTGGCCCACAAGTGG
Source organism: Rhipicephalus microplus (assembly GCF_043290135.1). Lineage (NCBI taxonomy): Eukaryota > Metazoa > Arthropoda > Arachnida > Ixodida > Ixodidae > Rhipicephalus > Rhipicephalus microplus. Next base: position 78,417,731 of record NC_134701.1, read on the forward strand.
AGCAGAAGGGATAAAGCCCGATTAGAATCAATAATTCGCAAGAACATAAAAAAGGTACTGGGTATCCCACAGAGCACCAGTACAGAACACCCATTGGCGCTGTGTGTCCAGAACACCTTCAGCGAAATAGTAGAGGCACAACAGGTCGCCCAAACTGCAAGACTGGCTTCCACGGAGGCTGGCAGACAGTTATTAGCGCATATTGGTATACGGTCTCCCATTGCCAGACAGAGGGAGTGCGCGCTCCCTATCAAAGTAAGGAAAATGTATACAGTATCTCAGATACCTAGAAACATGCACCCCCAATACAACTGCGGCAGATGCAAAGCAAGGGCCAGAGGTCTTCTTCAAACAGCGGCTAGGATTGAGGACAATGTCACCTTCGTTGACGCAGCGCAATACGCAGCGTCCAATCACTTTGTTTCAGCAGCTACGTCGTTACGGGGAGAGCTGCTAACATCACTTACGCTCAATAATTCGGATTCCGACAAAGCCGAACAGGTGGCAGTCGCCATCGCCATGACCACAACGAACTGTTCTACTATTTACACGGACTCACGAGCCGCCACTAGAGCTTTTATGAAAGGCTCGGCGTGCACAGAATCCGCGCGCGTTCTCTCTGCAGCATCTTGGACAGACAAAAAGCATATAATTTGGTTCCCTGGTCAAGTGGGCAGTGATGCTCACGAAACCATCCCAAACGCCAACGAACTTGCACACTCCCAGGCTCGAGGTCTCACACACCGCGCCGGAAGTGGGCACTCGGAGACTGAGGGAAGGCAGTGGCAAAGGGACCTTCTTCTCAATTTCAATAAGGTCTGTAAGCACTATCAGCTAGGGCTTAGGAAGTTTCTGCTTCCACACCCACATCTGAACAGACCACAGGCAATCACCCTGAGAATGTTACAAACACACACGTATCCATGTCCGTTTATTTGGTCAAAATTCGTAGACGGAATAGACCCACGCTGTCAGCGCTGTGGTCATCCGAGGTGCACCCTCCAGCACATGCTGTGGCATTGTCACGACTTGCACGGGGGCTCAGGGTCTCCCTCCACTGTGGAAGACTGGCTTCAGCCTATCACTATCTCCGCAAAGGTCCGGCAGCTAAGGGCTGTCCAGAGAGCCCGCGAAGTCGCCGAGAGCTTTAACCTCCCGGTGCCCTCGTGGGCGGGGTCCCCAGACGGTACCCCCTGACGGGGGCATTCTCGTCTTCTCAGGACCCAATAAAGTTCTTTGACTGACTGACTGACTGAATGTTGCTGTTCGGTGTGTGGTACCACTCAGCTGCAATTTATTATGGAGCTACTGCATCGTGAAAGCTCTATCGCTATCTGCGATGATAACAGCGGGGTCACCATAGTGGAGAACAATGTTTTTGATGAATAAGTTGGTAACACCGAACGCAGTAGCTCAATGAACGGCTTGGGTTTCGCAAAATGTGTTCAAATAGTCGTTAGCGACCACGATCCAGCAGTTGTTAGCTGTAGGATTGGGAAACGGCCAGAGCAAATCCATGCCCACCCGTCCGAAAGGTGTGTGCGTAGGCCTGACCGGCTGGAGGAGACAAGCTGGTTTCATAGGGGTAACTCTGCGACGTCGGAAAGCAGCACAAGTTTTGACGTATTGCTTCTCGCTTTTTGAGTGTTTCTGCCAATAGTACTTATGTTTAATCCTCGCCAGGCTGCGTGTGAGTTCAAGATGCCGGGGTGATGTCTTGTCATGGCATGCACGTAAAACGTCGTCACCGAAAGAAGCAGTTACTACTAGCAGGTAAACGGTTTGTCAAAAAAAGAAAGTTGCCCTTGTAGATGACGTTGTCGCGTATACAGAAAGATGACAAGCTACGCGCAAACAGACGGTGAGGTTGTGGGCGACGTCCTTCGAGGTATTCGATTATCGGTTACAGTTCTGGGTCTTGGCGTTGCTGATGCGCCACATTACAAGTGGCTAGAGCGGAAATTAAACCGCAGTCTATCATAATTATTTGGAGCGGTCTCGACGGGGGAACGGGAAAGGCAGTGGGTCTCAGCGTGTTCCTGGCCAGACCGGTACACGATTGTCAAGTCAAATTCCTGCAGCCGTAGGCTAGATTTTGCAAGACGACCCGAAGGATCTGAGATTAGCCAACTTGCAGAGAGAATAGTAATCACTGACGAATCGGAAGGGCCGTTCGTGAAAGTATGGCCGAAACTTTGTAATAGCGCTTGCGATCTCCAGGCATTCCTTTTCAGTTATCGAATAATTCTTCTTGGCAGAAGACAACGCACGGCTAGCATAGGTGATAACACGTTTAACGTCATCTTGAAACTGCCCGAGAATGGCTCCGAGACCAAGGTTGCTAGCATCAGTGTGCACTTCCGTATCTGCTTCTGTGTCAAAGTGACCAAGGACCAGTGGGTTTTGAAGATGTTGCTGAAGCTCCCAGAAAGCGTCAGACTGTGTCAATCCCCGGGTAAAGGCGACGTCATTCTTCATAAGTTGTTGCAAAAGTTCGGCGACTTTAGAAAAATTTGGCGCAAAACGGTGGTAAAACACACAAAGGCCTCAAAACATGCCCACAACTTGCTCCATCTTGGGCATCGGGAACAGAGCAACTGCCATGGCTTTTTCGCGGCTAGAACGCACACCTCTGCTGCTCACAACATGGCCTAGTAATTTTAGCTCCTCGTATCCAAAGTGACACTTTTCCGGCTTCAGGGATAGACCGGCAGTAGGAATTCCCTGAAGTGCAGTGTGAATTCACTGGATGTACACTTGAAACATCGTGGAAAAAAACAACTACGTCATCTAAGTACACTAAACACATATGCCACTTCAGGTCAGTTAATACTGTGTCCATCATTCGCTGGAACGTAGCTGGAGCGGAACATAAGCCAAAAGGGAGGACCTTAAATTCGTAAAGGCCGTCAGGTGCTATCAACGCCGTCGTTTCCTAGCCTCGTTCGTCAACTACAATCTGTCAGTACCAACTACAAAGATCTATCAAGGAAATGTAGCGGGAATGTCGCGGACGATCTAAATAGTCATCGATACTGGGAAGGGTATAAACGTCTTTCGTAGTTGAAGGTATGTTGAAGGTTGAATGACGTCGTCATCGGGCATTCCTTTAACTTGATGACTAATAGCATCTTGTTCTTTCTATGATACATGGTAAGTGTGTTGACGCACTGGTTGGTCGGTTGGCTCATTGATGATTCTGCGTTTGGTTAGCGGAGTCTGCCAGGACCTTTGATGTAGTGCCGAAACAGTCGCTGAAAGCAAGCTGAGTATTCTTTTCCGCTTGTGTTGCTTCAACTGTTGACTAACATTGATGTGGTTGGTAACGGGTACATCGCAGCTTTCATTTCTAAAGTGCATCGTAATTAAAGCGCAGGTGCTCAAATTGTCGAAAGTTTCCCAGTGGGCTACGCTAGTGCACCTTGCCAAATGCTTGTTCACCACTGAAGTTGATCACTAAGATTGTTGATGATTAATGATATCTGGGGTTGTACGTCCCAAAACCACCATATGATTATGAGAGACGCCGTAGTGGAGGGCTCCGGAAATTACGACCACCTGAGGTTCTTTTACGTGCACCTATATCTTAGCACACGGGACTCAAACATTTCCGCTTTCAGCGAAAATGCAGCCGCCGCAGCCGGGATTTGATCCCGCGACCTGCGGGTCAGCAGCCGAGTACCTTAGCCACTAGACCATCGCGGTGGCGTGATCTTTAAGATCGTAGTCGGCCAATTTTGGAGCTCTACGATACCCCGAGCTATGGCGACCTCTCGACCAAGTAGTAAGGTGACGTTGCTTTCGGCAATGCCTGTGGCTGCTTGTTCCTGTCGATCCTCAACAAGGAAGAAGATGCTCCTACGAGGCAGCAAAGTTACACAAGCATCGACATTGCGTAACGTCACACGTCTATGTTCGTCCGCGTCATCCGAATCTGTAAGGACAAAGTTAGCGAAGGGTACGTACAAAATTTTGCAGAATTATGACCGGTCTATACTTCTGAAGAAAATATATACCGAATATAGCTGGTAGGAAACATTTGAAAATCACAAGAAAAGATGCGACAAGGGCCAACGCACATATTTCAAGTCTTGCGGTGCCCCGGCCGATTTGGGACTCGAGGTGTCCTCTAGTGGTGATCAGTTAACCAGTGCGGTTACTGAATGACAGCCCACGCAGACGGTTATAGCAGCAGAAGTTCTTTTAGCGGTTACGGAAGAAGGCCTCAGCAGTACGTCGTTCGAGGGTGGCATCAGAGGATATTTAATTTTTCAGTTTGCGTGACAGTGGGCTCACCTCCGGAGGTCGCCGTTCTCAGTTTACCCGGCGTGTACTTGAGCCACTAACACCAGTGGACTCAAAGGCCGCTCGGACGTGGTTTGGTGATGTGGGCCGACATGGTGATAATGAGCATGAATGTCGTCGCTGAGGGCCAGGAGAAAGATGACTGCTTCATAAGTACTGCTGAATTTCGTATAGGTGCTCACCATAAGGAGGACAGCGGACATCAGGGTGGAAACCGCGCTAGATTGTTCCTCGGTAGTAGCAGTCACTGTACATTTGTCCGGATTTGCCACAGTGGTAGCACAAAGGTACCTTGTCAGGTGCACGCCATATGGTGGACTTCCGCGGGCCAGGTTGAGGTTCAGCCTTCAAAGCTTGGCGGTGGATTGGGCTTGGTGAACGTCGAGAAGTCTTAGCAGCTATATGCGAGAAATGTGCCGCCGATGGTAAACAGACTCGCAGGGCATCCGCGTGAGATAGCATGGGAGGGTCGGCTTGGGATTATGGATGGGAAGAGACGACTTGCCTGTTTTCATCCAGAATGAGGTCGGTGAATGCTGTGACGCTCGGAGGTGCCGCTGTATGACACTTCTGAAGTTCCTCTCGGACAACCTGCCATATAAGCTCTGTAGGGTCTCCATGTCATAATGCTCAGGCACAAGCGAGCATGCAGCGGAGAAGGTAGTATGTCGCTCGTACTGGGATAACCACTGCCGAAGCATGCACTCCATAATTGTCGCCTCACCGACGAACTCAGACACCGTTGTTGGCGGGTTACGCACGAGGACTGCGAAAAGCTGTTCCTTTACGCCGCGCATCAACAATCGTACTTTCTTGGCCTTTTACATTTGAGCGTCAGCTTGTCGGAACAGTCACCACAAATCTTCAACAATCATGGTGACACTCTCGTTCGGCCTTAGAAATTTTGCAGGCAGTGCCTGCTCAGCGCTTTCTTTCCTCTCGGGGTAGCTGAAAGCCTCACGAAGTAGCGTATGGAACTCCGGTCAGCTGGTGAACGAAGCCTCGTGGTCCTCGTACAACACTCTGGCCGCATCAAGAAGGACGATGTAGACGTTTTTTAACTTACGCCGATTGTCCCCATCGTTGATCGGAGCCACACGTTCGAAGTGTTCCAACCAGTCTTCCACATTCCTCCGGGATCGCCGTGTGAAGCGTTAAGCGCGCGAGGCGTGTTGACGACGCAGTAGGTGAAAGCGGATGAGTCCTTAACGTGCTCAGTTTGGTTTGCGCACATGAAAAACATTTTCCTCGCAGAACTGGCCACGGGACTGTATTGGGGTAGTAGACGTTGGAGGCGACGGCTGCTTCGATGTATTTCAGCAGAACCTAGTGTAGTGGCGTCGGTTGTTTCCAGTCCAGGACCTGCAGACATAGGCCGTTGAAGTACCTAACACTTTCACCAGTTCGTCGCGAGAGCAAACAACAAATTGTCGAGACATAGCGAACGGTTGTTTACTTTCAGGCCCAGCAGCCTACTTCTTTATATATATATATATATTGCCACGAGGAATTGTTAAGGCGCAGTACAACGCAGACGTTGTTAAAAGAGGAACGCTGACGGCATCGCTACGACTCATGAAGCCCGCCGGAAGGCACGAGCCGGCCCAGCCTGTGCACGAGCTGCTACCGAGCAGCGGAAAAAGAAGAGAAGAAGAGGACGACGAGCGTTCGCTGCTTTCTCCCAGCTACTGTGTAGTTCTTTTGGCTTTGGGCACAAGTTCGCCCTTATTAAACCTTGTAAATAGGACGTCCCGGTTGTGAGGTTGTTATATCCGTTACATTTTCTGGTGGAGGAGCTGGGTACATGATTCCGAGCCCCACGCAAGAGCGAAGTCCAAGCACTGACCAGCCGCAACCAGTGGAGCTTACACCGGTGCACCAACGAGTCAGCCGCCGTATCCGAGGAGAGTCGCCAGAATTTGGGCCACTCCCTTCTGTATCAAGGGCATCGGTGACGGAGACAAGCGCCGCCACCACCATGACGAGCCAAGTTACGCCGGCACAACTCATCGTAAGCCAACCGGTCATCCCAAAGGTGTTTCATGGTGACCCATACGAGGACGCCGAAGACTGGTTAGAGCATTTCGAGAGAGTGGGAAATCTAAATCAGTGGAACGAGGAAGGCAAGCTGCGTAACGTCTACATTGCGTTGGAAGACTCTGCACGAGTGTGGTACGAAAACCACGAGGCATCTCTGACGTCGTGGCAAGAGTTTCGGCGGCAGCTACTGAGTACGTTCGCCAACAGTGATCGCCGGGAAAAGGCGGAAGCAGCTCTCCGCACACGGATTCAACGAACGAACGAAACTGTCGCGATGTACATCGAAGACATGTCCCGCCTTTTCAAGCGAGCTGATCCTGGCATGACGGAAGACAAGAAAGTGCGCCACCTCATGCACGGGGTAAAGCAAGAATTGTTCGCGGGACTCATCCGCAATCCGCCCCGTACTGTTGCTGAGTTTCGGTCGGAAGCAACAACCATCGAAACGACGCTTCAGCAGAGAGCCCGACAGTACAACCGCGACGTAGCCGGTGCATCCGCAGGAGTCTACTCAGCAGGCGTCGTGGATAATCTTGACACATTGCGCGAGCTCGTCCGGTCTGTTGTCAGGGAAGAATTAAGGAAACTGCAGTCACCTGATGTCACCCCCGAGCTGTCTCTTGCTGAAGTTGTCCGAGACGAAATTCGACAGGCCATGCGGGAGCCGCGGAGTGATGTGCCGGCGACACGACGGGCGGTAACGTACTCCGAGGTGCTCAGGCGACCTACTCTGCACTGTTCGCCGATCGAGACACCAAGTACTTATGTGCAGACAATGCGCAGCCCGCCTGAAATCGTAGAGGCAACACGCACTCCACCTCGTGCGAGAGAGATGATGCCACGGAAGAGCGATGTGTGGCGAGATGCCACACGTAGGCCCTTGTGTTTCCACTGTGGAGAGGCTGGCCACCTGTACCGATTCTGCCGATATCGTCAAGCTGGTCTTAGGGGATTCGCCATCAATGCACCGTGTCCGCGAAACGGCGAAAGACCTTCCGAGATTGAAGAATACCTATGCTCACGTCGGGAATTTGACCCGCCTCGTCGTCATCAACCACGCTCACCATCCCCTATGCGCTACCGCTCGTCTAGCCCACGTCCCTTCCCAAGCACGTCTAGGCAGCGTTCGCCTAGCCCAAATCCGGGAAACTGAAGAGGGCGACCTGTGGAGGCGAGGCCGCTGGCGACTTGGGATGTGAAGATCCTCCACTGCGGTACGAGCCTGATAACGACGACTGTTTCCAGGTAAAGGAGTGCAGTACAGAGAAAATTACTTCAGACTTGCCGTTGGTGATTGACGGACTAGAGCTCAATGCTTTGATCGATACTGGTGCGGATTATTCTGTGATAAGTTACGAATTAGCGAAGCGACTCAAGAAAGTTCTGACCGAATGGGGTGGACCTCAAGTACGTACTGCAGGTGGTCACCTCATAACCCCTTCCGGCCGATGTACCGCAAGGGTCATGATACGGGGCTTCACTTACGTCGGTGACTTTGTCGTCCTGCCTGTGTGCTCGAGGGAAGTGATACTGGGAATGGATTTCCTACAAGCTAATGGTGCGATTATCAATTTACAGAGGTCGAGCGTGTCCTTTTCGACGGAGCAAGCTTTAAAGGTAGCACGATCAGATGAACGATGTACCACTCCACTGCGCGTCGTCGACGATGATGTGACTGTACCGCCACGGAGCAGTATAATGGTTCTCGTGCATAATGATGCATTCAGCGACTACGAGGGTGTGGCGGAGAGCAACGTGGATGTTTTCTTGAAAAGAGGCGTTTGTGTGGCACGAGGGATTATCCAGCTGCGAAACGGGTGCACAGACATCCTCTTGACGAATTTCGGTAACGAATTCCAGCACATCGCAAAAGGGACGGCAATAGCGTTTCTTCATGAATTCTGTGAAGTGACAGAAATATGCAGTCTTGAAACGACGTCACCGAATGTGAAACTTCCATCTGATGCCTGCGACACAATATACGTAAATCCTAATCTTTCAGAGATTCAACGTCAACAGCTATACGACCTCGTGCGGGAATTTGGCAGCTGTTTCTCCAACAGTTCAAAGGTACGGCGCACGAGCATTACAAAACACAGGATCATAACGGACGAGACAACCAGGCCGGTATGCCAGCACCCGTATCGTGTTTCCCCTAAGGAAAGGGAAGTCATCAAGAAGCAGGTACGAGAAATGCTTGAAGATGATGTTATCCAGCCTTCTAACAGCCCGTGGTCATCTCCCGTGGTGCTTGTCAAGAAGAAGGATAACACGCTACGGTTTTGTGTCGACTACAGGAAACTGAATGCTGTGACTAAACGGGATGTATATCCCCTTCCACGCATCGACGACACGTTAGATCGACTTCGGTGTGCCAAGTTCTTCTCATCACTAGATCTGAAAAGTGGATACTGGCAGATCGAGGTTGATGAACGTGATCGCGAAAAGACTGCTTTTGTTACCCCGGACGGACTTTACGAATTTAAGGCTCTCCCGTTTGGTCTCTGTTGTGCGCCGGCAACGTTCCAACGCATGATGGACACTGTGCTTTCCGGATTGAAGTGGCAGTGTTGCCTAGTGTACCTAGACGACGTGGTCATCTTCGCGGCTACATTTGAGGAGCACATCAAGCGCCTTCGGTCAGTGTTAGAGGCAATCCGTTCGGCAGATTTGACAATCAAGCCAGAGAAGTGCCGATTAGCTTTCGAAGAGCTTCGTTTTCTTGGGCATGTCGTCAGCGCCCAAGGTGTTCGCCCTGATCCTGATAAGACGGCCGCCGTCGCAAGGTTTCCGGTGCCAACAGACAAAAAGTCAGTACGGAGATTTCTAGGTCTATGTGCGTACTATAGACGATTTGTGAGAAATTTTTCAAAGATCGCAGAACCCTTAACGAGACTTACGAGAGAAGATGTGCCTTTCCAGTGGCAAAACGAGCAACAAAGCGCCTTCAACGAATTGAGAAAGAGGTTAGAAAACCCCCCGATTCTTTCTCACTTTGATGGGACAGCCGACACGGAAATACACACAGATGCCAGTAACATCGGCCTTGGATGCGTTCTAATACAGTGGCAGAAAGGTGAAGAAAAAGTGATAGCTTATGCCAGTCGGACTCTAACAAAAGCAGAGACAAACTATTCGGCCACGGAAAAAGAATGCCTTGCCGTCGTCTGGGCCATCAGTAAATTTCGGCCGTACCTATATGGTAGACCATTCAAGGCAGTCAGCGATCACCATGCGCTTTGCTGGCTGGCGAACATAAAGGAACCATCTGGACGACTAGCAAGGTGGAGCCTCAGACTGCAAGAATACGATATAACCGTCGTATACCGATCTGGCAAAAAACATACCGATGCCGACTGTTTGTCACGGGCTCCTACAGACACACCACTATCAGAAGAAGACGACTTTCCGTTCGTAGGAATTGTCGAGACCACTCAAATAGCCGAACTCCAACGTACAGACAAAGAATTACTCCCGCTTATCGAACACCTGCAAGGAATTGACGTACAAGTACCCCGTATATTTTCTCGAAGCCTCGCATTGTTCTGCCTCCGAGGAAACGTTCTCTACAAGAGAAACTTCAAGCCCAACCGCGAAAAGTTCCTGCTTGTCGTTCCAGCAACTATGCGACAAGAAATACTTCGAGCGTGTCACGATGAGCCCACATCTGGACATTTGGGTGTGACGCGAACGCTTGCAAGGATCAGTCTCCATTATTATTGGCCCAAGCTACTAGCTTCAGTGCAACACTACGTCAAAACATGCCGCGAGTGCCAAAGACGAAAAACACCACGTTCTAAACCAGCGGGCCTTCTACAACCTATAGATCCACCGAAAGCGCCTTTCCGCCAAGTTGGAATGGACCTCCTTGGACCCTTCCCGACATCTTTACTCGGCAAGAAATGGATCGTTGTGGCCACTGATTATTTAACTAGATACGCCGAAACAGACTCTTTGGAACGAGGAACGGCAGCAGAAGTGGCCCAATTCTTCGTACACAAAATAGTCCTGCGACATGGCGCTCCAACGGTTGTAATCACCGATCGCGGAACGGCTTTCACGGCGCAACTTTTGAAGTGCCTGCTCAACATGACTCACACTGTTCATAGGAAAACCACTGCATATCATCCTCAATGCAATGGCCTGACCGAACGCCTTAACAGAACTTTAGCGGACATGATATCCATGTATGTGGATGTCGAGCACAAAAAGTGGGACGAAATTTTACCATACGTCACTTTCGCCTACAATACGGCTGTGCAAGAGACCACCAAAATCACCCCATTTGAACTAGTTTACGGTCGTGCTGTTACCACAACACTGGATGCTATGTTACCAATAGACCAAGATGACTACCCCCCCGATCTTGACGACTTTCTACAAAGAGCGGAAGAAGCCCGCCAGTTAGCAAGATACCGAATACGCCACCAACACCGCATCGATGCCGACCGCTACAACCGAGGAAGACTTGACACGCGATATGACGTTGGCGACAAAGTGTGGATATGGACTCCAGTACGACGACGAGGCCTCTCCGAAAAACTCATTTCACGGTATTTTGGCCCCTACGAGATCGTACAGCGACACAATGACCTCGTCTACGAAGTCAAGCCTGCAGGCCACCTGCATTCGAGGCGACGCAATCCCACGGAGCGTGTACACATTGTACGGATGAAACCGTACTACGACCGATTCCAAACCTAGCCACCCCAATACCTTGACGTACTGCAACCTCATTTTTACAAACTTGCACACACAAAAAAAAAAAAAAAAACAGCCTCATCGCAAGCATCGGGGCGATGCCGCTTGAGAGGGGGGATAATGCCACGAGGAATTGTTAAGGCGCAGTACAACGCAGACGTTGTTAAAAGAGGAACGCTGACGGCATCGCTACGACTCATGAAGCCCGCCGGAAGGCACGAGCCGGCCCAGCCTGTGCACGAGCTGCTACCGAGCAGCGGAAAAAGAAGAGAAGAAGAGGACGACGAGCGTTCGCTGCTTTCTCCCAGCTACTGTGTAGTTCTTTTGGCTTTGGGCACAAGTTCGCCCTTATTAAACCTTGTAAATAGGACGTCCCGGTTGTGAGGTTGTTATATCCGTTACAATATATATATATATATATATATATATATATATATATATATATATATATATATATATATATATATATATATATATATATATATATATATAAAATTTTGCCTCGTGATAGTGGCAGTGAGGAAAAAGAAGTCGGCTGCTGGGCCTGAAAGTAGACAACCGTTCGCTAAGTCTCGACGATTTGTTGTTTGCTCTCGCCACGAACTGGTGAAAGTGTCAGGTACTCCAACGACCTATGTCTGCAGGTCCTGGACTGAAAAGGCTTCTTTTTCATCACTGCCACTATCACGAGGCAGTATATATATATATATATATATATATATATATATATATATATATATATATATATATATATATATATATATATATATATATATAAGGGAAAGAAGCGTATACCTAAGGGCTCGTTTTTCTGTGTTTTCACACAATAAAAATGAGATCTAACAGACACTAATGCCAAGGAATGTATAGGGGAAGTTATTAGAACCAATAAAATGTAAATAGGAAAAAAGAAAAGTGGGTGAAAAAATAACCAGCCGTGAGCAGGAACCGAACCTACGACCTTTGAATAACGCGTTCGATGCTCTAACCACTGAGCTATCACAGCGGCGTTCCCTGCATCAACTTTTTTAGGTTTATATGTGAATTTAGAAGTAGGAGTGTCAGTCAGCGCCATCTATAAGCCAAGCGACGAGTGTGAAACACTCTTTTATGCGCGTGTGTGGCGTCACGTAGCACGTGAACTTATTACGAGCGGGCAGCTGATCAATAGTCCCTTGTATACAACCTAATGACACCAAGTCTGCCATTACGAGACTCTCGTTAATGAATAAGAGAAAGAAGTGTATACCAAAGGGCTCGTTTTTCCTTGTTTTGACACAATAATAATGAGATCTAACTGACAGTAAGGCCAAGGAATGTATAGGGGAAGTGATTAGAACCAATAGAATGTAAATAAGAAGGAAGAAAAGTGGGTGAAAAAATAAACAGCCATGAGCAGCCGTTAGCATCCTGCTCACGGCTGGTTATTTTTTCACCCACTTTTCTTTCTTCTTATTTACATTTCATTGGTTCTAATAACTTCGCCTATACATTCCTTGGCATTACTGTCTGTTAGATCTTATTAAATATATATATATATATATATATATATATATATATATATATATATATATATATATATATATATATATATATATATATATATTGCTACGGTATGAGCAGGGCTGTAGTATGTGCCGGGGAGGTAGAAGAAAAAGATGACTTCGTCTGGTGCGGCCTGAGGACTCCATCTTTACCGCGACTGCCGAACTTCATCTTCGCCCTGTAAATAAGTCCACCTATCCTTTAATTCAACCGTAACAGTTTTGTGGGGGAGGTGCTGGGTAATCAACCAAGCAACACGACACTTCAAGCGCCTGATCTACGACAAAGCCGCCGCCTTGCTGGACTGCCCCCGTTACCACTGGCAGTTGAGATGTCTCACGGCGAAGAAGGAAACCGGACCCCGCAACTGCAGACCTTCTACCAGTCCTCAGGCCGCACCAGACAACGTCGTCTTTCTGTTTTACCTCCCTGGCACATACTGCAGCCCGGCTCATACCGTAGCAATCATATATATTTGATTGATATGTGTGGGGTTTAACGTCCCAAAACCACTATATGATTATGAGAGACGCCGTAGTAGAGGGCTCCGGTAATTTAGACCACCTGGGGTTCTTTAACGTGCACCCAAATCTGAGCACACGGGCCTACAACATTTCCGCCTCCATCGGAAATGCAGCCGCTGCAGCCGGGATACGAACCCGCGCCCTGCGGATCAGCAGCCGAGTACCTTAGCCACTAGACCACCGCAGCGGGTGTATCATATATATATATTATAGGCAGAGGTATATACCTTGGCAATGTGTCTGCGTATGTAAAGTGGACGTAGCGTGAAGTAGATCCTCCGTGAATACAGTACCAACGAAATTGTTTATTTTGACAGTCCCGGCCATAGATTTCCTTCGAAGAGAGCAGATGTCGTGAGCTCTCGAGCTGATAATATTGTTACGTTTGAAGTAGGCGTGCGGGGCTTCATTGCACGGAAGCCTCGGATGGCGAGGCCATACATGACAAAGCTGCCGAGAGATCTTCCAAAGTCCACACTTCTAATCAGTCTTCTCAGTCCAGTGCATACACGTCGATATAATTCCCCCTTCGCAGACGAAGCGCATCACGTGTTTCACGCATGGTCCTGCCATCTAAACGCTTTTAGGCGAGCCACAAGGGTAACCTCGGTCTTAGTGGGTCATGTCCCACTAGCTGGCAGTCATGTCATATCGTAATCGACTGCACTGAGGCGTTCAAAGATGACCAATGGGCCAGTATAATGAGAGAGGAGCTTTGTGGACAAGTCACGCTTGCGCGTAGGCTTCCACACCAGGACAAGGTCTGCCGGTTCATAAGTGACGTGGCGGTGCTTGCTGTCGTAGCGGAGCTTTGAGCTGTCTTGCGATGCTATAGTACACAGGCGGGCAAGACGGCGAGTTTCTTCTGCAATGCAAAGTGTTTTAGCTAAAGAAAAATCGTCATTGTCATAAAATGGATAGATAGTGTTCAGGGTATAACGATGGGGCCGGCCATAAAATAGGAAGAACGGGCTGTGGCCGGTGGTCTTGCGTTAGGCGGTGCTGAAGGCGTACGGGATGAACGGCAAGACGCCGTCCCAGTTTTTGTGATTGGACGCCACGTACATTGCCAGCATATTCACCAGTGTCCGGTTTGTGCATTGAGTTAGGCCATTCGTCTGTGGATGGTAGGGTGTCGAATGTCGAAGTTCTGAGCCACACATACGGAGCAGTTCCTCGACAACTTCTGCCGCAAACTCGCGGCCACGGTCACTTATTAGGGTACGAAGATGTCCGTGGCGCAGTATAATAGAGTGCAAGAGGAAGGAGGATACTGGACCAGCGGTTGCTGATGGCAGGACGACCGTCTCGCAGTTGCGCTTAAGATAATCGGCACACACTACAATCCATCGGTTGCGTTTTGCAGAGTGCGAAAAAGTACCCACGAGGTCAATGCCAACTTGCTGAAATGAAGCTCAGGGGTTGTAGAAGTCTGGCTGGAGCAGTCGTGAATGATTTATGAATCTGGAATTGAGTACAACTGACCACGTACTGCTCTACTGACAGGCGCATGCGAGGCCTGTAAAATACCTCCTGTGTACGAAGGAGTGTTCGCGTCATTGCCAGGTGACCCGAAGTTGCTTCGTCGTGCATGGCGTGCAGAACAGAAAAATGAAGTGTATCTGGAACCACCAGAAAGAAGCAGGAACCTGTGGCCGAGAAGGTCTTCTTGTAAAGTAATCCTTGACAAACGCAAAAGCGCCCTGTCAAAGTGCATGCTCGGGCGTCAGCAAAGAACGGCTCCAAGCTGATGTCCTTCCGCTGCTCAATTTCAAAAATGGTCTTGTTCGGGAACATTGGAATAACTGACGCAAATTGGCAATCAAAGTTGGCGGCATCGCAAAGTGTTGTTTAATCCACGAAAAGCAGCTAGCGTCAGCGTGCTTCTTGCCTTTCTTGTACAATACCATGAACTCATACTCTTGCAAGCGTAGGATCCAGCGTGCAATACGTTGAGATGGTTCTCAAAGCTTTACAAGCCAGTAGCAGGAATTATAGTCTGGGACCACTTGGAAGGAATGACCGTACAGGTATGAACGGAATCACTATACAACTAAGAGAAGTGCCAAAAATTCTTGCTCAGTCACTGTGTAGTTAACGTTACTTACGTTAACGTTCTACTGGCATATGCAATGACATGTTTTTTTCCATTGCAGTGTTGTACTAGAACTGCACCTATGCCAATGCTGCTAGCATCGTTATGAACTTCGGTCGGCGCAGAAGGGTCAAAGTGCCGGAATATAGGCTGCGACATGAGGAAGAACTTGAGTTTATTGAAGGGCGTCTCACAATCATGTGTCCCTTCAATACTAGCACCTTGCGTAACAAACTGGTCAAGGGGAAGGCTACGTCGGCGAATGCGGGAATACATCAGCGAAAGTATGAGCACAGCATAGAAAGCTACGAAGTTATTCCGTTGAGCGAGGTGGTTTGAATGCCTTTACAGCTGCTGTCTTGTATGGGTCAGGCCTGATACCGTCTTTGTCTAAGTAACAAGGTTTGTCGCTCGCCAAAACGACGCTTCTTCAACTTAAGAAGCAGGCAAGCATTACTAATGCATTCCAGAACAATGTTCACGCGTTTGTTATGTTTACGAAATGTGCGCCCGAAGAACACAACGTCGTCGAGGTGGAACACACAATTGTTTCATTTCAGGACATGCAGAATTGTATCCATGAACCTTTCGAATGTGGCAGGAGCAATACATAATCCGAACGGCATGACGTTAAATTTATAAAGTGCGTCCAGAGGTATGACAGCAGTCTTTTCCTTGTCCACTGGACGCCATAAGAATCTGCCATCAGCCAGAACGTAAATCGATAGACAAAGTAGTAGGACGCCGAATGGAGACAGTCCAGGACGTCATCGATTCATGAAAGAAGGTAGACATCTTTCTTTGTGATTGAGTTCAAATGGCGATAATCGACAGAAAGTCTCCAGGTACCGTCCTTCTTTTTCACAATAAACACAGGAGCTGCCGAAGGGCTCAACGATCCTTGAATGATGCCCTTCTGGAGCATTTCGCGCACTTGATTGTCTATTATCTTGCTCTCGGACAGCGATACTCAGTACGGTTTTTGCCGGATTGGCAGTGCCGTTTCTGTATTCATCCTGTGGCACGTACGACTTGGAGGAACCGAACGCATATGGTCACTCTGGGAGAAATGGAAAACTTGCTAGTTTTTTATTAGAACGTCGACAAGCATAGTGCGCTTGTCGGCAGTCAGTGACTTATCAACCATAGGTAAAATTTTCAAACTGTCTGAGCAGGCGGTCTGTTGGGCATCACATAGTACGTCAGCAAATACAGCTACTGTTGTTGGTGAACATTCTTTAAACGAAGCTATGGCTTAGGTCCTCATAGCAGCAGAACTGGTTCATTGCAACAGCTTATTGTCTAAAGTTACGAATGACCTTTCCTCACTGAGACTATGCAGTAAGGTACCAACGTGTTCTTCTTTATACAACTTAGAAGGAAAAGCTCCACCAGCCCATCAAACTTGGTATTGTTCTCGTTTAAATGCGAACAAGCTACTGAAACGCATACAGCACAGATGGCCGGGACAACGGTATATTCATAGACTCGAAGCGCACCACGTTCCCTGCCTGAATTCTCAATATGTTCATTAGGAACAACGTCACTTATGATAATCGTTCCATTTCGACAATCTACAGAGGCCCCACACATTCGCAGGAAATCTTTGTCCAGTATGTTGTCATACGTGCTCCGTGGAAAAACAGTGAATTCTGTCACAAACACTTGATCACTCAGTGACATTGCCGCAGTACAAACACTAATCGGACACAGCCAGTTGCCACCCGCGCCACAAAATGTTATCACTGTCTCCCACAAAAACACGACTTTTCGTCCCAAACGAGTTTTAAAGCAGAAATCATGATCGATACGGTGGCTCCATCATTCACCAAGGCCATTGCATCTACACCATCAACAAAAAATTGCACTCTGTATTGCGCGAAAATGAGAGAGGAAGAACGATAAACAAATGAAAAAAGAGAAAAAAATAAATGCGTGTATGTGCAGAGTGAGAAAGAGTTATTATGCATTACGAAGGATTTTGTTCTATTTGACATTGTCATATATGATGTTCGACTATGAGTTCTCGCACTTCCTCTTTCAGTTTATAGAACCTAGTTATGAGGTGCTAAGAGCCCCTGCAAGCGTTGTTTGACAGCCTTAGACAATGTTACCAAATGTACATTTCAGTGAAAAGTAGCTAGAAGTCTTCAAACATTTACCAAGGAGCTGAAAAAGTAGCTAAGTACGCTTTTCAAACGTTTTCAGACATATTCTATACGTGCAACAAATTTATAAGTCGTTTTGCTATTTCACAGTTTAAAACGAGCTATCAAGTGACCGTTTTTTTGTTTTCTGGCACGCAACTACGCAGAGTATGTATAAACAAAGAAGAAAGTGTTACTGCTCCGATTCCAATAACCTAATGCCGGTGTTCTTTTAGCAGAGCATCAAGGCTTGTCTTCTCAAGAAAGATGTCGTGGAAATGCATCAGAGCTCGGTGAAATTTACGGGTGCATGAATATTAAAAAATATTGAATAAGAAATCAAGTAAAGCATATTAAAGTCAATTGTGCTTAAAATTTTAATAATCAGCAATGCGGAAGAGACCCCAGTAGAACAACGCGTTGGGAGAGCAACAGATCGTTTTCCTTGTTTTAATTAGTGGTTTACCAAGATGCATGCAGGTCAGGTTACAACAAGATCAGGTTGTTACGGTTATAAGCTCTGCTCATCACCGGGTGAATGAATTCTTGCTTTAAGCTCCTGTGTCATGTAGCCAATGTGTCTACAATTTATTATAATTTTAATCTGATTCCTAACACTCATCATGAGATAATGTTTACCCCTTTGACGTCTCAGTTGGTGAGGAAGCTGGAAGAGAGTTTACATGAAAGCACGTTGAATTAACAAAACAAGAAACGAAGAACCTGCCCTATCTAACCGTAAACAAACGTACGATGGACTCTCCGTTGAAAGTCGTTGATGGGCAGCACAAGTCTGAAACTATGGAGGTAAAGAACCTCAACTACTACAGTACATATATTGGATGATGTTGATCATTGGCAGACCATCAATCTTTGCCACTGATTAGGATGCTATCGTGCCTATTTCTGAACCAAAACACTTGGAAAGCTGTCTTTGTAGCAACTTACCTTTTGTGTGTGTGTGTGCTATGACGTTTGGTAGCAAATTAGGCAGAAACAAAGTGAATGAAAACTCACAGGCTTTGTCGGTGTGATTCCATTTATTTTTCTTCCACTTTAGTTCGCTTCAATTTTGACAAAATCTATGGTTCGAAAACGCAAGCAATGTCCCCTGTACTTTTTTTGGATTAAATGCCTGTGACTTTATATGTACAAGTATTTCTCGACCAGTGCTAATAATTTTAAAAACGATTATAACACTAGACCTTGAGTAAACAAAAATAGCTAGATGAGGAGCTAAATTTTGGGAACAAGACGCTTGAATACCTACTCGCAGCTAAATGAAATATTCCGTAGCTGTCAGAGCCCTAAAATAGCTAGATCTAGCTACAAAAGAGCTAAATTAGCAACAATAATGAGAGACATTCCAGAAAACCTCCCTTGTCATGAAGTCTCACACCACATCACGTGAATATCGACACATTCAAGGAGACAAATTATAACACATGTTTTTGTACTGGTAATGATGACCATCTCCATACGCCATGCTCTGCGCACAGGTTATCTTCCACAAAGGATTGGGGATATTTCCGCAAAATGAGCTTTGCAGCCCTTACATCTCTGTATAACCACAATTTTTTAGGCGGCATGATCATGACACCAAGAAGAAATAATGGAATTGTATTTGCGTTCGTCTCGGACATGACAACTAACATGAAAAGGCAGCATCCTGTGAAGGTAGAAGGGGCATAGGATGAAAAAAACGTGGAGCTCGCTCACTCACTCAATAAATTTATTTTTAGCTTAAGGCTCATTCTGAATTATACGAGTCAATTTTTTCTCAATTGTATAACAGCTCCATCAGAGTCTGAGTCAGTATAAATGAGTCAATTTATGAGTGATTTGTCGACCCACGCCAAGGCAATTCATGAAACAATACTGTAACGGATACACTACGTATTGTATCCATTTTTGTCTCTTTTTTTATCATGCATAGTATACTAAGCACGCTTAAATATTCTCAAATCCTCTACCACCACTCACCAAGGTGCCACTTACCGAAATAATACTTTACTGTATTATGCTGTTTTAAGGTGATAACATAAATATCACGAGGCTCAAGAGACATTGCAATTGATTCGGCGAGACTTCACGACACTTCGCGAGGAACACTAAGAAAAGTGCACGTGAAACGAATATGCGAACAGTTCCCACCGTCGACAACGAAAGTGTTGCCAGAAATGTGTTCGTGAATGCGTTTGTACGGGTGCATGTAAATACGTATGCGCAAGCAAAGTTAAAAAAAAATTCCGAAAAAGAAAGGTTTGACTCCCCCCCCCCCCTCTTGGCTACGCATATGTTACAAAAGTTACGCAAGCATAATAGCAGAGTAATAATAATATAGCCTACTTAAAACTCATGTAAATCGACTACTTATTCGCTGCACTCACCGGAATTCAGGATCATCAGCATTGAGAGGCCAAGGGTGACCATGAACACCGTGCAAGCCATCGAGAGACAGAACCAGAAGGTGTTCTTGCTGACATTCCTTGGTAACCATAGTGGTACAACCGATGATTAGCGTTTAGTACACGTCAAGCCTCTAGATGAATTATCAAGTGTCCAAACACTATTTTGTAATGAGGTATACAGGGTGCTCAAGCTCACAAGCATCAATAAAATTTATGAATAAGCGCTAAGCGTTTCTAATTAGCCTAGTATTGTTTTAAAAATGTAGAGTACGTCCAGATACGTTTCCGATTTGCTAGGCTTAACAATTAAAAAAATTGCCTAATAAATTTTTATATGTTTGTTCTATCAAAAGATGTTTCATGCAGATCTTACTGCACTTACCCAAAGATAATGAAAATTTCAATCTGCCCTAAGGTACCTGCGCTGCGTGATTTTTTAAATGCGAAGCATTTCTTAGTGAACTTCGGCGACTTTAAGCGTATCTATCTATCTATCTATCTATCTATCTATCTATCTATCTATCTATCTATCTATCTATCTATCTATCTTACGTTGGAGTATATTGGGCCCTTCATTATGCACTCAAGGCCGTTTCGCTAGCTCCATGTATACCAAATTTGGTGTTACGTGACGTAAATGGATGACAAAGTTATATGACTAGTGCAAACATGATAATCATCAGACACGTGTCTTGTAAGAACATGACAGCATACCACGCTCATAGCGTGATCGCGTTCGCTTCGCTAGCTCCACATATACTTAATTTGGCATCACGTGACGTGAATAGATGGCGAAGTTAAATGACACATACAAGCATGATAAGCATGACGAGAAGACATCATAAGAAGTCGTGTACGTGATAATTTACTTCCAGCTAGTAACGTTGTGGTGATTTGAAAGTGGCATATCAACCTTCCTCATTCGTTCTTCGCATAACATCGATTCCCACTGTACGTGGGATCTGCGAATTGTTTTTCCAGCCTCTGTTTTGAGTGCCCCGAATTCAAGAAATACAATGTAATTGCCGCGTAACGCATGGAATTTATAGAGTTTAAAGGTAAAATCTACAAATTATAAATGATTGCTAACACATGAAGGTTGCTTCAACAGGCTATCGGTGACTAAAAAGGACGTTGAGCAATGGTAGGATAGTACCAATAAGAAAAAAAAATGTGACAAAAACTATAAATATGGCTGTCATGGGCGATTGTGATCAGAGACTGCAGGCAGCATTCGACTCAGCGCCGGTTTTTTTTTTCTTTTTTTTCCGGGCCATAAATGAACACGTCACCCTCTCAACCTCCGCCATGTTTATCGTTTGCCCAAAAAGAAACGAAAAAAAAAAATGCCGGCCTTGCATTGAATGCTGCCTCCGCTCTCGTATCGCATTTCGATGTGGCGGCCGCTTTTACAGCAAAAGCTGTTACGAGACCACAACATGGGTCGCGTGCGCCATAGTTGTCCGCTGCCGTCGCCGGTGTTCGTAACCACTATTGCACTAAGAAAAAATCTCAGTAAATAAAAAACACCAAGGACTCCATGCGATTCCTACTCGGGTCCCCAGCGTGCCGGCCCCGTATTCTACGCTCGTGCTTCGAATTTCTCTGCAAACTGGCCTTAGGTAGGCTTGATGTCGGGAACGGCATTGCGTTATTATTA
The DNA here is from genome assembly GCF_043290135.1 of Rhipicephalus microplus. Taxonomy (NCBI): domain Eukaryota; kingdom Metazoa; phylum Arthropoda; class Arachnida; order Ixodida; family Ixodidae; genus Rhipicephalus; species Rhipicephalus microplus. The sequence goes on from NC_134701.1 coordinate 78,439,159, forward strand.
GGAATAAAGCGTTTCAGAACAGCAAAGGAGCAACCAGGTGTCATACAATGCGAATCGCGCGACGAGTGGGCTGTCGACTGCTCCAACCCTTTACAACATATTGATCTTGTTTATCTATAATGGTGGCGCGTACACATTGTGGGTGATTGTGGGGTCTAGAAAAGCTACTTGCAGAATTCTTCATTGTCGTCAGCCACAACACGAAAAATTGCAGGAAGTTTCTTGCAAGTGCGCAGTGGGAACCACGCTTCTTTGAAGAATGACAAAGAATGGTACAGTAAATAGTAAATGCCTGCCTACTACACAATGATTTATGGCCTACCGGTTACCCTGCAAGTGTGCTTGCAGCAGCTACCCATAGTGTGTTGAAAAAGGCTATGAAAGGCCGCTCTGCCAGCTTTCGCTGCGACAGTGCTGCGTTGAGTTCTTTCATGCCACTTTTTTTTCTTTCTTTTTCGAAATTGTATTCTGATTTCCTTCATACAGCTGAGAACAATACTGTGCTGATTGGAGACGTGTAGCGGTCAATATTATTTTTTCATTGCTGCCTTCTTTGTAGCTGAAACACCCTGTATATTGCTAGAGGAAGGACTCCAGATTAAGTTTTAGAGACATTTTATACTTACCACTGACCAAGTCAATCGTTTTAGCGACTGTTGCATCTCAAAAATTAAAAGCTGAACCTAATGTCTAATTCTTTACGATGAGTTGTTCAATAGTGCCTCAAGACACAGAGTGTGAGAACACATATAGTTAGAAATAGCTGTGATCGGCAGATCTATTAACTACTACAACATATAGTCTCCTAAATAAAACTGACATCTTAGAACTCGGCAGTAAATTTTTTGGTGGGCTTGAAAATTCACTGAGAAAACTTTAACAAATATGTGTAATTTCAATTTTAGTCTCGAATATTACCTTGAAATGCGTCGGCGTTGCCGAGTGTTTAAAGCGTTGTCCACGATTTTTGGGCGTGCGTAGTTTTTGTTGCCGCTGCTAAAATGTCAGCCATTTTAGTTTTCGGTTAGGTTTTTTGGTTTTTTAGGTTCATAATGACAATTTCAAGTGTTCGAAACGTTATCCCGACATCATGTTTTGTATACGATCCAGTTTGCATATTTGTGTTTATAGGGCACCGTTTAAAATATATATTTTTGTAAAGCGGGACGCGTTCTACCCATGGTTATGTACATTCATGCATGTGTATGTATGGGTGCACATACATACATATATATATACGATAAACAATGTGAAGAAAGGGGCATGTATAGTGTCTTGAACTTCCTAAACAACGCCCCGTACTATGCTACTTCTTTATGCCTGCGTTCCGAACTGATTTCGGGAGCAATGCCTTCGTCAGGCTGTATAGCGTTTGCTTTGATCTCTGTTCATGTACTGACACAAATCCAACTTTGACTACGTGGACATATTTAACATGCATTCAAGCTGCCTGCCACGTTTCCCTATTAAAGGGTGGTCGCCATGGTTGGAAATCCAGCCTTTGACCTGGAGGACAGCGCCGTTACAGCGAAGGCAACCGGTTGTTGCTATGAATGTGACCGATCGTATATTTCGTTGCTTATTATGACAAAAATAAAGAATGGCAGGTCGCAAAACATAATTTTAGCTGACACTTAGCTCAAGCAATTATTGATATAGAGCCGATGAGGGACAGTGAAATCGGAAGAAATATATAGGACATGAAGGAGGGACCATAGGAACAGAAGTTGAAGAGGTGCGCCGCAAATATTTAAATGACTGCGCAATACAAATGCTAGCCAATATTAAAGTCACTTTTTGTAGTTCTATGGCAGCCTCACACGTTATCACGTGATACAAACGTTTTGCAATGAAATGAAAATCTTGATGAAATGAAAATCGCGGCACTCAACAGCGCCTCCAAAAAGTGCGCTGTCTTACGTAAACACCCTGCATGCCTGCCGTTAACTTGTACTACTCCGGGAATTTCTCTATACCCCATTTTCCCGATTTCATATCCGCGATGGATATCAACCTATAAATGTAAGTTTTCACAGCACTGTTGTCACATGAAATAGATCAATCTTGTGGTTTACGTAGGCTTGGAAAGTCCCAAACAGGGCATATGATGCCTGGGCGCCACCACTTAATTCGCAATTTCTGCGCTAGCTTGTCGTATATGACACCCCACATTTTAAGGGGTCCTTAGTTTTTCATATTTCGAAGAATAAGCTAGCTTGCATTGCACGTGTAACGAAAATTAATCATTGTTACTCTCCATGTCTTTTTTTAAGAAAAACTGTGTGCATAGCAGGAAGGGCATCTTTACGTATTCTTTAACTTTTCTTTTGACGAAAGTAGGTTTTACAATAAAAAGACTGATTCTTCTAGACACCCAAACTACTGGTTCTGGATCGCGCTAGTATTGTAGCTGCACTGACAAGTACATTTCACGGGAGAATAATTTACGCAGCTTGTACTTGACGAATGAGTACTGCATGCGCATAATTACTACAAATTCCTGTTTGAAATACTTACTCGGCATGTCCTCTGCCTATAAGGTGAGTATAACAAGCATATATATGAAGAGGTTGCATTTTATTACAGCTTCATTATTGTGAAGTTGTACTTCGTGCAAACGGAGCATCCATATGAATAAGACATGCCATAAGTAGTTAACTATTTGTCCCCAATAAGTGCTTAAAGTGAGTTTCTTGCACTCATGTTTGCCATTCATTCATTGGGGACCTAGTGACTTTGGTTTTAAAATATTCGCAACAAGGCATTGTGGCGCAACGAGCTATACTTTACCAAAATAAGCAGATACGCGACCATGTAGTGACACGTGGTTTTTGAGTAGAAATGAGGTCATGGGTTAAAACTTCATGTAATATGTTCGGGTGGTTTGTGTGCAAAGTTAAACCAGTAGTGCGCCTCCAACTATGGCTTTCCCCTCTTTTCTTGTCCATTCACCTGCCAGAAGTGTGCATCAATGAATGAAATTAACTTGACAATGTCATTACAGTACTCCCTTCGCGCTTGTCAAGGGGCAGTTTGACTTATACTGTACACGCAATGCATCGGTAAAAAATAATCTCATCATATACTCAGAAATGGGGGTTCGAGGGCTATTGCTCAGAAAGAGAAACAGGGTTATTTGAGAATTAATTCTCCAAATAACTTACGTGCTCCGCTTGCGACCGACATACCTGTGCAAAAGTGTAAATGCATATTTTTCAAGTCTCAACTTACGTATATTCACTGGCAAAGGCATCACCGAGGCTATAATAAATGTCAGACTGAATGGCGTATACCGAATGTTCTCGACCATCTAGTTTTTTTTTGTTTTTTTTGCGTACACTAGAAGGAAGGCATAAGGTAGTTGTGAGTGAAGTATCCATCCTGTTGAGCCACCACATGAGTCGAATATGCAAAACAGTGCTGAACAGCTGAACACATTATATTTATAGAGGCATAACATGTGTCAAAAGTAATCAACAATACACCAATATTTTACTAGTACAAAGCGGACTACATACCTTGAACTCTTGGCTCATATACAGAGATAATCTGAGCGCGGCTTTACGCGGGTACTTATCCAGCTGCCTAAAAATGCAGGGCCCCTTTCAGCTGAACGCAAAATCCCAATTAAAACTCACAACGTCAGAGCTGGCTGAAATCGGAAGCAATGTAACATTTCCAAGCAATGCGCATCCAGAAGTGCTGTATATATCATATAATTGAGCTGAGACAGTCCGCAATAAAGAGGCTATAAATTTGGCACACCATATTCTGTTTTATTGCATAGGGGCGTTTGTGTATCGACAAAGCTGCTTACACGACCATGCATATCAACAGCCTAGTACGTTGGTGGTGCGTTAAGTTAAACGTGCTTGATTACGCAGTACGAAAAATGAAAAAAAAAATAACAGGGTATGGTTGTCGAAACTATTGGGCTACTACGCATATGTGCTACTGCAGTGCGAGGAAAATATAGCACAGCTTATGGCCTTGTCCAACATGTCTATAGTTTTCCACCTGCACTCACCTTCACTAAATTATGCTATAACCTTTCTCCTTTTTTGTTCCTCTTCCCCCTGAATTCCCTTTCCCGCAATAAGTAATCAATATTGTGGTTGAAAACCACCATATGATTATGAGAGACACCGTTGTACAGGGCTCCGGAAATTTCGATCACCTGGGCTTCTTCACTGTGCACCTAAACCTATGCACGTGGGCCTCTAGCATTTTCGCCTTCATCGGAAATGTGTCCGCAATTCGATCCCATGGCGTGCAGGTCAGCTGCCGAGTGCCTTAGCCAATAGACCACCGTAACCGTTTTCCTTTCTTGCAATGCCTGACCCTCTCCCCTCATTCCTGCCCTCCTCTGCCTAACATGATACCTCGTCAACCTCACTTTGCTTTCCCACCTCATCGTATGCATCAGGGGTCGGACTCATATGATGGATCTCTCCCCGTTTGTCAAACAACCTTTATTATGTATCTTAATGAGTCTTAAACCAGCGATGAACGGCTGTCCATACCAGAGGGAGACATGGCGGGCAATTCTGGTCAACTGACAGCTTTCTTCATTGATGTTTCTGGTTTATCAGCATTACGGCGTCTCTCATAATCATACGGTGGTTTTGGGACGTTAAGCCCCACATATCGATCAATCAACCTGGTTTATCAGCATGTCTTGAGAGTTCTAGTTGGTTTATTCTATGCAGTAAGAAGTTGGTCAAAATAGAAAATTATATCACAAAGAAGGAGCACAAAAAATGACGAGCGCGAACCGCCAGCTGTTTTTATTGACTGTATCATCCTTTGAATAGGGAAACAGAACATAGGTGTGCAAGACGTGCTAACGCGCCTTATTCGTCAGAAAGGACACTTCTGCGTCGTAGAGCGATACCAACGCCTCACTTTCACAACTACCACTTTTCATGTTGATGAATAACGCTTCCTAAACCTTACTATCAAGCACGTTTTTGCTGTGCCCCAGTATCCTAGTCAGCTGAAATCGTGCTTCATATCTACACATTGTGCAGTAAACCGGCAAATTACCCATTTCTCTATTTTTCATTGACAGCTGGCTTTCACGTGCGTGGTCTTTTACACAGCGGCTTGTTAGGCCAACATAAAATTTACTGCAGGAAAGGAGAATCTCATACACCACTCCAACACCATTTCATTGCACCACCGGCTTTCCATGCTTCTTGCTACACAAGCAAGCGCGCTCGACGCCGCTTCGAATTCGTGATCAGCACTTCGAAAGCTTCTTAGGTGCTGAAAACGTCGTGCCAACTTCGTGGCGGTTGGCAACCTTCTTCACGTTGTGTGTCACCTGATGTAAATAGGGTAACACTATCTACTATCAGCTTCTCACGCCCACTGAACGAGCCTTTCAGTCACGGCATCCGCGAACGCCCTTTTAGGTTAACGAGGAGGGTTTCAGCCACCACCGCCAACACAGATCGCGGGAACCAAGCTTTTTTTTAGTCGTCCAATCTGAGCACGGAAGCTGGCTAGCCTCTTATGCGAGCACGAATTCGCCAGCGCTGATTTTAAATACAGCGACGTGATCGCGCTTAGAATGTAAGAATGTGTACGGTATAGGCTTCATTCTAGAGCGCGGACAGTGCGCATCACTAGTATGCTGACCCTTGAAAAAAAAAGTTCTAAAAACTGAAGCGTTTCTTCCTGCGATAGCTCGTAAGAAAAATGCACAGCTCTCTCATACCTGTTAAACTTCATGAAAACATTGTCCACATTATCGCTTCAGCCCGTTTGTTTGTACAGGAAATTGTCTACGTACCTGGATATCTTTGACACTCCATCGCTTTTTAAACGCCTCAAACAGATCGCGGTCAATGTGTGCTAAAAAATGCTGCGCAAAACAGGGGCAACACAATAATAACTACAGATGCCTTCTCTCTACAGGTACAAGCACTTTTCAAAACGTACGAGTCCGTTTCTGATAATACCCTGAAAGCGACATGAGTTTATCAACACTCAGACGTAAGGAGCTTTGGAGGGGGTGCTCGATAATTTTTAGCAGCGAAGATTGCACTAGCATATACATGTACCCCGAAGCATGCCAACTCGTTGCTGCAATGTGATGTGGGAATGTTGTACGACCTTCTCCGCCTTTTTGCTAAGATCAAAAGTGTGAAGTGAGGATTCCGCCTTGCTGGGGCAAATGTGATGTGGGCCAAACAAGGCGTTGCGTACACAACCGCACACGTGAACAGCAGCTGTAGATCAAATATATTGAACTGGCTGATTTTTCTGTTCCCTTTTTTTGCCCCACCGTGGTGGTCTAGTGACTATGGTACTCGGCTGCTGACCCGCAAGTCGCGGGTCCGAATCCCGGCTGTGGTGGCTGCATTTCCGATGGAGGCGGAAACGGTGTAAGTCCGTGTGCTCAGATTTAGGCTCACGTTAAAGAACCCCAGGCGGTCGAAATTCCCGGAACCCTCCACTACGGCGTATCTCATAATAATATGGGGGCTTTGGGGCGTTAAACCCCACAAATCAACCAATAATTCTGTTCTCTTCGCACCTTGGGGATGTGAGGCACGATTTCAGCAGCCTAAGATACTAGGGCATAGCAAAAACATGCGTGTTCATGAGGGTTTGGAAGCATTATTCATGAACATGAAAGATGACAATGGTGTAAGTGAGGCCTCAGAATCGTTTTATGCAGCAGAAGTGTCCTTATCGATGAAGGAGGTGTGTTAGTAAGTAATGTTTCTTGGCAGGTCTGCGCAGCTATGTTTGGTTTTCCTATTTAACCAGCATTTGACTATCAAATAAAACAGTTGATAGCTTGCGCTCGATCTATTTAGAGTCCTCTTGTAATTTAGTGCCGCTTTTACTGCATGTTTCTGGTTCAAAGCGAATTTGTACGGCCCCATAGTTGTCAATGCCCGTGTTCCTCACAGCGAGAGAGGACCCTACATGGCGACGGCAGTTGCTTCCCATTTCAGCGCCCGTGTTTTAGTTACTCGGGAGATCCATAGGAACGTTTCTCTAATCATTATGCGAAAATCCTTTCATAAATGACCCTCCTCGGCAGAAGGGCAGTTGCAGAAATACTGAAAACTGTCCTCTATCATTTTTGTTCCGCATAATACAGCGCTACATTTTGCGTACAATGCTCCAGTGCTTGCTATATCTTGCAAAATAATAGTTCATTTACGTGAATTGAGTACTCTAACGAAACTCATTTTTTTACTACTAGGCACAAAATTATAGCATGAGGTAAATACGCTTGATCTCTACATGGAGTGGTACGCGAGGGCTTTTTTGTTATAATAAAAAAAGAAAAGGCTCCCTCATCATAACAAAAACAAAAACTCCTGTAGCAGTTACGCTGATGCTCTATCTAGAAGGTCAGTCGGTACTGTTCTAGACAATACTGTCCTGCTAGGACAAAGCCAACAGAACTCCAGTTTAAATTATAACTCAAAGAAGCAACTTTAGTCCGTGTAAAATTAAGGATAAGCTTTGTTATATATGGTAGCATTACAGCCATGCCTATCAAGGTACATTGCATTATGTAAATATATGACTCAGGGACTTCAGTATGAACAATGCTCACTTACTTCCCGTTGTGCCGGTCACTGGTGGTGACACACCTGCAAAACAGAAATAAATATTTTCGCCACAATAATATAAAATATCTGTTGGGACTATCATTAATATAGGAATTCAAGTTATATGAAGCACTTGCATTCATTTCGATAGAAATTATATGCGCATGAACCCTCTCGACCAGTTTTCGCCGCCGATGTCGTCTTTAAACACCATTTTGTACAGGTGATATGAAAACAAACGAAGAAGAACATTTTTTGAAGCGCCGACTCATACAGGCAACTTCTAGTTCCACAGCCTGCAGCATTAGCCACTGAACCAGAAAAGTGCGCATCCGCCGTCCGATAGGGACAGCGAGGTATTTTTATACACCATTCACGCTGACAGTATTCCTGTCTCGGGGGGAATATGGGCACTTTCTCAGCGTTTCCAGTGACATGGCGCGAAGTGCGCGCTTGGCAGCCCACTCGTGTACTTTACTCTACGGTGCGTGTGTGGTCACCTTCGCGCAAGCTTATCTCGCGGTGGTAGGCACTTGCACGTATTCGGCATTCACTGAAACGATGGCGTTGTTGTGGCATGGCCTGCGAATGTTGCTTGGCTCCCTGAAGCCTCTCCATTTCTGAAAAGAGCACGCTTTTCAAACACAGCGACGTGACAACTGTGTCAATAGTCCATTCGCGCACATACTGTGTATACTTGTCCCGCTGTGCGTATGCGTTTTTTGCGTTCTTTGCGTTTTAAAAGCGTGTTGAGTGTTGAGGTGTAAACGCTCTTAGCTCGACCTCGTCATGAATGTGTTATTTTGGTGCATTCATTCTTTTTGAGCAGCATGCTGCATGTTTTGATTTCGTGGTCGTTTTCGCGTGACATTCCAATTTCTTGCTAACGCATTCATTGCTTCGTCGAAGGGGCGAAACTGTCTATTTTACACTATACTCTCTCCCATATATAAAGTTCAACTATTAACTCAGATTTCTCAAGGGTTCCTCCTCCAATACTTTCGAGCTCCGAACGTTAGGCTGATTGCAAGGCTGCTAAACCACTTCCGATAATTTTACCATGAAAGTAGTTTTTGAGGGGTCCCCCAAAACTTTCTTATGATTTTGGGTCCCGAAAATGCTTAAAAAATGCACACGATCAGATGGCAAGGACAGAAAAAAAAAGACTAGCAGGAAATGTGTTTCGTAAATGGTAATATAGCAAACGTTACCAAGGCCCACGATAATCACAGATGCTGTAACCAACTATTTTCTTTCTTTAATCAGACACGCAAGCTTCACCACGTACATTTCATCTCGCATACTGTACCACCATAGTGATATTGGTTGTCGGGTGGTGTCGCCATCTCGGAGTGAAGTGAAGGAAAAGAATGTGTATTCTCCTCAACTAGCTAAGCAACTCACCACTCACCATGGCTGTCTCAATTGGCCTCCACCTAATATTTCCAGGCGTAAGCTACTAAGAGCTCCCACATGTTTATTCTTGGTCATTAATGTTAGTCGTTGTGATGGTGATGTACCACCAGGTGTCTAGGTGAATGTGTTCACATTAAGCACTACTACAGCTATACAGATGCGAAGTAATGAATGCGATAACGAGGAATGGTTATTTATGCAAAAATAATGCTGGCACTTATAGTTTTGCATCCAGACTCACGTACCTCTACAATAAAATATTTTAGGAAAATATAGCTGCTTCAGGTAGAACGTCTCTGGCAGTATGTTCTCGTTAAGCGCGTAGCGAGTAGATCGGTACCTTGCCACCCGCCTATACCGCTTATGCTGCACCCATAGAATCAAAGCTAAGAGGCGCTGCTCAAACTAAACCTTCACGTTCCTGCGTCTCTTGGGGCTTCTTGGAGAATAGGGAGATGTTTCCTCTCTGCTTCAATGGCGCTCGACGCCAGGCGTCAGGCGTTAATCAATGTTATCGCATATGTATCCTCCAACAGACAGAGATGGGCCGACCAGTCTGATGTCTCCTTCAGCCACGTTTTTACCCACGCCTGGGACAAACAAGGCGTGGAGGTGGAGGGCTTCATATCGAGCTGGCCTTTATAGGGAACATGACGGTAACAATTATTCCAACTAATGGAGAGAGTTTATATGAATGCTAAAGATATAAAAGACACGCGTATCTAGCCAAATATATTATAGGTGATGTGGCACTGCAATAGTTATGTATTCTTTTGTGAAGCTGCATCTTTTATTATATTAAATTTAGGAGAAACTTCATGCATGTCAGCAAATTGCAGAAACCGTGCTTTGTTGACAGTATTCGCTTTATTATTAGTTCTCGGTTAATAATTATCGGCATTACAGGATCAGAGCCTATGCATAAGAAAGGAATTCCGCTTTAACTTAAACACCATAAGATTTTCCATGTGCACAAGCTTTCTGCGTGAACTCTTCTGCATTCAGCATTAGGGACAAGCAACTGCACATCTATCTTCATGCTCGATGGTGCAAGTGCGCTAAACTGCATACAAAAATGCAGCTGGTCTGAAATTATGAAGAGGTGCATAAAGTTACCGAGTATATGAAATATTTTAGAAACCTACCTTGCGTTGAATAGGAGAAGCTTGGTACTGCAAATAGAAAACGACTTAATATTTGAAGTTGCAAGAGATTACACCTGATAAGGCAACTTACGCATTCCCATCGTACTATATCGATGACCATCATAGCACCAAAAATGAAAAGAACCTGGTAAGCATCTGCGACTTGCAATCTTTGCTCTGGAATCACACGCATATTTCCGTCGAGATACTCTCAAGCGATTACCAACGATCAGTACCGTGAAGATGATCTAAAACCACTCGTCTTGCTTAGCGAAAAAAATGCTGTAAATATCTAAGCCGTATCTTCCAATAACATGCGGCAAAGAAAGTTTTTAAGCTGAGTGCCAAGGTACCACTTTCTTAAGTGCGCTCGGTATATAACAGAGAAGTATAATGCCACCCAGTAATGTTGTGAAGCGTGCACACTTGGGTAAGTTGGTAGAATATACCTGAATATCCTCTTTGAGCGTTGCGAGGTAATGAACAAGCACCACTCACAGGCCACGCGTGAAATAATTGAAGCATATTACATAAGCAAGTTTGACGGTACATGTGTAAGTTCCCCATCAGTTGCGCTAATGCATGCAGAAAGAGATTGCGTATCTGGATCATTTTTAAGATATGTTTTGTTGAATCAACACGAGATAAAATTTTGCTGTCATTGTTTCGCAGTAGTTGTAAACTGCACCCTTTTAAGTATGCTCAATATTTTCTTTTTTCGCCTATATATGTACACCACTCCGCTATTAAATATTTGTTGCAATTCAGCGCTCTTTTATTTCCTTGTTTCTTCGCTTCTGTAGTTCCATTGTAACTACTTTTGAGTTGCGCTGTTTCTATATTCAGTCACCCAATAAACACACTAATAGATTTATATGTGGAGTTTGACGTCCAAAAACTATCATATGCTTATCAGAGACGCCGTAGTGAAAGGCACCAGAAATTCCGACCACCTGGGGTTCATTCACGTGCGCCCGAATGAGAGCCCGCAAGCCTACAGCTTTTTCGCCTCCATCGAAAGGGTAGATGACACAGCCAGGATTCGATCCTGCGACCGAGGGGTCATCAGCCGAGTACCTTTGCCACCGCAATACACGCATAGGTCAATATCGAAATGCCAAAAACAAAAGATATTGTTCCTGCACCAGAAAATAGGGACGTGGCCAGCGATCAGAATTTGTATAAGATGAATGAGCAATAATTGGTACAAGTAATGCTTAAAATGCAGGTAATGCTGAAGGTACTTGGCATAATATTTTCGGAAGCAATGCCTTGGATGGCGACGCTGACTCACCTAGAGAGGCAAACCCTCCCCACGTATACGAAACTTCTTATTTATAAGGTTATTTTTTTTTACTCCCATTAAGAGTACTCTGATTTTGTATGGAAATCTGCTACTTCCACGAATTTACGAATGCTACACTCAATTTATAAAAAAAATTACGCACATATACAAATATTTTTTTTTACTCACTAGGGATGATCGCTTCGGCATTGCTTTTTATAAGCATCATATTGAAAAGCAGCTTGTAACTATTTGTTTAGCTTCTCCATATATCATACGGAGGAGAAATTAAGTTTTCTAACTGAATGTCTTTCCTTAGCAAACAAGCTTCAAGGACATCCTGTTTGTACTCTTGAAACTTAAAAAGTAACGTAATGTTGAAGCTATTACGGGGCACCAATGTTAAAACATGGGCTTCTAGAGTTATTAAACTTGCGCAGCAGCAATAAAGTTACACTGATAAGATCCTCGAAAACTACACACTTTCCCTCATTTTTAACTGCGATCGTTTTTTAGCGAAGCCAGGACATATGGATCCTACCAATTCACGAACCTTTCTATCTAGCCACCTGCGTCTGGGAGCCCTCGTGGTCACGTCATTGACTAGGCTTAGGCCATAACCGGCATAGGAGGGTAAAAGGGCTTGACGAATCTGTGTGCTGGATTATGACATGAATAGCATGAAAACCCTGTCGCATACATCGCCGAAACCAAGACACGTGGGACACACATCTGCATACGAAGGTCCGCAGTGTGTGGCTGTGCGCCACACGTGATTAACAATTTATATGTACTGAGTACCGGCAAGAGGCGACAATTGTAATTTATGTGGGAGAGCGTTAAGCGAAACCTACATCGGTACGTTGAGCAGATATTGTAAAGAATAAAAATCAGACTCCGACCTGGCGTACAGCCAAAGAATTCCGCAAGGCACTCAAGAAATTCACAACATGGTCACGCCAGCTCATGTAACTACTTTGGCGAAAAAATGCAGGTGCAATGTTTTTGCAACGTCAATTGTGGCTGCAGTGCTGGCCATCTATTTTGAGAACAGAGCAACACACGTATGCACTCTCATCATGAGGCGTCAGGTCGTGTTACCCGTCAGTTGTGGTTCCTGCCAATGCCTTCATGTCAGTGTAATGAACATTACACTTCTAATGATTTAGTAAGTTTACAGTCATGCGTTGCCCTACTCTAGAGGGATACGCTAACCATATTTGCATATAGTATTCACATAATCACAACATAAAGTGGGTTTTATTTTTTATTACTTTCGTGTGTCCTATAACGTGTCTGCTTATGTTACGTCAGAGCAATCGTTAACCTTTAAACAACAGTGTAGTCGACGTTCCTGGTAAGGCCAAGATATATTTATTTGTGAACCTCTCAGGATATATATGTAAATTGTCTAGGGGAGGGCGAAATATAGTTGAACATCAAAATAAATACAGGATAATGTAAACGTACCACTGCGAAGATAAATATAATCGTATATTACTTGCGAGGAGTACACCTTATTAAATCACAACTGAACTCGGAGCACAAAGAATTCACTAAACAGCCAATAATAGTTACGCCTGTTAGTACGATTCACGATTGCTAGTTTATTAGTGCATCCTTAAAACGAATAGAGTCGGTGATAATTACAAATGATGCAGGTAGATTATTCCAATCTACTTAGCTCTTAGGATTTACCTACAACTACCAGACTTGCAATATATCGAGATCTTAGACGTACGTACAACTACCACACTTGCAAAGAGATGTCAATCTATCTGCTGATACTTGGCTGCATTTTATCGTTCCGAGCGTTGTTTTTTTGTAACATGAGCTGTAATTCATTTGTAAATATTTATATTTCCAGCAAAATTGCACTTCAATGTTGAAGGTAATACTGCTGCTCCATGCTTCTTTTTTACTCTCATTTTTCTTGCTGCTGATTGACGCAGTTGATAAGGCTGTTGACGTGCTCTCTAAGCAGTGTTTTGTAAGGTCGCCAAAGTTCTTTTCGGGGGATTCAGGCTAGTCGAGCGGCACCTCGTCTTTTTCTCCGGACATTCCCTGTCTTCCTAAAGTAAAATAAGGGACACATTGTTACGTTTCCTCAAGCCCGTCGTACAGCAGGTCTTTCGTCACACAACATGCTATTAGTCGATAGCAAAGGCATAAACCAAAGATGGCGTTTGGATCAGATGCGCTTCTTGCCACGAGGTTCCACCATGGGGTTGCGCCACGCCCTTGCATTGTGCTTTATAGTCAGCCTAATTTAAATCGTTGACGCACATACACGCTGCAAAAGTCCACCAGGAGAAAACCATCATGCTTCCTCACGGCTGGTCTGAAGGCATCCTCACTGGGAGCAGCCAGCGTCTGGCTCCATCGCAGCCGTCGGTTTGACAATGCGTGCTCAAAGTTAGGACGTGCGCATTGTGTAGCGCCTTCCTGCATTGTGATTCTTCTCGGTGTAGCTTCCACCTAGCGCATTTATTTATTTTAATACGAGTGCAAACGCATGCTCCTCAAAGGTGGCCGTCGGTACGCGAGGTGCTTAGCTGATTTCATGGCTGACCGTTGTCCCCCCGTGATGTCCTTTCTCTAACGACCGCTCGTCGATCTGGGCTCCGTCAGCGGATTTATGTAACCAGCTGCCAATCTCTACTTTTCTCCTACCTCTTTTATTTCCTTTTTATATCTTTCTTGTGAACCACTGCTGGGTTGGTGCACTTTGATGCGGACAGTTGCGGGGTTCCCTTTTTGCCTAATTACCTTTTTTGAACACCTAATGTAATGTCGTTGGACCCTTGCGTTGGTCCGTCCTAGTTCAGACAGTTGTCGTGACACGACGCCACATGATGGGTAGGACTGCTAGCGTCAAAGGTGCATCCCAGTTCTTTCCCACGAAGATGCAATAGCTGCGTTTCTTTGCCCATTATCATACGTCATTCAGATTCGTTTTTTTCGGGCTCCTTTGTCGCTCGAAAAGTACCGCCCCCGCCAAACAGCGCTCTTCAAGACAGTGCTTGCAGCAGCTTTGTAGGGACGCGTCCCCATTGGTTGCCCGCATAGCGCCACTAACGGCGATACGGCATCTCAAAACACCCTATCCTGTAAAGAGCCAGTGTGACTACCGACATTGTGAGGACCCGCTCGCTGGATTTCGTGCCAACCGGTTGTGCCCTCGCAATCTCCGTCATCAGCGCAGCTCTCGCCGACTGAGCTCGCTCTACGCCATCTCTTGACGCCGATCTCTGACGACAGCGCCGCTATGGCCGACTGGACTCGCCCTACGCCATCTCCTGACGTCGACAAGAGCTCTCGTCGAGTGGTGCCCCGTCTTCGGACTCCTGCGACTGTGTTCATATTTCCTATCTTCTCTTTACTTCTGTCACTTGCTGTCTCTGCGCCTCGACTTCACCTTACTCTCTCTATATATACCTTTTAATCCTATCCTTTTAGTCTCTCCTTATTCCCATCCCTTGTGAGCTACTGTTGAGGTGTCGCACTCTGATGCAGACAGTTACGCGGCTCACTTTTCTCTTGTTTTCCTTTTGAGAACCACACCCACATTGTGAACACGATGAATGCAAGACGCCACCGACGGAGCTGTACACAAGAAAATAAAAAATAATGTCATATGATTTTCATTGTGAGGCATCCCTTGATGCGTTCTCTTTCACGGCCTCAAAGCACATGCGAAGGCTAAGCGAAGCATGAGTGCAAAAAAGGGCTGGAGGAGAGGTTGGTGAACGGCTACATCAGGCACATCTGGCCTGCATTGATAAGGCGCTGTTGAAGCGCACTTATGGGGCGCAGGTTGAGCTTTGGTCTAGTTGGTACTGCGAAATTCCGTAACTCACTGCGCAAAGATTGAAGACGACATAGAAGGATTTGTCTGTCTTTCACTGTGCGACATTGAGATTTCACTGTTTTTCAATGCCGCTCTCGTTCCTTGATCTGTGAATCAATGAAAGACTACTAATCGGGACGAAATAAGACAAAAATTATTTAGGCGAGTAGCAAATTTCTGCTATTTTAGTCGTTTTTGATGGGTTCAACACCTTTTTGCTGCAATCGGTTCTATGAGCTGACAACCTGTGATATGAAGGAGAGTCGATAACTGCAGGGGCCAAAATGGTTCAGGATCACCTTAAAGCTCTTTACTGGTATTTTCCTTTGTACTCGAGACGATCCTGTCTGAAATATTTTCCCAAGCGCAAACACTGATGCATGAATGTCTGATAGACAGTTGCATTTTTTTTCTTAATGTCAAATCATCCAGGGTGAGGTTTTTTTGTCTCGCCACTTTTGCATCTAAGTCAAAAGCATTCCTATGAGGTATCTAAATGTTACACTCTGAGTTTTCATTTAGAAAGCCAAGGGCTATAGAAAAATCGCACAAAGTGCATGAGCTGTGGTCGGGCCCAAGAATCAGCAATATCATGCGTGAGTCGACACAGACAGACGAGGAAGAGAGAGCGGAAGATGCCTAGAGTTCCCCCTGCAATCTCGTTCCCAGAACGTTCTCTATAAAAATATCTCGTGTGGGTCACGTATTAGAGCAAAAACGTCCCGACTGATTTGCAACTATTTATAGCTAGTACTTGACAGTAGAATATCAAAATGGGTAACCAAGAACACAGATAGTATAAGCTATTGGCGTCCAAGAGCATTGGCAGCCACGATTCTAAAATATAATTTTATTCTAACGCATCCGCACTCATATTCACTCATAATTGAATCGCGCCGTGAATCTGAGGGAGCCCATGTCCGCAATGTTTTCTTGACCTATAGAGTCTGAGTGACAGCGGTTGAATAAAATTTTGGTGGTACAGCACAAGTGAGTCCTAAACCTAAAATACATAGATATTTTGGTCCAATCTGCGTGAGTTCGACATCTTTGCAGGCCTAGATTGTGCCGATTTAATTCAGTATTTATTTTATCGCTACGAAGGGTTATCTACCATTTTAATTAGTTCTGCTTTCGAACATTGCTTTAATTGGGATAAATTCAATTTTGGGTTTAGGCGACAAGAAGCCTCGGAATGAAGTATTTCTTTTAGGCGAAATCAACCTCATTGAGGTTTTTCCAGGAAACAATTGAAGTCCAGAATATATGCTAAATAAGTTGTATAAGTGCGCTCGCACCACGCTATATAAGGTCTTTCATACAAACTTTGATAACATTTGAAGCCCAGAGACCAATTTACCTACGCCAGCATTCATGTGAGTACATAAGACACGCTTTGTCGCCGGCTTACCGAGGCTTCATTTAAAAGGCGTGAGATGAGTGTACAAACGATACCTAAAAAATTACAATGAAACATTGGTGTTAACTCCGGACTTTGTGAACATGCACAATTTAGCCTACACCACCGCCGGAGTAGCAAGATAATGCGTCCCGCCAACGTTCACTTGTTTACTTTTTGTTTTTGAACGATCAGTGACAGAATTATGGGAATCGCTCGATCTGTGACTGCACTGAAATTTAGCTTTAGTTAATAACGTAATCTTGTCAAATTTCTTCCCTCATCTTTTACTGTCTTGCGCAAAGTATATTTTGGCTTTATATATTGTATATTTTATTGTTGTCATGCAGGTCAGCGATTTCTTTCAAGGTAAACAAACTAGTCCTTATGATAACTAATAATTCGAGGACGTGGAACAAATAACACAAAAAGTACGTTATTGTAGCCGCATGAGTGATTGTAAGACAATCTAGCTACAATATTGCGTTCGGCTAACTTTACCTGCAGTACCGCTGTCGTCAGGCGACATTAATCCTATGTACTCTTCCACACGCAAATAACACCTACAGAGGATTGGCCTAATATCAAACAAAGGAATCGGGGATGCTCCTGGGCAACGTTTCTGAGAGTCAGTGTTATACATAAATAGCACGATCGAGAACACAGCAAAGTCTTCAAACTCACCCATTGTCGAACTGAGAATCGTTCCTCGACGGGTAAAAAATGTCCTCTTCTTTCTCGTGCAACCTGATGTGCCTAGGCTCGCGCTGTATTTTCTTCGTCTACTCGCTTACCATTCTGCGCTAAAACCATCATCTTCTTGTGATAGATATTATTACTTCGCTAAGAAGTCCTCCAGGTATTAGGACCCAGTCTCGGGCTTTCTATTGTGTCTCAGTGCAGCTCATAGGTGTATCTCCCGGGTGGTGGTGGTGGGGGGGGGGGGGGGGGGGACAAGGGAGACTGTGTTTTCTCCGTTGAGAAAAGTAATAGGACTCAACGCCCCCCCCCCCCCTTACACTTTTGTCAGTGGTCAATGTCGGAAGCCTCTAGAGGAATGAACTGACGGAAAATTTTTGTGTAGTGCAGCACTCACGTAAATATTTGTAACATATGTTTTCATTCGCTGATGTAACATCTGGAGTAGCTCAAGGCAGTGTTTTAAGCCTTTCACTCTTTCTCACTTTCTATATTAACCTGTTCACTAATATGTCTTCGACGTAAAAGATTGCTCGCTGATGATTGTATCATTTAAAGAAAAATTACATCTGATGATCACTACATTTTGCAAAATGACTTTAGCCTTAGAATTGTGTTGTAAAAACGGCTTAGGGTATTGAACTTCGGAAAACGTAAAATCATTTTTTTCACTCGCAAACACTTGAACTCAGATTCCCCTACGTTAATAATAAATCTGCCATATCTCGTGTTCCGTCATTCAAGTATCCGCAGATAAACGTAACTCAGAATTCATGGCACCCCCAAATTACTGCTATCTGTACTCGAACATCACACATGCTTGGGTACACTCACGTGATCGGCGTAAATCACCACCTAACGTTCACCACTTAGCGCACCTAACGTTGATTTGCCTTCATTTAAAATTAGAATCATCTCTTTCATCCCCTCATCGAGATTACTTTAATACTCACTTAGACCTTATACAAAACCACGCTGCCTGCTTTATTACTGTGAACTTGGATAGAAAGTCAAGTGTTATGAAAATAAATAAAAACGCCAAGCCTGTGCGGAACGCTCAGCACCGTCACAGTGAAAGCTCGAAGAGCGGCCTTTCAGAGCCTTCTGTAAACACTCTTTGGGCAACTGCTGCCAATTTCTAGGTACCCTGTACACCATGAATTATCACAATGTTTGTGTAGTAGGCCAGCTAGCATTCATGTTGTTGTTGTTGTTGTTGCCCCTTCGCACTGGCACATACCCACTATGGGGGATTGGCCATGAAATCTAGAAGTATCCTATATGAGATATATTAAAAGGTTTATCCTTAATGAAAAAACTAATGATGTAATAGAAAATAATAATTAACTAAAAAGGAATATTAAACTAAACAAATAATTGAAGATTGAATCAAGAAGAGAAAAGGTGAGGTAATACTACAGTGGAAGACAGAAATTTTGAGTAGACCAGACAATCGAGCTTATCTCACCCGGTCACAATCAAATGAATATGCAAATTTCATTCAAAATTAGACAAGTGTCTTCAGAAATATATTTAAGCAGGGATTATTATGACATGCGCTTTGATTCTCGAATGAAATTGCATACAGCATCGAATACGCTCCTGTGGCAATGTCCCAAGCTAAAGGCACCGAAACTTAGAACATTATCTGCAGTTAAATTTAAACCTACTGCTTGAAACGGAACAATTAAAAGTCTTTTCCTAATTAATGAATAGTTTTTACATGTTATAAAGTAATGCTCTATTGTTTCCGTTTCTTCACAGAATGGACACAGGGGGGATATCGCCAGACCAGCTCTGTGCAAGTAAAAGTTTAATGGAGGGACACGACATCGAAATTTGGTTAAAATAACTTCTAACTTTTTAGATTGACTCCACTGAGGTTTCCAGGGGTATGTTAGGTGCTGATAGTCCGTATATTTAGTAATATTTTCCATAATATCCGTATAAATAGCCCATTTTCTATATCTGATCGACACTATGTGTTCCGATTCTAGCATTCACTATGCTATTCTTCGTCTTTCTTTGGAGAAGTGTGGTATCCGCTGGAGACTTGCTAAGAATTTTGTGTAATTTCTTATGCAGTAGCTGACGACGATGAAGAATGATGCCTGAAGTGGGTATGCACCATAGTTAAACGGTGATGAAGATCAATTTTTCTGATGAGTTGGAGCTTTGTACAAACAACTCGTTACGCAATTTGAATTGTGTGATGTCTGGTTGTTCCTCTAATGTTTTAAAACGCTTTATTACTCATATCAACGCGATTTTTTTCGCGACATCAAGCCTGCCTAAGGCCAGTTTGGAAAGGTGTTCTAAGAAACGGCGTGGCTCAGTAATAGAATGCTACCTGGAATGCATTGGACCCGAGTTGAAATCCCTAGAGTGCCCTAAGTGTTTTTATTCACGGTTTTTTATTATTTCTTGCATTATTACTTATGGACACCAGCGGCTGAGGCGGACAATTACGGCGCCGCATGTGACTCGTGCCCTGATCTTATAACAGCTTTCACTGTAAAACTCGAACATTCCTTGCACCCTTTTCAGGTTCACTGGAGTGTTTTTCTTTTGTGTATGCTTCACGGATATACTCGTAACACCAGGCCACATTTCTTCTTTTTGAAAAACCTCTTGCGCATGCTTCAGCGGCTTCATAATCAGGAAAATTTTGAGCGCATCTTTGACAGGACAAGGGCGTTTGACTGTTCTGCACTGCCACATGCCGTTAAACTTTGTAACAATTTCCCTGGAAGTATCACTTTTATCACTAGTCGCTAACTATCTACTCGCACATTTCATGCTTACATAGCCATTTCTTTTTTTTTTCAGACGTGCTCCATCGTATACGTTGCGCAAGTATCGTGTAACGCAGTAATATATCACATTGCAGTGTTGCAAACGTTGCGAACTTTTTTGTATTTAAATCACTGACTGTCAATGCTAATTGTGTCCACATTTTTTTCCGCTTCGCGCATGCACTTCTCTTCGTTAAGTTTTTTTATCCTTGTGTTACTCTTTTACATCTAAAGCTGTTATGAGACCACAACTCGAGCCACACGCAGTGTGGTAGTTGTCCATCGCTGCCACTGGTGTCCGTAACCACATCTCACGAAATGAGAAAAAACCTTGTATCAATCACACAGTGAGACTGGAACCCAGGTTCGCTGCGAGCTAGTGCAGTATTCCACCACTGAGCCATGCCGGTGCTTGGGACTTGTTGGCAAACTTGCTTAGGCAGGCTTGATGTCGGGGAAGCAATCGCCTAATTCGACTTATAAAGCGTTTTAAAACAGCGAAAAAACAACCATTCATTGCACGGTATACGAATAGCGTAAGGAGTGGGTCGTCCAATGCTCCAAGCCATTAAAAAACCTTGTTCTTGTTCCCCTATTAACTGTGACACATACCCACTTCAGGCAAAATTGCTCATCATCGTCGGCCACTGCATGAACCATTGGCGCAAAATTACTTGCAAGTGTTTGCCGGATACCACGCTTCCTAGAAGAATGTCAAAAAATGGCATAGCGATTGCTTCCCTACTACCTAAAACTTTTATTATTATTGCCGTAGTGGGTATCAGGCAAGTGTACTTGCTGCAGCTATCTAATGTGTGTTTAGAAAACGTTCTGAAAGGCTGCTCTTCTAGCTTTCGCCGTAACCGTGCTGCACCTTCCACGCAGGCCTGGCGTGTTTTTTGTTTGTTTTTTTCTTGCACACGATTACGTCGATTACGTCGCAGTATCGCAGTGCATATTTCAGAATTTATAAATTGGATTTCATGTTTTTTTGTATTTATCACTTTTTATATTTAGCCATTTATCACCCTCCTTACATAATGCTCCGACAAGGAGCCTGTAAGGTATTTTGAATAAATAAACGAGAAAATAGACTAGTACTGAGAACAATTTTGACGTGTCTCGCCACCATATACTGTAGGCTTTTTGTGGCGCAGATCACTTATGCAAAGCTTTCATGGCTTGCCCCCGAACATTCAAGAGTAACATGCTGCTGAGCAGGGTCTGTAGAACGTTAGATCGCTCTCTCGAAATAAGAAACGAAATAGGAAACGCTTCATAGGCCAAGCATGTGCTCTTCCCACTTGAAAAATTATCATACTTTCTATTTCACGAGTATAATCGCTGCAGCTCCAAATCCCAGATCCCGAGAATCGACGATAGCGTAGAAGTGTGACTAGGCTCGAATCGGGAGAGCTAAAATGGTTTGCACTTTAGTCTAGAATATACAAGCTTCGCCTAACCTAATAATAGTGACTCGAAACAATCGCGGTGATTTGCTACAATGTGATAGGTAAGGCAGTCGACTCGAGCACAGAAGGAAGTCCAGCTTTAATGCTTGCCACGCAGCTTGTATACGACCTGACCACGGGGGTCGTCCACAGTTTTCCTGGCTAAGAAGACTGCAAACCTCTGAAAGCTCTCACCAGTTTATAATATTTTTTCCTCCTGCCTATCCACTGATACCTCACAGAGAGCTGTACACGCACGTATACGGCTCAACATTGTTATACCAAAACTGAAAATATTTATCATGAGCATGTGTTTTCGGTTCGCCAACTGCTATAGAAGCCACCGCCAAACCGTTCGACAGACATCCTTCTTGAAATACGGTTCGAAGAAGTCACTGTCCCGCAATGCCGAAAAAGCTTCATTACAGTAATGCATTGTTTATTTTACACACATAACTTTAACGTAGTGAAATTTTGATATTTTTTGACGTCGCGTTTAACGCAGCGATTTTACGGAACCCAAACTTTTGTCATAAGGGGAAAATCCTCTTGGTTAAATGCTGCGCAAAACAATAACACATGAGTAAATAACAAAGCCACTGCGCAAGCTATCAACTCAGAATTTAGTGAAAAAATGGCAACATATCCAACGGGTGAATGATGGAGAGAGGGGTGAACCATCCGTCCGTCTATTCGTTCTTGCTTCCGTCCATCCATGCGTCCGTCTGTGTGACCATCCATGCGTCCGTCTGTGTGACCGTCCGTGCGTCCATCCGCCCGTCCGTGCGTGCGTATGCACGTCTATCCCTGTGTTCATCCTTGAATCCGCCCCTGCGTCCGTTCATGCATCCATTCGTCCGTGCAGCCATCCGTCCGTGCAGCCATCCGTGCGTCCTTCCATGCATCTGGGTGTCCGTTCGTCCATCTAGTCAACACTCCAAGTACCCCCATCTCGCATCTTTTCGTCATATATTCCGCATGTAGAAGCACCGCCATCCAGCGGCCATTCCAAGGATTAAACGAGCGATGGCACAAGCACACTTTCAAATGGCCAGAGACCGAGTAAATGGGCTGTGTTTTCCGACTCGAAACCGGCCCTATTGAGCATGCAGTCAGTCCTCCGACCAGGTTGCCATGAACAGTTAACTTACGAGGTTGTCAAGGTTTTTAATCACGTCACAGAAACAGGCCGCGAGGTCAAGTTTTGGTGGCTACCTAGCCATTGTGGGATCACTGCAATGATTCCGTAGACAATGCGGCTCGCACATCGCACCAAGAAGAGCAAAACCTTCAGATTCCTTTGTCAAGGACTGACGCTGCAAAGCAATTTCGTCACCTGTAACGTAGTCTTTGTCTGCTGGAGTGGAACACCCCAAGCATAAGACATACGAGACTCTCCCAAATAAACCCTCGATTGGAACTTCGACCTACACCCGGACTTCTTTGACGTGAAGCTTCGCCTCTTTGTCGCCTTTGTTTGGGGGTTGCCTTCACAAAAGCAAATACAACCCTCATCGGATTGACCAACAATGAGGAATGTCACGTCTGCTGCACCAAAGAAGACATCGACCATCTGATATGCCATTGCCCTCGATTTGCCTCTGAAAGACAGAAGCTTTCAGACGCATTGCGACAATTGAACGATCAGCCACTCTCTATGCAGATGCTACTGGAACACCGTCCTCGCCTTTTGTCGGCTCAAAAAGCAGTCAAAGCTGTCTTGTGCTTTTTGAGGACCACAGGCCTACGTGACCACTTTTACCTTTTGTGTAGTACCACCGCTGTGTACGCGTCAGCCCGTTCACTGACAAAGCTTTTTTTTCTCTTTTTTTCCTTCTCTTTCCTCTCTCTCTCTCATCCTTATGCCCCCCTTTCCATTTTCTCAGCGTAGGGTGGCAAACCAGGCATGTGCCTGCTTAACCTCCCTGCCTTCTCTCTTGTTGTTCATCTCTCCCCCTCGCGCTTCGTGTCTACTACCCACCTTTAACTACCTCGAGTTCATGGCAAAGGTTTAGTCAGCCCAACGCTCACTAAACCTTTCTAAAACCAAGGAGGTTACGCCCAGCAAGTATAACGTAGTAACCCTTTCTTCTCAGATAGTGCTCAATGTACATGCCAATGGCTGCTAAAGGGCAATGAGAGACAGGAGAAATCGGCTTTCAGTTAACGCACATGTTGCAAACTTTTTATTGTTCAATAACGCACAGGAGAAATCTCCCACCGGCTCCACTATGCAGGTCAAAGCGTAAGACATGTTACGCACTACTACGAGGGACGAACGGGTGCCGCTTTAAAAGGCTTCGCCCCCTTAAAACGAAAATATTTTCTCCGTTACATAAATACGCTAGAAAAAACCACGAGCAAACAAAGATAACTTCAATGGCTCACTTCCGAACCCTCCATGTCTCTGGCAAGTAACCTGACGGAAGGTGTCGCGAAGCAAGGATGATCTGCGTGAATGCGATGCGCTCCTTCAATTTCGCGCGCTTAGTCATCTTTTATTCTAGATTACTGTGCCGTGTAAGCAAACAGTGATTCACTGCCGCATTCTCTACAGTGCAAAGATACCTTACAACACTGATGTCCCTTTCGCGAAGCTAGAGTGTGTTTTAACAGGGAGAGCTGAGTATGGCTGCAGAATCAGTGTAAAGTGGAGTCCAAACAGGGTCAAGGTGCTTGGGGCACCGCGGTTGGTAGTCTACAATATGTAGTCATTTTAAAAGCTGTGCGTGGCTTTGTCAAAGTAGTGCCGAGGTACAATGGCTACTTCTTACTCGAAAAGCCCAGGTTCGAGTCGTAGCTGTAAATGATAACATACATTTTTTACTGCAACTTTTCATAGCTGCAGTCATTATCTTTGTTTCTTATAACTAGCTTCATTTAATACGTGTTGCTACGAAAAATAACATGAAAATTAAGTAAAATAGAAGAAGCAGGGCATTGAGCATAATTATTTGCAGCGCCGCCCCATGGCACCTACCAAAGCGTAAAGTATGGCCTCTGAGATTGCTCGTGTTTGCAAAGATCCGGGAACTTCACTTTACGTTTGCCTTCTTGCCTGGCTAACCCTTGTGTGATGGTTAAAGAACGTTCGTCACTATGTTTGTTGATAGCGGACGAGAAAGGATTAACATGAACTTTTTTATTTCATGGCATGGGTGGAACGGCTTACGACGCACGGATACGCTACCGTGTGCAGCGCCGTTGAGTCGGACGTCGCGGCCAACCCAGCAGTCAGGGTCGCAACTCCGGAGGTCCAGAATCAGGCCACGGCTCACGAGGATCTTACCCGGTAGGCCTCGCCCACAAACCTGCTCCCGGCCACTGCACCCAGGCAGGAGCCGTGCGGCAGGCCTCGTCCTTGGACCTTGAACAGACATACCGGAGCTCGACCTGGCCGACACGTACGGGTCTCACGTCCGGCTCAGGAACGCTGCCAGGAACTCGTCCTCTCGAGCGGCGCACCACTTCCTCTGCCTTCGTGGCCTCAACCCTCGAGCTCTCTTTTCCGCACGTTCCTTCTTCTTGGCCAGGGCACCGCCAGGTACCCTCGGGTGCACCCTGCAGCTCATGAGCTCGTGGCCCACGTCCGAGTCTGGCGCGTCGCTCGGCACCGCTCGGCGATCCTAGATTCAGCCAGTCTCTCCCCTGGCATCTGAATCCTCGGCCTCCATGAATCCACACCCGGCTCCGTGCTCCTCTGTGCGCACTCCCGCGTCTCGCCCGGCAGAACATCTCGCTCGTCCCTTGCCGAAGTGCGACGCTCTGGTGACACCGGCGCTTGATGGCGTGGGTGCGGCCACGGAGCAGTCAACCCGCATCGGAGACGCGATGCTCCATGCGGGGCATGGCCAGCCCGTCCAGCGAAGAGCGTGCGCCGAGACGCGATGCTCGACGCAACCGTGACCATTAGCCAGGCCACGTTCATCGCTGTGTCGAACGGCTGACCGTGGAGACGCCTCGCCGAGATCCGCGATGCCCTCGGCAAGGAAGAGAACAGCAGGCCAGGCCGCGCCCCGAGATGCAGTACTCGTGCCGGCAACGCTGCCCCAGCTGGTAGTTGGACGGCAGTAGCGTGGACGACCGCGTTCCCTGGCCGGAACCTGGATCGCCTGCGTCCGACGCTTCGGCCCGCTCTCTCCCGTCTGCCGCTGCTCCGGCTCGTCCCCAGCCACAAAGCCCACTGCCACGTGATGGTCGCCCGTGGCCCAATCGTGGCACGCCACCTCTATGGGCCACCACAGGTCATCAGCTGATTCGCTGACACTCGCGCGCACATTACACGCGCCTTGCCCCGCACTTCCGTCGTTGTCGTTTTCTTCACTCATCACACCTTGCTTTGCTCATAATCTTCAAACTCTCTACAAAAAAAGAAACACAAGCAGATCTAAGTATAAGAACAGAGAAAAGAAGGAAGCATGCAAGCTCGAAAGAGAAAGGAACAGAAGGAGCGAAAAAGAGAATTATGTAAAAAAGACGAATAAGTACGCGGAAATGAATGTAAAAACAACAAAAGAAAAGAAAAAAAGAGAATTGAAAAGAAACAAAGCAGGCTGCCCAGATACGCACTTTTTTCAGTCTTGGCGGTCCTACTGCGGAGCTGGCTTTTTTTTTTAGGGGCGAAGCTCCTTATGGTGTGGCTTGTGCGTTTCACGTAGAAGGTAACCACCAGTGGCACATACCCGAAATAGCGGTCCTTACGATTTTGACCTCCAAGGTTGTTCCGGTGAGAGATTTCTTCTGTGCGTTGTCGAACAATAAAAGATAGTGATCAACGCACATGTTAATGGCTGCTAAGGGGGAATGAGAGGCAGGAGCATTCGGCGTTTAGGTAACGCGCACGCTGCGATCCCCATTAGCAGCTATTGGCATGTACATTGAGCACGATCTGACAAGAAAGGGTTTCTACGTTATACTCGCTGGGTGTAACCTCCTTGGTTTTAGAAAGGTTTGGCGAGCGTTGGGCCGCATAGCCATGAAGACAGTGAACTAGTATATACCATGAACTCGAGGTGGTTAAAGGTGGGAAGTAAACCCGAAGCGCAAGCCGTAAGAAAGTGTTCATGTGCCACCTCCCGTTTAGTCCTTGAAATGTCCGCTGAATGGCGGTGCTTTTATATGGAGAATACATGATTGAAAGATGTGACATGGTGGTACTTGGAGTGCTGAATAGATGGACGAACGGACACACAGACAGATGCATGGGTGGACGCATGAACGGACGCAGGTGCGGATGCATGGACGAACGCAGGGACGGACAAACGAAGAGACGCAAGCACGGACGGGTGGATGGACGCATGGGCGGTTACACAGACGTACGCAGGAACGGACGGAAGCAAGAACGAATGGACGGACGAATGCTTCGCCCCACTCCCCATCATTCACTCTGTGGATATGCTGCCATTTTTGTTCTTGCATTAGAACCCTGCAAAAGCTACAATATTTGTGTCTTGCGACTTCGTTCACAATATGAACGCGGCTCAAGGTCCTTGTGAACTGATCCGAAGTATCATGTGAACCAATACATTTTTACTTACAAACAACGTGACTGTGGGTGGGAACCATGGCTTCTTCAAATCCGACACGAATTTTGCCTTTCCGCGAATGTCGCTTTCCTACCTTCGCGTCGTACATTTGCATTGCTTGACGCGCGGTGCGCTCCGACAAACGTCTGAATCAACCGGGTTGTAGTCAAAAGCCACCGAATAAATTAGAGTTTTCAGGTCATTAAACAATATAAAGGCTGGCTGAGCCAGAGATTACGTCCAAATTTATCAAGTGTTTAGAATATATGGGTATCGTATTAACAAGCTCTTACTGTAATAGCGCTCTCTTGTGGTTAAATATTAGCGCGCGGATTATTCTTCAGACTTTTCAGATTTGCATTGATTTGTCAACTACGTGATTTGTTTTTAAAGTGAAAATTTCATATAACGTACAATTGGGACATTGCCCGTGCTCATCCTAAATATTGTCACGGTGTCGTGACAACGACAAATGGAGCAGACATTAGGTCAAAGATTAAAATGTTTATTCAGCCGAACTTGTGGCCACGTAAAAGAAAACTGAGATTACAGCAAGACACTTGCAGTGATATCGGCGAACTGAGGACCGGTCGTCGATCAAATGACACACGGTGAAGCATGTCGGTATTCATACACCTGCATCAAACATTCTATCGTTATCGCTAGCGGCCACGCAGGTTGCAGAATAATCTGAAATGCTCACGAAGTGTGCGTAACCCCAACAGAATTATTTACTGCAGTCCTGAAGCATCTCGAACACTGTATAGGCGTGCTTTCCGCTGAGAAGTGCGTACAGCGTAACAGGGTGATAAGAAATTTTGAGAAAGAAACGTGGCAATATTCAGAATACTCAACTCTCCCACTAGCTTCCAGATGGAATGGTCAGTCCAAAAAGAGCTTAAATGTGGCAGCCTCCATGGAAGTGTTTTGATAATTTTCTTCGTTGTAACTTGCATTGGTTTGATGAACTCATTGCTAGCAACTGGAAATTTACAATTGGTGTTAATGATATCAGCTTACATTTTGAGAAAAAAATGTACAAGCTTGACTAAAAAAGCTAATTCAACCCGAATTGGTATAACTTGTGTGAACAAAAACTACCATAAAACGTCATGTCGAAATTAAAGCGGTATTCTTTTGTTTTAAATTGACTTGCGTGATGCTAAACACTACGACAGCGCCACAGAAAATAGGAACGTAATAACAGATTATCAAACGTGGCAGCACACTGCACGAAGCGTCAGTGCAAGCTACCAGTAACCAAGTTTCAGAAGGACAACGCTCAACTCATTTGAACGATGTTGTCATAAACTTTTGGTGAACTACAAATATTGCTCTGCCTGTATAACCATTGACCAAAGTTCCCTAGCCCTCGTGGTATACCATTGACGCAGCTCCACTGACCAGCTGGATGGCCAAAGTTTGCCGCCTTAGTCTGAATTGCACAGCGGGGTAGCCCACTTCCACAAAATGGTGTCGTTTCTGCATTGATGTTGACGCTCTCACAGCGTGAAATTATGTCTCCGACTCTGAGTGTGGCTGTTTCAAGTTTTCATTGGATGCATGCGTCTATGTTGTGAACCACGGGAAATGTTCCTTTGAAAGGGAATGACTTAGGAAAAGTGTACGTTTGCATTTTCATAGGGCTACCCCGGGGGCCACCCTGTTTCGTTTCCTGTTGAAGTCTTTCTAAGGTGTGGGGAAGGTTCTGCGAGTTTGCTGGTTGGTATTCATGATATTACCGTATGTGTTTCGCCTGCCTCGTTTGGCTCGGAGGGTCACTCTAGAAGCCGCCCAGGCGTCGCCCGTCAGCTCTAAAGCCCTGCGGTGGTCCAGTGTTGCATCAGTTATAGAAAAAACAATAACTAAACGCGTTACTCGTTTCTACAACAAACAAGAACACGTTACTACGTCACCTACCACAAAAAATAAAGTGTTACCGTTACCGAAAGAAAGTAACAACCATTACCTCTACTGTTACCACACAATGATAGATTTCAAACACTGTAACTTTGCTACAGGAACTCGCAATAAGAACTTTTTATATCTCAAATTTATGTTTCCCACAAAACTTACAATAATAAACAAGAATTACGTTAATATGCTGATTCAACAAATAATATTTGTAGAAATTTAGCACACCTTAGCAATGTTATGTCGGCTTTATTTTGTTTTTAGGCTTACACGTGATGACTTGTAACTCTGTGGCACATATTGAAGCCTTTGTTCTCTATAAGACTTTATATTCAATATCACGTTGAATCATGCACGCTAGCAACAAAAAAGTATCACTAAACTTGCTAGAAATTCGCAGTATTTTGCTCTTTTTCTCGGGGGGGGGGGGGGGGGGGGGGGGTCTGAACAACTCCTCCAGGGAAGGTCGTCAAAATCAAAACTGGTGGTCTTTGGCTTCTGAAATAGCCCCCAACGCACCAGCAGGCAATCGCAGAAGCCAGCACTGGCGCATTTTTTTTTTCAGATGCGAAGTGTCTAATGGTCGAGCTCAATTCGGCGGGTGACGTGACTACCCTTACTACGCACGCGCGTCTCATCCCCCGCTCTCTCCTCTCCTACGCTCCCCCCTCTTCCACCTCACAACGCCTGCGCTGGCAGCATCTGCTAGCCTACTCTCGCTTCCCTCTCTTTTTGTCTACACAGTTTCCCGCGCCATTTCTCTCCTCTGCACCGCCGCGATGATCTCCAGCGTCAACGCCGCCGCAGTGTAAGCGTTAGCGCTCGCTACTTCGCATCTGCACAGATATCCCTTTAGCGGAAGATGGTGTACTTATTTACATTTGCACGATTGTGACACCAGCTGTTCATTGGTCCACTTCTGTCGTCTCGTTGGTGTCAGTCGTGTTTATGGCGCGTGCGTCATTCATGCTAGCGTGCATGCGCGGATAACCTACGTAGAAAAGGCCTATTCTTACGGTGCGCTAAGAAAATTCTGTGACCTAGGCACAGAAGAAATGTTTCTGCATGAACATTTCTAGCTCACTTTCACCTGTACAATAACCGCAAAAACTTGCAATCTTCTGTGTGAGCGTATTCCATACCAGCCTCTCTGACTCAGGAGTTCAATAGCCAAAAGCATAGCTGCTATTGAGGAGAAATATAACATGCTCTGAAAAGATATTTGATACTTCTCATCAACTTTGTGGCAACTACATTGAAGCAAGTAAAATAAAATTGTTTATATTGATACAGAACAGCGGCTAAACACGGCTGCAAGAAAGAGGAGGACGAAGTGAGTTTTTCCGTTGGATGCTGTTCTGACGCCATCTTGCTCGTGGGGTTCTCTGCGCTGTGAATACCTCATTAAACAAGTTACTCGTAACATTATTGGTGGAGGTGGACGACCCCAGTACCTCGATGGAGACGCGCAGCGGTCGCACCATCGGCGACCTTTCGACTGCTTTGACTGCTGGTACTTCCTCTACGCCGCCCTCATCAGTCCAAGCCACCACCTACGTCACAATACCGCACCTCCGGGATCCCGGCACTTTCTCCGGTGATGGTATGATCGATCTCGACACTTGGCTGAAGCGGTACGAGCGCGTCAGTGCTACTCACCGATGGGATCCTACGCTCATGCTCGCCAACGTGCTTTTCTACCTGGACGGCACTCCCCGAACATGGTTTGAAAGCCACGAAGCAGACATAACGAGCTGGGATCTCTTCAAAGAAAAGATACGTGACCTGTTTGGCGATTCATCTGGTCGTCAGCTCGCTGCGAAGAAGACTCTTGCCACACGGGCCCAGTCTTCTACCGAATCGTACGTCTGTTACATTCTTGACGTCTTGGCCCTTTGTTCCAAGGCCGACCAGTTCATGTCGGAAGACGAAAAGGTTAACCACGTCTTGAAAGGCATTGCTGGCGATGCTTTCAACCTGCTGGTTTTTAACAACGTCTCGAGCATCGACACAATCCTTAAAGAATGCCGACGTCTCGAACAAGCTAAAGCCCGCCGCGTAGCCCAAAGCATCGTGCGCCTTCCGAACACAGCGGCCACTTCTTCGTGTGACGACGCCTTCCACCAGGCTTCTCGATGTGACAACCTTACACGCATCATCCGTCGAGAGGTCGAGGCAGCACAACCGGTAGCCACGACATTACCGACGCCTGCGCCTTCCCCGACCACGATCTCTTTAATACAAGCGGTCGTTCGTCAAGAGCTATCGAATGTCGGCCTACATCCTGTTCCTACCGTATACTCTGCTGAGCCTTCTTATCGTACCCCTTCTGCATCTCGCATACAACGCAATCCGTCCGAATGGCGTACTCTTGATGACAGGCCAATATGTTTTAACTGTCGACGCGTTGGCCATATCGCTCGTCACTGCCGCAGCAGTGATTAACAACGAACCGGAACCTTTTGGACGTTACTGTCGACAATGTTCATGTCAGTGCATTGATAGATACTGGCGCGCATGTGTCCATTATGAGTGCTAACCTTCGCCGCCGACTTAGAAAAGTTGTCACGCCCGCCCTCAACCGAGCTGTACGAGTCGCCGATGGAGGAACTGCTGCAATTCTTGGCATGTGCTCTGCGCGAGTGTCTATTGGGGAGAGAAGCACTGTCGTTCTTTTCGCCGTCATCGAACATTGCCCTCATGAACTCATACTCGGTATGGATTTCCTAGCCACGCACTCTGCCCTCATAGACTGTTCAGCTGGTTCTCTCCATCTCGATTTACCCCTCTTTTCCGACCCGACCAGCCCTCCGCAAACCAGCCTCTGCTGCATTGATTTCACGCGCCTCCCTCCTAACTCTGTCACACATGTCAACTTATCCTCCACGCCGCCAGTACCTGATGGTGATTACATGGTGGCCCCGATTCCTGCAGTGATGCTTACGCATGGGGTTGCTGTGCCGCATATGATTCTGACGATTAGGAGAAACCGCACCTTCCTTCCACTGGTCAACTTTTCACTCACCACCGAAGTTCTGCCACAGGGTATCTCCCTGGCAAAAATTACTGCTCTCCAAGATGACCATGTCGAGCCCTTCAGAGTTGACGATTGCTGCAGCTCAGTCAGTGGTTCCACTCCATCACGTTCTTGGGGCGCCAACATCGAGCGAATGGTGTCATCGGACCTTACGTCTGAGCAAGCTGCAGCGCTTTGCCACGTTCTTGAGGGCTATCGTAGCATTTTCGACTTTGCCAGTAACTCTTCGGGCCAAACGACCATTGTCACCCATCGCATAAATACTGGCCATGCAACCCCCATTCGCAGACGCCCCTACCGTGTGTCGGCGTCGGAGCGTGCAATATTACAACATGAAGTCGACAAAATGCTTGCGAAAAACATTATTGAGCCTTCATGCAGCCCCTGGGCTTCTCCAGTCGTCCTTGTTAAAAAGAAAGATGGAACATGGTGCTTTTGTGTCGATTACCGTCACCTTAACAAAATTACCAAAAAAGACGTTTATCCTTTACCTCGCATCGACGACGCCCTCGACTGCCTGTACGGTGCCACTTATGTTTCAACTATTGACCTTCGATCAGGGTACTGGCAGATAGCCGTCGACGAGATGGACCGCGAGAAGACCGCATCATCACTCCTGATGGTCTTTATCAGTTTAAGGTGATGCACTTTAGACTCTGCAATGCACCAGCCACATTTGAAAGAATGATGGACTCATTGCTCCAAGGACTGAAATGGTCCACCTGCTTGTGTTACCTTGACGATGTTATCGTCTTTTCGCCCATGTTCGACTCGCATCTTGATCGTTTGTCAGCTATTCTGGACGTTTTTCGTCGAGCCGGACTTCATCTTAACGCCTCCAAGTGCCGCTTCGCTCGTCGTCAAATTTCCGTGCTCGGTCACCTTGTCGATGTTCAAGGCGTGCGTCCAGACCCAGAGAAAATTTGCGCAGTCACGAACTTTCCCGTTCCGTCGACCACAAAGGATGTCCGCAGTTTTGTGGGGTTGTGCTCATATTTCAGACGCTTTGTTAAGGACTTTGCGACCATTGCACGCCCACTCACAGACCTCTTGGAGAAAGACGCCTCGTTCACATGGGGCCATGACCAAGCGTCATCGTTTTCCCAACTTACGACATAGCTTACAACGCCACCAATCTTGGCTCACTTTGATCCATTAGCTCCAACCGAGGTTCACACGGACGCCAGTGGACATGGCATAGGAGCTGTGCTATTGCAGCAACAACGCAGACACGACCGTGTTAATGCCTACGCAAGTCGACTGCTATCTCCAGCTTAGCGCAACTATTCCATCACGGAGCGCGAGTGCCTCGCCCTTGTATGGGCAGTCGCCAAGTTTCGCCCATACCTGTACGGGCGCTCATTCCGTGTTGTCACGGATCATCACGCGCTCTGCTGGCTAGCCTCCCTGAAGGACCCCACGGGACGTCTCGCTCGTTGGGCTCTACGCCTTCAAGAGTACACGTTCTCTGTAATGTACAAAACAGGGCGATTACATCAGGATGTGGATTGTTTATCCCGCTACCCTGTTGACGAAGCAACCAATACTGACGCTATCACGGACGTTTTTTCCGTGTCGCAGCTGGTAAACATTGGCGAAGAGCAACGTCGGGATGCTTCTTTACGAGCCATCATTGACAAACTGGAGTCAACGCCTCGCGAACCGTCCCTACGAAGGTTTTTGGTGAAAGACGGGATCCTATATTGCCGCAACCTTGATTCCTTCGGATTAGACTTACTTCCTGTCATCCCAGCGCACCTGCGTTCCACTGTCCTGCATCAACTTCCTGACGCTCCACTGACGGGCCACTTGGGCGTTTCTCGCACATACGATCGGGTACGACGTCGGTTTTTTTGGCCTGGACTTGCCCGCACAGTTCGACGCTATGTCGTCGCTTGTGAGCCCTGTCAGCGTCGCAAAACGCCGTCTGCCCTCCCAGCCGGCTACCTTCAGCCGATCGACGTTCCCAACGAGCCTTTTTTTTCGAGTTGGTCTCGACCTGTTGGGCCCTTTCCCACTCTCCACAGCCGGAAATAAATGGATTGCTGTTGCCACGGACTACGCGACGCGGTACGCAATCACACGAGCACTCCCGACCAACTGCGCTACCGACGTTGCGGACTTTCTGCTGTACGACATAATATTAGTGCATGGTGCTCCCCGTCAACTTCTCACCGACCGTGGCCGCACGTTCTTATCAGCTGTCGTTCACGAAATCCTGAGGTCTTGCCATACCAAGCACAGATTTACTACTTCGTACCATCCACAGTCAAATGGCCTCACGGAGCGCCTTAACAGGACCCTAACCGATATGCTTGCCAAATACGTTGCGCCCGACCACCATGATTGGGTCATTCATTTGCCGTATGTGACGTTCGCCTACAACTCATCTCGTCACAACACTGCCGGATATTCGTCCTTCAATCTACTATATGGCCGGGACCCAACTCTACCTTTAGACACGTTACTACCTGCGGCCACTGAATATGCTGGTGAAGCCATTGCCCGCGCCGACCACGCGCGCCAAGTCGCCCGTAACCGTCTACAGGCTTCACAGGCGCGCCAACAACAGCTCTACAATTCTCACCATAGGGACGTGCACTTTTCTCCGGGCTCTTTCGTGCTCCTCTGGTCACCTACTCGGCGTGTGGGACTGTCTGAAAAACTGTTGTCGCCCTACACTGGACCATTCCGTATCGTTCGCCAAGTGACAGACGTCACGTACGAGATTGTTTTAACCGATCCAACAAAGTCATCGTCAGCTCCGAGCGACACCGTTCACGTGGCTCGGCTAAAGCCCTATTACCCCCCTTCGACATCATCTGCGTGAATTTAGCACCGGGACGGTGCTTCTACCGCCGGGGGTTATGATACAAAACAGCGGCTAAACACGGCTGCAAGAAAGAGGAGGACGAAGTGGGTTTTTCCGTTGGATGCTGTTCTGACGCCATCTTGCTCGTCGGGTTCTTTGCGCTGTGAATAGCTCATTAAACAAGTTACTCGTAACAATATTTACACACTTTTAGAGATAGTTTTTCTTGCTCTACTAGTTTCAACCAGTTCATTTTCTCGTGTTTGTGCATATACTTTCTACGCAATGCATCTCCTTTGTAACTGTAATACTTGTGTGTTATGATGATGATATGTGGGGTTTAACGTCCCAAAACGACCATATGATTATGAGAGACGTCGTAGTGGAGGGCTCCGGAAATTTCGGCCACCAGGGGTTCTTCAACATGCACCCAAATCTGAGCACATGGGCTGACAACATTTCCCCCTAATACTTGTGTGTTAGATAAATAGGAACTTATGAGGATGGCTGGTGATCGAATAAGTCTTTTCATGTTGAATGTGTTCCATATTTTTCGGCTCCTAATTTATGCAGCGAAAAAGAAAATGTTTTTTTCGGCCGAAGGGGTTCTATAGGATTAAAATATCTCAATCAAATCTAAAATATTATTTTTTTAATTCGTGTCGATCTATCGTCGAATCACCCGTTCGCGACAGTGGCGTGGCCAGGAAGTGGCGCACCGGGCCCGTTCCATTCCTCCTGAAATATTTTTCACCACTGTATACATATCGCCACATCGTCGCTTGCCTGCTTATACCCCACTTCAGCCCAAAGAAATGCGTCGCCCCCCCCACCTCCCCACACAGAAAAAAATTCTGCCTAGGACCTTGGTTTGTAACAACGACGAATAGGAGACTAACTGTTGTTCTGTGTAGCTGCTTGTAACTGTAATTAGCCGCAGTGTTCCTGTGACGGTGGTATTATTATATAGGCTTTAGTTGAAACACTTAGTATACGAAAAAACCCAGACAACCAAGGTTGCGAGAAAAAATTAAAACCCCATTTCTTCTTCACAAAAAAAAATTGATGTTTCGTGCCTCACTGGCATTCTTTTTTAGTTTCCTTCCCGCTTAGAGTCACCCTTATAGTCCATGATGTGTAGGAATCCATTTAGGCAGGCTTTATCGATGGCACACCTGTAGAGTCGTCAAGTTACAGTCTGTCTGCTCAGCAGGCCAAGATTCCACAAAAAGCCGCTGATAAACTGAGCTCTAAGTCTAAGATGCTGAACTTTATTAATTTGATGCGGTGGTCGTTCACCACACTGCGCTAAGCAAGTGTACTTCTTGGTAACTTGAACTTACAGATATCGGTTTTTTGTTGCCGCCGGATTTTGAACAAGGTTTTTGCTTTTCCAACGTACAAAGCGTGACAATAAGCAAGTGTTATGGAGTAAACCAACTCATACGCCTTTCTTTCGGGCAGTCTGTCTTTAGGGGATGGAGAGGCGCAGGTGCGAGCAGTCCATCTGCTACAACCAACTTCCACGAAAAGCATGTTTCTACAGTATTGTCATGGCAGAATCCACGGCTATCTTCAAGCTTTCAGTGGTAAAAACCCAGAACTTCCCGCATGATGTCGGCGTGTTACAGCAATTTATATCAGCAATGTCTAAAAAAAAGATTCCACCCTTGTCTGCAGGCAGACAGCTATCCGACGCTGCGACTAAAGAATTCCTAGGGGTGAGCTCTGAAAAAAATGGCCCCAACAAGATGAAAAAGTAAGAAGTAACGTGGCACCACATGTTACCAAAAAATTGTAACGTAAGTGCATTATACGTTAGTGTTCTGATCGTTACAACGTTACCAAAAAGTAACGCGTTACCTATAACAACGTTACTTTTAACACGTTAGCACCAACACTGAATTGATTACCTCGTAAAGGTTCTCGAGTGTCTGGTGACCCATGAAAACGGGAAAACCAAACAAGTTCAGCAATGGGCTTTTCCCCAACATCACACATTATTTGTACTGTTTTCCGTTCAACGCAGAAAAATTCGCAGATACGACGTATCTTGGCAATCTACGTTGCGCGAAGCATGTGGAGGGAAGGTGACCACGTTTTATTTTATTGAACGATATATAATGACGCTATATATATGAACAACTGTTGTACAAACTTACATATTTAGTTGCAGATGTTTATATAGCCTTTTGTTTGCATTTTCGCAACTATGCCAACGGGAACATGAGTATTAGCAGCACCAGAAGTGATAAGCTCATGTGAAGCACTGGTTCTCGTGAGGATGGGAGTCCTGGAGACTGCTCGCGAGGATAGTAGCCCTGGAACTTCAGCACGTGGCACCTAACTACAATCGACGTTAACTCTACGTGACAGCTATATCATAGGAGTACATAAGTATTGTTTATAAAATTGGATAGCCAGCATTGATACCACAATTGACGTTTCACGTTTATTAGGATCTACTTGGAATGTCGTTCCGAGTTCTGGCATGCCACTGTGGTAGAATGCTTGATTGCCACGCAGAATACTTAGGTTTTTTTTTTTTTCGTGCTGGGGCCAAGACGATTAATTTTTTCATTCGTCGGGTCAACGATGCTGATGCCAAGTTTTTCTTAGCGCTCACGCTTTGAAATTGCACGCGTGTGTTCTCGTCGTACCTGTGTAGACAATAAGCGTGCATCACCTGTGACACATACTCGCGTTATGCGGGAAGTGTTTGATTACGTACTGAGGGGATTGTGACACTCTTCATGTCCTGGTCAGTGTGTCGTATTCGTCAAACCATGTCATCTACTTCTACTAATATTCGTTCATGCCAAGTATTTATTTATTCATGTACCCCAAAGGCCCGAGGGCATTACACTGGGGGGTTAATAGTATACATATATAAAAACTAACATGAACAATGTAATAAAATGTATGAAAAGTAAATAACAACGTATACATAACGTACAAACTTGCATAAAATCAATTATAAAGACAAAACTACACTAAAAAGGAAGGCTTAACACATGAACAAGCGAGGTTGAACATTTATATGCTAAGCAATGCTGATCATAGTCAAATAACCAAGTTATACAGCGTGCTAAAAAAGTCTTTATATAAGCTCATGTACATCTGAGTCGGTTGTATTAGGTCATTCAAACACCAAGATGAAGCTTTAATTTGTGAGTGAATACAGACAATATCGGACAGACAATATACAGACAATATACAATACAGACAATATACAGACAATATCGTTGGGAAGTTGATTCCAATGATTAACAGCAAGAAGTAATGGTGAATGTAAAAACAGGTTTGTTCGGGCAAATAAAGGTTCTAATTTGAATTTATGTCCCAGACTAGCAAATATTCTATGAGCAAGTTTATTAGGTGCAGACAACTGCGAATGGTTACGGCAGAGATTGTGAAAAAAGACAGAATGGAGAACAGCCTGCGTGACTGCAGAGAGGGCAACTTTAAAGACTTTAAATTCATGGCACTTTTGTTTTCAAAAGGCTCTATTTTATTGATGAGGTAAGCCTGGTGAGGGTTCCATATTCGGGAAGCATAGTCAAGCTTAGAGCGGACTAGTGTATTGTAAGCTAAATGTTTAGCATCGGAATTGGCGAAATGTAGGTTACGTCTGATGAATCCCAGTGTCTTATAAGTGCTGCTAGTGACGGTGTCAATGCGTAAGTTCCATGATAAGTCACTCGTTAAGTGAACTCCCAAATACTTAAAATTGAATACATCTTCACATTTTTTCTCATTCAATGTGTCGTGATTAGTTATTGATTGATTGATTTGTGGGGTTTAACGTCCCAAAACCACCATATGATTATGAGAGACGCCGTAGTGGAGGGCTCCGGAAATTTCGACCAACTGGGGTTCTTTAACGTGCACCCAAATCTGAGCACACGGGCCTACAACATTTCCGCCTCCATCGCAAATGCAGCCGCCGCAGCCGGGATTTGAACCCGCGACCTGCGGGTCAGCAGCCGAGTACCTTAGCCACTAGACCACCGCGGCGGGGCGCGTGATTAGTTATTGATGTTTGCTTTGTAGTAAATGAAAGGACCTTTGTTTTGATCACGTTGACTTCCATCTTCCAGTGCTGACACCACTTACCTAATATGTTAAGATCGTTCTGGAAGTTATTAGCATCTTCACTGCTAATCACCTTTCTATATATCACGCAGTTGTCGGCGAAAAACCTTGCCGTGGAATTCATAGAAGTAGCTATATCATTACTGTAACTTAGAAACGGAGTCGGCAGAAACAGAAGTAAAGGTGGTGATCACGGGAGAACCCAGACGTAAGCGCACAGATAGATAGATAGATAGATAGATAGATAGATAGATAGATAGATAGATAGATAGATAGATAGATAGATAGATAGATAGATAGATAGATAGATAGATAGATAGATAGATAGATAGATAGATAGATAGATAGATAGATAGATAGATAGATAGATAGATAGATAGATAGATAGATAGATAGATAGATAGATAGATAGATAGATAGATAGATAGATAGATAGATAGATAGATAGATAGATAGATAGATAGATAGATAGATAGATAGATAGATAGATAGATAGATAGATAGATAGATAGATAGATAGATAGATAGATACCAAAGTGCTTGCCGTACGCAAAAAAATGCGCATTCAATAAACAAACCAATTGACTAAAGTGCAAAGGCCATGCACGACGCGGAATCTTCACTTTCTCCTATATATTTTCTTCGACATACAAAACACTTATCTACATTAACTGATGCACCCATGGAATTTCTCATAACTTCTACATTTTACAGCGAAAGCTGTTCTGAGATCAACACTCGGGTCAAGCGCGGCACCGTTGTTTTCCGCCACCGCCGGTGTCCATAACCACCATTACGAAATAATAAAAATAAACTAGCACCAAAGACACAGTGGGGCTTGAACCCGTGTCGTCCACTGCGTGTCAGTCCAGCATTCTGTCACTGATCCACGCCAGTGCTTGGGACTTGTTAGCAAACTTTCCTTAGACAGGCTTGATGTCGGGAAAGGAATCACGTTATTATGAGTAATAAAGCGTTTTAGAACAGCAAAAGAACAACGAGGCGTAACACAATGCGAGTAGCGTAATTAGTGGGTCATCCAATGCTTCAATTCATCACAAGATCTTGTTTTTGATCACCTATTAACTGTGGCGCTTGATTTATATAAGTAGTTTAACGTCCCAAAACCACCATATGATTAGGAGAGATGCCGTAGTAGAGGGCTCCGGAAATTTCGACCACCTGGGTTTCTTTCCCGTGCTCCCGAATATGAGCACATGCGCTAACAGCATTTTCAGCTCCATCGAAAAGGCAGCCGCCTTAGCGGGGATTCAACCCCGTGACCTGTGGGTCAGCAGCCGAGTACCTTAGCCACTAAATCACTGCGGCTGGGCTATTACATGTTCAAGCATAATATTAACTCTTCAGGCATAATTTTATTCATCGTAGGCCACTTCATGAAGAATTCGCACAAAATTTTTTGCATGTGTTCAGCGGATACAACGCTTCTCAGAATAATGGCGAAAAACAACATTGCGAATGCTGGTGTACCAGCCAGAAATTAGTCTTATTAATGGCGTAGTGGGTACCCTGCAGAAGTGCTTACAGAAGTTACCTTATGAGTGTTTAGAAAAGGCTCTTCTACCTTTTGCGAAGACTGTACTGTGCCTTCCGCGCAGGCCTGGCGTTTTTTTTTTTATCATTCATGTTGTTTACTTATATTTCACCTCCTTTTTTTTAACATCCTAGGTGTTCAGAAAATCTTTTCATGAGTGTCGATCGCAAAAAAAAAATATTGGGACCCTTACTGAAATGTTCCACTGTGTGGTCTACTACAAGACTATCACCATCATGCATTGGTATCTGCCACAGAAATATTGGGTAATTCTCACTAGTTTCTAGTGATCTACTAAAAAAAGAAGAATTGTTAAAGCTGCAAATGGCTGCAGAGCGACCGCAGTGATCCTAACTCCCTTGGTACGTACGATAGAATACTGGGAAACTGGGGAAGATAATGGTGACTGAGAGAAGACTTCACGTGGTGGAAGGCCTGCGCCAACGACAACGTGTGCGTAGATCTATGAGAGTGGCGAGCACTAGATTTGAGCGCATGACTTATTCTCGGTCGGTTGGGCATCTGTGTGGCGTCTGTGATAGCCTGGGGTATAACTCGAACCTCTTTGCGCTGAGCATCAACACAGAAACAACCTAGCATCATGTAGCTAAAGAGTAGCAACAACCTATAAACAATATAAACAACCATATTCGTCTTGAGATTCCTCCAGTACGGTTGTTTTAGGCCTGGCAGGATTTTATTCAAGCTTTGGCATAAATTTTTGAACTAAATAGCACATTAATTCACGATCCAATAGAATGAAAAAAAAAACGTTATCAAGGTCATTGAGACAGTGAAGTAGCATGTGTTTCAGAGTAAACTAAATCATTTCAATAAAGGCCACTCGTCCGAACGGCCTTTGCCGCCATGATCATTATGATGATCGCCAAAACGTAAATTCATCTGGAACGAAAGAGGAGGCAGAGCAAGCACTGTACTGATGAAAATGTGAATGTAAATATGCGGGAACATTGCCCAAATAATAATAATAATAATACACTGCACTGTGTAATACAGTCGAATTCGGCCATATAAAACTTTCATAAGTGAAATTATACTTTATATGGAATGACTTTTGAATACGAGAATGATTTACCATCAACGCATTAGAAAATATTCGGTGACATCGAAGACAATTAGCCGGAACAATTTACACAAAGAACATCATGCTCTAAACACCACCCTAGAAGTTGGCATCCGGTGAGAAGCTATTGGCCTCTTTTCCCTAAAAGGGGATTAACTGCATTCATTTAGATGAGTGAATATAGTTGGCCAGAACACTACATAAATCGAACATGGTGCTTTGAAAACACGCCCAGAAGTTGGCTTTTCCGCAGAAACGGTTGGCTCTTTCTAAGAAAAAAAAAAAACACAGCACATCCACGCAGGGAATGATGAATGGTGAGGCCAATCGTTCGTCAGTCCGTCCATGCCTTCGTCCGCCCATTCGTTCTTGCTTCCGTCCGTCCATGCGTCTATCCGTGCGTCCATCCGTGTGTCCGTCCATATGTGTGACCGTCGGTGCATCCGTCCTTCCGTGCGTCCCTCTATGCGTCAGTCCGTACATCCGTTCTTCCTTCTGTTCATCCGTCCGTCCGTGCGTCTGTTCGTGCGGCTGTCCCTATATCCCTCTGTCTGTCCGTCCATCCGTCTATCTAGTGAACACTCCAAGTACAGCCATCTCACATCTTTTCATCGTGTATTCATCATATACAAGTGCAGCCATCCAGCGGACAATTTAAGGACCGCTCTCACGGGTATGTGCCACCGGTGGCTACATACACCATCGGAGGATTGAGAGACCCACACCCTAAGAAGCTTCACCCCTAAAAGGGGGCTTTGCTGCTTGCATTCGGAAAAGCAAATATAATTAGCCAGAACACTTCATTCATCGAACATTGCGCAGTGCTAAGTGCCCCGAAGAGTGGGCTTTCTCTCAGAAACTATTGGCTCTTTCTCAAAAATAGGAAGTGGGATGAGGGGCAGACATAATTAGCTGGAACACTCT
Organism: Rhipicephalus microplus; assembly: GCF_043290135.1. Taxonomy (NCBI): domain Eukaryota; kingdom Metazoa; phylum Arthropoda; class Arachnida; order Ixodida; family Ixodidae; genus Rhipicephalus; species Rhipicephalus microplus. The sequence continues at coordinate 78,481,725 of NC_134701.1, forward strand.
ATATATCGAACATCACGCTGAGCAAAACGCCCTGTGAAATGGGCTTTCACTCAGGAGGGGTATGCTATTTCTGGCAAGAGGAGGACTTCACTGCTCGACTTGGGTGAATGAGCGGTGTGACTAGGATGGTGCCAGATGGGACGAATATGAACTACCGCTTGCCATCATGTGCGTTCTCCCGCAACTTCTCGTAGTCTCGCCCTCCGTTCGATCATTGTGCGTTTCTCTGCCATTGTCCACTCTCTTTCTTGAGGTGACGGTTGCCTTGAGATGTAAGAACCTGCTGTTCTCCGCAAAGCTAGTGATCATTAACATAATCAACTAAGTCGAAGGCAAGAAAAAGACGTCTGACCTCGCCGCTGCGTATTCAGCCCGTTATCGAGCGCAGTCGCCACCTGGTGGCCGCTAGCTGAAGCACACCCTGTGTGGATTATAGAGTTTCTTGATATACATTAGAGGGAACGCTGGCGCTAGTGTCTAAGGGAGCTGAAACGCACGGCGCTTCAGCGAGCATGGGAGTGATGGGTAGTGCACACATTTGTCTAAACTTCGTACTTCTGGCCTGCTTTTGGCTCCGTGTGTGTTCGTGTGGCTTGAAGATGTTTTCTCACGAAACAAAAGTCAGAAAATGTTCAGCGATTGCGCTTCACCACCATATCTTTTTCGAATTACCTTTCAAAATTGGGCCACGAAGTTCAAATGGGTTGAGTCTTTCTTTCAAAACAAAACAGAAGCACAGCAATAAACAAAGACACAAGTATGATTCGCCGTCCGCAAGTACGAAGACTAGGCAAATGTGTGTACTACCCATCATTCCCATGGTCGCTGAACGATCACAGCGCCAGGGTCCCCTCTAGTTAAATATAGGTAACTCTATGGTGTGGATGTCCCCCGGCGTCGTCTGCTATTCACATGGCCTAACACGTGCGCGTACGTCATGCTCGTGCTCAAAGGGTGGTTTGTCCCATAGAGTTTCTCACAATTAACTAGACGGCACTCTGGCGCTGCGATCGTTCAGAGACCATGGGAATGATGGGTAGTAAACACATTTGCTTAGTCTTCGTACTTGCGGCTTCGTTTATTGCTGTGTTTCGATTTTGTTTTGAAAGAAAGATTCAACCCTTTTGAACTTTGTGGCCCAATTTGGAAAGGTAATTCGAAAAAAAATATGGTGGTGAAGCGCAATCGCTGAACATTTGCTGACTTTTGTTTCGTGAGAAAACATCTTCAAGCCACACGAACACACACGGAGCCAAAAGCAGGCCAGAAGTACGAAGTTTTAGACAAATGTGTGTACTACCCATCATTCCCATGCTCGCTCAAACGCCGTGCATTGCAGCTCCCGTAGACACAAGCCCCAGAGTTCCCGCTAGCGTATATTGGGAAACCCTATGGTTTGTCCTACTCTGTTAGCGCAATTGTAACTGCTTGTACGTTTGCCTAGCACTGTCTACAGAAGCATTTGGCCTTACTCGCATGTACACTCTTAAAAAAAAGTTAGTAAAAAGGTAGCAACTGCAGACAAATAGGTAGCAACTGCAGCAGTTACTACCTTTCTTTGAACGTTATTACCCTTTTGCTACCTGTTTACTACCTGCGTTAGTAAACAGTTACTACCTGCAACCGTTACTAACTTTTTGCGACCTCTTTACTACCTACGTTAGTAAACAGTTAGTAACTGAAATGAAAAATGTAGTAACTGCAGCCGTTACTACATTTATTGCCCTGTTACTACCTCTTTGCTACCCAGCTTTTGACTATCTATTCCAAAATAGTGTGTGAATGCGATTCTGATAATTTATGAGAGGAATTGTCTCGACGTACAATCATTACTCAGAAAAATGACACAGAAGGTATAGATCAAGAAAGTACATTTTGTTTTAAATTACGCAACCGAGATATGTAAACGTCATTCTGATATTCTCGAAACGAAGAAGTACAAGTTAACGAACCATAAGCAAGTGCTACACGTGTCGTAATAGACAATCACAACAAATCTAATAAATTACAGCACATAATAACAAGACCGGCAGATCAAAATAACGAGACGGTCACAATTAGCCTCGAGGACAGTCGCAGTCAATCCACTACGGCGTGTCTCCAAATATTATCTTTGTTTTGGCGCGTCAAACCCTCTAAACGATTATTACCTTTTAAATGCAGTTATATTAGTCGTGTGAAGCATTCAAATGCACTGAGAATGAGCTCGGTACATTGCTCCAGCCACTGTACGTAATGCCTTTTTGTGGAAATTTTATAATAAATAAATAAATATGAGAAATAATTTTTTATAAGCATGGCTGAATAAATGTCTTGTGCTACGTCATCAAACACACGTAACCAAGTAGTATAATATAGTGCTATATGTTTATATTTGTCAAAATTCATTCTGAAACGCAAGTGCTCTCTTGTGCCAGACATGCCCCTGCAAAGTAGGGGCTATACATACCCCACGCTCACTTCTTACTACATGTATACGTAAAAAAATAGTCATTCTGTTTCTGGTCACCAACGCGTGCGGACGCGGGATGGCAGGCTCGTCAAGAGCTGTTACAGCGGCCAACGCTGGCCGTGGTTTCTCATGCACATCACTTCCAAAGGACTACCATTTAATTCTGCCACCACTGCCCACAGGAGAAGGACTCAGACGCACGTTGCTTCTGCACTGCGACATCGCAGCACGTCCGTAAGGGATTAATGACCTCCGAAAGACACTCAAGGAACCAGGCATCATTCAAGAGGTTAGTGGCATAGGAGCGTATCAGATGCCGCACGTCTGGTTTTCTTAACATGAAGACAGATGAGGCCAAGAAGACACTTCTGGACGCTGGCCTACTCTCCGTGAAAGACCGCCCCTGCGCCGTTGTCGACCCAGAGAGGCAAGAGGTGCGTTGATTGATTGATTGATTGATTTGTGGGGTTTAACGTCCCAAAACCATCATTTGATTATGAGAGACGCCGTAGTGGAGGGCTCCGAAATTTTGACCACCTGGGGTTCTTTAACGTGCACCCAAATCTGAGTACACGGACCTCCAACATTTCCGCCTCCATCGGAAATGCAGCCGCCGCAGCCGGGAATCGAACCCGCGACCTGCAGGTCAACAGCCGAGTACCTTAGCCACTAGACCACCGTGGCGGGGCGGCAAGAGGTGCGTCTCAAGTTGCATTGGATAGCCTTTGATGTCAACGCAGAGACTGTACGGCGTGCTTTCCGGGAGTACAGAGAAGTGAAAGAAGTTATCAGCGACAAGTGGAGAGACGAAGACTTCGAAGGAGTTGAGTCACCTACAAGATTCGTTCGGCTATTACTTAAAGAAGGCGTTATTACGGATCGCATACCCCACCAGATCCGTCTCGGGAGCGGCACGGCACTTGTGGTCGTGCCAGGAAAAGCACCGCTGTGCCTGCGTTGCCGGAACACGGGACACATTCGTCGCGACTGCAGGGTGCCCAGGTGCGCTGGTTGTCGCGCTTTTGAGCATGAGCAGGCGGACTGTACTCGTTCCCATGCCAGTGCAGCAAGTCGAGCATCAAATGCCGACCACACTGAATTGCTCATGGATGAAGAGGAAGCAGAGAAGGCCGCCGCGTCGAAGGCAGGAGTGGAGGCGTCTCATGCAGTGGCGACCAGCGAGAGAGAGATAGAGACACCTAAGCAAGACACAGATGAAAATACGGTTATGGGCACTCCAACGTAACTGCGTTCGACTCGGATGGAAACCAGACACAAGGCTGAACCAGCCATCGGGTGCGACGCTACTTCGGACATGGATACAGTCGAAACTACGCGAGCAAAGCGATGCCTGAATGAGGGAGACGTGGCGTCCCAGCAGCGCCTGACCCAGGAAGATCAAGGGCAGTGGCGAGTGGCTGGCTCCAAAAAGTCTCGGGGTGCTGGCCGCCTGCGCTCGTCACCGATTTCACGCGGCGGCGACGGGACGACACCTTGAGCGTCGGCCGGACAGTGGTTTAGGTGTTGGTAAGGTAAGCGTCGCTCGCTCGGTTTTTTTTCTCATCACGACGGCGATGATTAGATTGGCGACGCTAAATGTACGTGGGCTTTCTGCCAAATGGCGGCAAAACCGGCTTTACCGCCTTATTATAGAACAAGATCTAGACATCGTCGCTGTACAGGAAACTAAAGTAGAGAGTGAAGAGCACGCTGAGCGAATGGTGCAGCCTTTCACGAGACTGTTTGATGTGTGCATTTGTCACGCGGTGGGTACATCTGCAGGTTGCCTCTTGTTAATTCAGCAGAGCCTCAATGCGAAAGTGGAGTCTGTAACTACCTGTGAGGCAGGTCGTTTTGTTATGTGTGATTTATCCTTACCAAGAGAAAAAAAATGGCAGCATATCCACGGAGTGACTGATGGAGAGTGGGGCGAAGCATTCGTCCGTCCATGCGTCCGTCTGTGTGACCGTCCGTGCGTCTGTTCGTGCGCCCGTCCCTGCGTTCGTTCATGCATCCGCCCCTGCGTTCGTTCATGCGTCCATCTATGCATCTGTCTGTGTGTCCGTTCGTCCATCTATTCAACACTCCATGTCCCACCATCTCGCATCTTTTTATCATATATCCCCCATATAGAAGCACCGCCATTCAGTGAACATTCCAAGGACTAAACGAGAGGTGGCACACGCACACTTTCTTACGGCTTGCACTTCGGGTCTACCTCCCACCTTCAACCACCTTGAGTTCATGGTATATACTAGTTCACTGTATTCATGGCACTGCGGCCCAACGCTTGCTAAAGCTTTCTAAAACCAAGGAGGTTACGCCCAGCGAGTATAACGTAGTAACCTTTTCCAGTCATATATGCTCAATGTGCATGCCAATGGCTGCAAATGTGAAATGAGAGACAGGAGGATTCAGCTTTTAATTTCTTACGGCTTGCGCTTCGTATCTGCTTCCCCCCTTTAATCACCTCGAATTCATTCATGGTATATACTAGTTCATTGTATTCATGGCCCTGCGACTCAACACTCGCTAAATCTCTCTAAAACTAAGGAGGTTACACCCAGCGAGTATAATGTAGCAACCCTTTCTTGTCCGATAGTGCTCAATGTACATGCCAATGGCTGCTAATGGAGATCGCAGCGTGCGCGTTGACTAAAAGCCGAATGCTCCTGTCTCCCATTCCCCATTATCAGCTATTGGCATGTACATTGAGCACTATTTTTCATTGTTAAACAACGCACAGAAGAAATCTCTCACCGGCACCACCTTGGAGGTCAAATGTCATACTTGTTTCGGGTATGTGCCACTGGTGGTTACGTGCTACGAGGGACGCCCAAGCCACGCCATAAGGAGCTTCGCCCCTAGAGAATCATCTGTGTGTACGCACCCACTGTGATTCAAGATCGAAAGGAGTTTTTTGAAAAACTTAATGTGTATTTGAAATGTGAACGTAAACTAATTTTGGCCGGTGATTTCAACTTCGTTTGTTCGAGTATAGATAAATCAAGTTCCAGGCCATACAGAGATTCAAGCACTGCCGTTCTACTCGATATGGTGGTGAAAGCTCAGCTAGAGGACGTGGGTGAATGTCTTTGCAGTGGAAAAGGGGTTACGTTTACCCACTTTCAGCGTTCAAGCCATGCTAGACTTCACATAGTATATGCGTCTTCCAAAATCATTCCTTCGTGCCATGATTACAGAGTTACACCTGTTACGTTTAGTGATCATTGTTTAGTTTCATTATCAGTGGGTAATCATAAAAGGAATAACAAACATTTCTCTTGGGACCTCTGGAAATTTAATGTGAAGCTGATAAAGGATGAAGAGTTTAATCGGATTTTTCTAGAGGGCATAAAAGACATAGCAAATAGAACACTTGAATTCTGGGGACATAAGTGGGAAATATTTAAACAGACCAATTAAACTGAAAGCACTTGAGAGAGCCAGTATCCTGAGACATGCTGAAAAATAACTTGAAGTCCGCTTGCGTGAAAACTTGCAACAGTTAGTAACGGATGAGTGTACTAAAGCCGGAACATTTTCAGAGGAGATAAACATAACTAAACAGAAGCTAGAGTTGATAGACCAAGAACGTTATCGTGGAGCATTAATTCGAGCTCGAGCAGAAAACTTCGTAGCGGGAGAAATGCCAACAAGACAAGCTCTTGGAGCTGAGAAGAGACATGCTTGTAAAAATGAAATAAGAGAAATAGAATATAAAGGAACAAGGTGCCATACGAAAGAAGCAATATCCGGTGCGTTTTTCGAATATTACAAAGAGTTATTCACACCAACCAGTGCACACGCAGAAGGTTTTAATAGCGATTTCATTTCATTATTGCTAAGACTTGATGATGAAAGAAAGGAAATTTTAGAATTGCCTATAACAGAGTGAGAAGTTAAAAAAGCAATTGATAAGTTAAACAATGGTAAGTCTCCAGGACCAGATGGCCTGAGTGCTGCAGTGTACAAGAAATTCGAACACGTAGTTTCACCTATTTTGAGGGAGGTATTTAACGAGGCTTTTAAGTGTAAACAACTTCCACCATCGTTTTTGTCAGCCCACACGGTCTTAATACCTAAAAAAGAAGATCCTGCGAAGTTAAGAAGTGTTACTGCATATAGACCAATCAGCCTAACTAATGTCGACCATAAAATATTGATGAAAATATTGGCCAGAAGACTCCAGACAGTTATGACAAAACTGATTGGGTCCCCCCAAACTTGTGGCATAAAGGGAAGAAAAATAATGACCAACATAAACATAGCACGATGAATCCTAGACAGTTGTGGCGCTACGCATCTCAATGTTGCCATGCTTCAAATTAACCTCGAAAAGTCATTTGATCGCATGCCGCACGACTTGCTCCTTTCATTACTTGAGCACATTAACGTAGGGAGTTTGATTAGCGACGGAGTGCGCATGGCTTACACTGGATGCACGACGAGATTGTTAATAAATAAAACTGCGGGTGAGCGTATACCTGTGCTGCAGTCAATGAGACAGGGGTGTCCACTATCGCCCTGCTTTTTGCTATTTTTATCGAACCTTTCTATTTGGGTGTAACTAATAACACTGCAATAAGTGGCTTTAAATTGCATGAAGCTGAGGTTAGCCTCCTTGCATATGTAGACGACATTGCAGTTTTCTGTACAAATTATGAGAGTATATAGCATGCTGTAAATGCAATGAAAACTTTCTGCCAGGCGAGTGGTAGTGCCGTGAACTGAGATAAGTGCATTGGCTTCTGGCATGGGGAATGGGACGTCACGCCAAGAGTATTTCTAAACATTAAATGGCAGGAAACACAAGTGAAGTATTTAGGAGTGCCGCTGGAGCTCTATCACGACAGTGAACCGTACTGGAAAAAAAGAAACACAGACATTGCGCAATGATGTAGGAAAATGGAAAGGTTGGGGTATTTCGATATTCTCACGGGCCACAACATGCAACTTGTTTCTGGTGAGCAAGCTGTGGTACGTAATGCAGTTTTTGCACTGCAGTAGAATAAGTGTACAGAAAATACACCGAGTATTTGCAATTTTCATATGGAGCTTTGTATGGGAAAGATTAAGTCGCACAAACCTGTTCAGAAAAGTTAGAGATGGCGGGCTCGGATTAGTTAATTTGTACGTAAGACAACTTGTCAATCGTTTCCTTTTTCTGCGTGATGTAGATGACCCCTTTTGGAGAACCGTTATACAACTAAGGTTATCTAGAGTGCTGCCGGGATTTCTAGTATCATCATCAAATATGCAAGGACCAATACAAGGGTATTTAAAGGAAGTTATTTAGTCTTTCCACTTTTTGTCAGTGAGATTTTCGTTGGAGTATCTGGCTGAAGTACCACGTAAAAAATCGTATAAAGACTTTGTCAATGTTTTACTGCCTGTACCATTGTACCGTCAGCTATATTGTGCAGGCCCAGGACAGGTTGTTCTGAAACGTGTTGAAGGAATGCTTGTAGCGCCAGGGGTCAAAACTTTTTTCTTTAAATTACGTACTGGTACCTTACCAGTTAAAACGTGGTTGCAGGGTAAGGGAATATTCGTGCCATGGAGCACAAATTGCCACTTGTGTAATAAAGCGGAAACAATTGAACACGTGTTTATAGAATGCTGGAGCGTGGTCTTTTTCTGGGACATACTGCAAACAACCTTGAAAAAAGAATTACCCTCAAGTCCACATGGCATCCGTTTTCTTTCGGTTAAAAACGAGGCAGGTGTACCTTATGATCTCATCATGCTTCTGGGTCTGCACAGTATATGACAAACACGATGTGCCTTTGAAAACGCGGATGTAGAAGTGCTAGCTGTGCGCTAATATTTCACCATTTCAGCATTTCAGCGATTGTTACGAATGCCCAAATATTGATTATTAGTCAGCCAAGAGCTGACGGTACCTCAGTGTATTCTGTGGGTGTATTTTGTGACGCACTTGAATTTGGACCAATATGTAAATATGTAAAATGTGAACAGTCATGATATGCAAGGCAATAAAGAAAAAAAAATACGTAAAAAAATAGTGAACTTCTTTGGTCTATGCATTCCTCGCACTCGTGGCACACCCCGCTTCTTACGCGAATTTGTCTAGTTGTAAGACATTGATTAGCCAACGTTAGCAGTGGAGAAATAATATGCCAAAATGAATGAACTACGTAATATCGGTTACTACTTTTTTATTGAAACCTTTAAAGGTTACTACCCATAGGTAGTAACGGCTAGGGTAGTAACAGTTACTAACTGCTGGTAGTAGCATCAGACGTAGTAACTGTTACCACCCTCGCCGTTACTAACTGCGTTTACAACCAGGGTTGTAACATATGTGACAAACCATTACTACCCCAAAGTTAGCGAGTACTACCACCTTTTTTCTAAGAGTGTACATGTACCGCAATAAGATGAGGTCGAGCACTTGGCGAGAGTGATGTGTATCGTCGTCGTAGCCTCTTTTTGCCAGGATCATGTCGGTGTAAATGACGCTTTTTAGCTGAAGCCCATCGTAAAGTGCACTTGTCACCGCCAGAAACATGAGGAATAATAAATATTGTGTGAATGCAGTGTTTTAGTGAATCAGGAATAAACTTCAGTTTTGCATTGTTGTTAGCTGTGTACTTAAAAAAATGTGGCGTTCATGCTTATCACTTAAGCGACGAGCTCTAATTGTGCTTCAGATAACCTTGTATTGTACTGTCTTAGTCCCATGACACTGCTGTATATTGAATTCTAACACTTCGGCAGTACAATTGAATGACACGGAGCGGAACGAACTTCAGTTGCCGTGCGTAATTTTTAGCATTGGGCAATATATATACACAAACAAACCCGCGTTCTTATCAAAGGTTAACACTTGGCAGAAGTCCGCCAGGTTGGAGTAGGAATGGGGCAATTAGAAAACTACAACCGAAAATTGTATTCCGAAAACCAACGTATCGAAGCCAGTCCAAGCACTGACTCAGACGCTGTTATACAATTTTTTGTTGGAGTTTCCTGATTGCCTCACCCTTGTTCTTAGATTTTGGGTTCGCTTAAGAGAGGCCAGATTGTCAAAAATATTCCAGACGACGTGCCTCACATATGACGTATAATTTGAAGGAGAACGTCACTTTTGTTTTCACATTAATTTTGAGAGCTTTTGTGGTGTTGTGCTAGACAGACGGAAGGAATGGACACACATTCGCTTGAGAAAAGACACTTCCTTTCATCAATTAATCGAACCTTTTCATCACTTCGCTGCAGGTAATGAATATAAGAGAGCTGCGGGGTGAACGATTACGTTTTTATACAGTTATAGGTGTAAGAACAAGTGCGCTTAAGCGCTGTAAGTCACGTAGCTTTTCTGATTAAACTTATCGACTGTCCTGCGTTTATTTCATGAAAAATGGTTAATACGAAAAGGCCGAATGAGTAATCACTCTATTTTTGGGTTCATTGGCCAAAAATATAAAATTTCTTTTATTTTTGGGAGGAGGGGGGGATGAAGAGGTTGGTATTTGCGACCAGCGTGCATGAAGAATGAATTCAGTCATGAGCAGTAGTACATAGTAGGTGGGCCACAAGCTCAACACCTAAAATAAAATCCAAGAAACGTGACACACTGCAGCGCGAAAGCGCAGACAGTCGCCAAGCGCGAACATCCCTTTTAATGGCAGGCTGCAATTCTGTCACCAGTAAAAGTAACGTTCGGTGAGCTTCGACTGGTTGGCACCAGTCTTGAGTGACATCTTGCACGCGCATAAAGATCGCCACATTCAAAACGATCTCGACTTGTCTCTTGTTGTGAAGGTCTGTAGGTTTGTTGATAATTTCATTGTATTTGTTGCTTCTTTGGATACTGTTTTTGAAGCTGTTGTCTTTAGTCTTCTAGGTTTGTTTAAGAAGCACTTGTATCCTCTGGAACTTACTCATGAGCTACCGTCTGTATATTCGACTAGGTTCTTAGACCTAACACTCTGTCTTCGAAGCAATCATTTGTACTGGCTGTTTTCACCGAGAAGTTGTAAACCCCCTTTACCTTTCTACTCAGGTCATTCAAAATTTGTGAAAAGGGCTATCATTAATGATTTCCTGGTAAACGCTCCTAAGAGGTCATGCCCGCGCTCGATGCAATGCAGTTTCAAAGCACAGACAGAGCACCTCTTTAGCGCTGGTTACTCGAATGCCCTGATTTCTGCTGTTGCAGAAAACTTTTTAAGCAAATTAAAAGTTAAGAAGGCAATCTCAGCCTCAAAACGCGTCAGTTCCCATGAACTGTGTTTTAGTTCCTTATCTGCATAACGTGTCGCATCTGCTGAAAAAAATCGGTAAACATGCTGCTGTCACAGTTGTTTTTTCCGCCCCAGAAAAGCTTTCAAAGCTTTGTAAGCTGGTGAATAATCCAGCTGCTATTAGAGGAAGATGCAATGTGAAACAAAACGCGCTTTGTACCTTGTGTTATTAGTGTCGTATATCTTATACCGCTATCGTGCGGAATGGTATATATAGGGCGAACCGCAAGGTGCCTCAATTACCGTTTAAGACAGCACAATATTAATGTGAACAATGTGGTTCAAGGACACCTACGAAGCCACTGCCGAGACTGCGGCTGCGTGCCAGTTGAGCGTTGCGAGGTATGAGGCAAGCACAACTCGCAGGCCACGCGTGAGATAATTGAAGCTTATCAAATAAATAAGTTTGATGGTAATTGTGTAAGTTGCCCATCGGTTGCGTTGTTGAAAAAAGAGAATGCGTATCTCAATATTTTTTTAAGCTACATGTGTATTTGTTTTCAGCTAATTCAACAAGAGACAAGAGTTTTGCTGACATTGTATCGCAGTGGTTGTTCCTGCACCCTTCTACGCATGCCCAATTTTCTCCTTTTTTCGCCTATATATGTACACCATTCCGATATTAAATCTTTGTTGAAAGTCGGCGCTCTTTTCTGTCCTTGTTTTTCCGCTTCCGTAGTTGCGAAGTAACTACTTCTAGGTTGCGCTGTTCCTACATTCAGTTCGTACATCCGTTAAGCAATGAACGGTATATTTATTACAACTGGGCAGCAGTCAACGCATTTTATTCGCCGACAATCGGCTCACAGCGTTCAGAAAGTGTGCCGTTGCATGCATGCGCCACCGGCCGTCTATCCACACTAGCACGGTGACGGTGCTGCCTCCTATAGCACAATCTCGGGACGAACAGTATGTCAAGAAGCCTTCCGAGTCCAATATCAAAAAAGAAAGCCCACATTAAGGCCCAGGTGGACAAGTGGCTACTGGCGCCGGACAGCTGCGTATCACGATGAACAGGCATGCTTTAGATTAATGTCGTATTTTATACTTTTGGTTATAGGCGCATATTTCAAAGCTCCTAAAAGTGGGAAGGGGGCACTTGCTTGTGATTTTACTGTAACTAATCATCTGGCCTTTTTTTGTGCTCTAATAAGAACTCTTGGAATATGAAGCTATGAATAACTGTTGAAATAAATGTGTTGGAGGAAAAAATAACTGGTGAAACTGGTAACATATTGCAGTCTGTAATATCCGACTTGTTACACTGTTTGTTACTTTCAAATCCGCATTTCCGAACCGACAGTATGTGTGTTTTCCACTCCAGGGAAAGGCAGGTTGCCTGTGTTTACTCGAGGGCGCCTGCCATACGCCGGCACTCAATTCTTATTCGTCAATGAGTTGCATTTAATAAGTAGGCTACAATGGTTCACCTAAGTACGCACGTTATTGTTCATAATTCAATGGATCGTTTTCTACTCTAGAGAACCTGTTCTTGCGCAAGGCTAGTGAACATCATCTTTATTTTTCGCCTATTCGTTTGTAGCGCTACTTCTGTGCTTTGCTATAGCTTCAGTATCCAATCATTTTGTTTTTACAATTCGTCACTTTTACTCTTGAAGAGCAGTGTGATTTACAAATCGTATGAAGATAGAATCCCTTTTACCAGCCTTCAATTTATGTCACGTCTTTTTGCTTTCACATCTCTTAAAACGCAGTTAATGAAAAACCCCGGGAAGATCGCATCTCCTATTCTGACCATTTTTTATTACATATATCATAGTTGTGGGGCTTTATTATTGAAAAGCAAGCTCACAGTGAAGTCTTTATAAATAGCGCTCGCTTTGCTTATATGTTTAAAGTGCCCTTTCGTAAGGCAGGGCGTTCAGGATAGCTTGTATCTCCACCGAACCGAATGCCTTTTCTTAGCCTCTGAAAGCCACGTATGGACAATAGTAGGCTGTGTATTTCCGTTAGTTTTCTGGCTTTAGAGCTCGTAATGACCACAGCAACACCTGAACATAAAAGATGCAGTATTCGGGGTCAGATGTGAACTCCAAGGAACTGTCACACAAAGCGAGTATTCCGCATTGTACTCACTTGTATATGACAAGATTAGTTACCAGATAAAAAAATAGGCTGCCTCCCTCAGGATTTGAGAGCCAGTAACTACAAGTGCGAGGCATCCTGAGCCATTTGCATAAATCAAAAATTAAAAGCATTTCTTTTATGTCTGTGTAATGCAAATGGTACCAGTTCTCTCTATCACTTGTAACAATAACGAAATGTAGTGTATATGGGAGCATACTGAAGACGTGCTTTAAGCCATGTTGTTTTTATATTATAATTGCGATGTTACGTGTTTCGAGGGCCATTTTATACGTAAACCAACTGAGTTTGTACATAATTTCAATTAAGTTTACGCCTTACGGGGCTTGTAAAAATGAATATCGTGACTGTGTGCATAAGTATACGGCCGCATCGCCCGTTTGAATAGCACACAATGTGTGTCCGTGCGCGTGCGTGCGTGCGTGTGTGTGTGTTTGTATGTGCGTGTGTGCGTGCGTGCGTCCGTGTGTGTGTGTGTGTGTGTGTGTGCGGGTGTGTGTGTGTGTGTGTGTGTGTGTGTGTGTGTGTGTGTGTGTGTGTGTGTGTGTGTGTGTGTGTGTGTGTGTGTGTGTGTGTGTGTGTGTGTGTGTGCGTGCGTGCGTGAGTGTTCACGCGAGCGCTGTTTAAGTCCAACAACGTAGTAGCTGCATGCTTGCTAATTCAAAAAACGTCGCGCGCAAACTAGACTTTAAAATTGCAGCCTCAAGAGTACTTTTACGGAACAATTCTCGTATCGTTATAGAAAGTCCGGCGAGTTGACTATACTGCACTTCAAAAACATTGAGACGGCAATCGTATTACGTTAAACTCTATCACACAATACAAGGGGCACGTGTAAGACGAAAAAAGAAACGCTCCTCTTCCTGGTATTTTTTTTTCGCTCCATTGCATGTGTATCCAGCCAAACCCGGAAAAGCATAAAGTATCCACGGCTGACAAATGGGATAATTCTAGTCTGTGCTCACTGCAAGCGAACCGTCTAACCGTAAAATACTTGCACTAGTTAAAGGGTCGAGTACAAAAGCGTAAAGCCGCGCATTCGTCCTGCACCTGCTAGTCTCCCCACAGACATTTGTTTTGTTTTTTTAAGTCCGGGGTGCACGTCGCGATCTACGGAACGCACTGGCCTTTAATGTCGCTACCACTACCCCGCTATCCCGGCTGCATGACGATAGCTGGCCGTCCTTGATAGCAAGACGTGCGGCCGCGACATCGAATTTCGATCACGCGTTCTTTCGGTAGTCTTTCGCTTTCTTTTCTTGAATCATTCCTAAACTTTCGTTTCCCGTGCAATAAAACAAGAAGACACGTGAACCTGCGAAAAGCAGGTAGTGCTGTTCATACCAGCAGCTCGCAGCCATATTTTTCCTACTAATGAATTGTCTGCTGCCACGATGGTGGTCGATGCTACCAAGGTGGTCGATGGTTTGACGGAACAGTCAACAAAAGCGGAACTATATTGGGTTAATGGAAGCTATAAAACTCAAGAGAAGTGAAAACTTAACAGCTGCCTTTTTTCCCTTTCTTTAGCTTTTTTACTTATGCAATTATTACATTCTTCTAGAAGTGTTTTAATTACATTCTTCTAGAAGTGTTTTATTTTATTTATGCAATACTTCTTGGTATATGCCTCAAGCAAAATTTTAAATACATAATGAAACAATGTACAGACAAAGACAACAATTACACAACGAAACAGCTCAAAGTGTACACAAAAGCAACGAAGTTACTCGTTAGGGAGTCATGTAGTGCTATTCTGAAGTGATTAAACTGAGTTGAGGTACTCGAAAGAAAACGTTTCATTCTTCCGTCTTTTAAAGGGGGAGGGGGACGAAACCTTGAGGGCTATATTCGCCACGTGCGGTAATATGCGGCACCGTATCAGATGGAAAGTTACTAAAGCCTAGCGCTGTTACTTCCGCTGGCCTTGGGATGCCTACTTTAGACATATTTACTACTAGCACTGTTCGTAAGAGCATGTTTTAGACAATCGTAAAGCCTGGTTTAAGAATGCTTGAGGTGGTATGGAAGAAGTAGTAGCAACACTTACTGCTGTCTCAATTCATGAATGGTTTAGTGCAAGGTCAGTCATCGACCAGTGAATTTTCATCCTGGGCAGTCTTCAGTGATGTGAGGGGAGGTTCTATCTGAATTACCAACTGTACTCAGGTGGACCTTAAAGAGCCTTAGGTGGTCGAAATTCTTAAAGTTCTCAACTTCGACTTGCATCATAGCGACATAGTGGCATAGGCTAAAAAACAAACAATTTTACTATAACAAAGACTCTGTTGGTAAAGTATCTCTTAAAATTATCATCTTTCAGCCATTCCTAACTGGGCTCTAACTTTTATACCGAAATAATCTAAATCTGGAAACACATCAAGTGAAACAGAAGCTCGGTGTATTGGTCCTGACAGTTGACGGTTAGTAAACAATTGTGACAAAGAAGGTGGCGTAGTAATGGGCATCACTGACGATATTACTAGAGACATGATCATTACGTCAACCGGGTGGTGACCCGAAGTTTGCATGCAAATAAAAAAAAACTGCCAAACAACACCCACCTAGTAGTTCTATTTGTGAAGGGTAGCTCCTCTGTGCGCGACAGAAATAATCAGGTTTCCTAATCTCCGTGGAATATGAGTAGCGGAAGAAGTACCCGGCACAGGAATGCAATCCGTACCGAATGAGCCAGTGGTTGAAGTATTCGAGTGCAAGTTAATTTTTCTGAAATGCTGCCTCCTATCAACCTGCGCAAAGAAGTGAGTACCTTTCATATTGCTGTCTTCTTGGTGTATGTTACATTTAAATCATTACAAATGAAGTCGCCTTTAATATGTAAAATTTTTTGTTGTTCTTTTTTTCGCGCCTTACACTCCTACATTGAGTCCCAAATGTGGTCTCAGTTCCGTGGCTGAATTGTATACCCACGTTTAGAGAGAGAGAAATAGTTAAAAGGAAGAGACAGGGAGGTTAACCTAGACGAACTGGTTTGCTACCCTGTACGGGGGTGGGGAAAAGGGTCGGAAAGAGGATAGATATAGAGAGATATAAAATAAATTAGGAAAAAAAAACCACATGCACACACCTTGAGGGAGTTCCGATCACAGTCGTTTGGACAGGCCGGTTGAACGCAAGAAGCGCAGGAGCGCCTTCACAGCCTTCTTCTGCGACATAAAGTCCTGTCGGCAGCGCAGGAGTCTTTCTTCCGAAAGAGGCTGATTGTCCAGTTTATCTAGTGCATTGCAGAGTGACTGTCTCTGCGAGCAGTATTGTGGGCATTCACACAGAATATGCCAAGTTGTTTCATCACTGCCACAATGGTCGCATGCAGCAGTGTCAGCCATTCCAATGCGGAACGCGTACGCATCGGTAAATGCGACGCCCAACCATAAACTGCACAGCATAGTAGCGTCTCGTCGGCGTAATTCCGGGGGAATTCGAAGACTGAGGGTTGGGTCTAAAGTACATAACCGTGCATGGATGAAATGTGACTCGTTTCATTGTGACGTGGTGCGCTTGCGAGCAAGCATGCGGAGTTTCCGTGCAGCGTCAGTTCTGAAAAGCGGAATTGATATTTCATCGCTTTCAGAATGGGCAGAACAGACAGCTCGATCGGCCCGTTCATTGCCAATTATTCCACAGTGACTTGGAAGCCATTGAAAGGCTATTTCATGTCCTTTCTCAATGAATTGGTGAGTCTTTTCTGCAATCTCAAGTACCAGCTGTTCGTGCGGGGCGTGGCGTAAAGATGATAAAAGGGGTTGCAGTGCCGCCTTTGAGTCACTGAAAATTGTCTATTTTTGTGGCTGTTGATCGCTGATAAATTGCAATGCGGCACGAAGAGCCGCGAGCTCTGCTCCCGTTGAGGTCGTGAGGTGGGAGGTCTTAAATTTTTTTGTCGTGTCTTTTATCGGTATAACAAATGATGCCGTTGAACTCTTCTGTAAAACAGAGCTGTCGGTGTATACGCGTATACAGCCTTGATACGTCTCATATAACAAAAGCAGAGCAAGCTGTCTAAGAGCAGGTGACGACATATCTGCTTTTTTCTTGATGCCAGGTTTAGTTAGCCTGATATTAGCCTGAGTCAGGCACCAGGGAGGAGTCGAAGGCCTGGCGGCGGGTGTGAAGCATGTTGGCAAAGAATCGCGGTATGTGGTGACCGTTTGGCAAAATGACGAACGTGGTCTGTCTGCTGGTAAAGAGGCTAGGTGGTGGCAGGGTGTCCGAGCAATATGCCTTATATGTGTCCTGAATGCCTCAACGTCGATATGTGTCGTGATGAGGTGGTCACCGACGATAGCTATAGTAGCCATTGTTGACGCACTACGAGGCAAGCCGAGGCAAATCCGGAGTGCCTGGAACTGTTAATTCTGTAGCGTTCGAAGGCTTGTTTCGCTTCCATTGGTCAATGCCGGTAAACTGTGCCGCAGGAAACCGAGAAAAAGTACTCTGTACAGCTGTAGCATTGCTCTGGGAGACATTCCCAAGTCTTCCCTGCAAAGAACTTCAGTATATTACAGATGTCCATTAACCGTTTCTTCACGTACGAAACGTGATCGCTCCATGATAGATTCCTGTCAATTATGACGCCCAAAAACTTGTGCGATCGAACGTATGGTACAGTTTGACCATTGATGCTTATAGTGTACTTATTCATAGGCTTTCGTGTAAAAGTTACGAGGGCGCATTTTTCGGAAGAAATTTCCGAGCCTCGATTTCGGAGGTAGCGTAATGTTTCAGTGGCAGCTTTTTGAATTCTCCCTCATAACTGCAGGCGTGTTACAGCCGATGCCCAAACGCAGATATCATCTGTGTACATTGATAGCCTGACCGTGCTTCGCAGATGCTCAGTGAGAGCAATTAACGTAAGATTGAACAGCACAGGGCTGAGTACGCCACCCTGGGGGACGCCACGGTGGCTGTAATGTGGAGAGGTTGGACCGTCTTCAGTGCTCACAAAGAAGGATCGCATTGATAAACAACTCCGTATCCAGCGATACATCCGACCACCTACTCCTATATCTTCGAGAGCGGTGAGAACAGCTTCATGCGTAACGTTGTCATACGCCCCTTTGACGTCTAGGAACAAAGATGCGCAGAGACGCTTACGGCCTTTCTCGTGTTGGACATAAGTGACCAGGTCGACTACGTTGTCAATCGATGCTCGACCACACCGAAATCCTGCCATGGCATCTCGGTAGATCTTGTTACACTCCAAGAACCACTCCAAGCGTCCCAGGATCATCCTCTCCGTAACTTTGCCTACACAACTGGGCCAATGCGATCGGACGATAAGATGAGAGGTCCAATGGTGACTTCCCTGGCTTCAGAAGTGGAACTAGGCGACTTGTCTTCCAGCTTGTCGGGAGCGTTTCATCTTGCCAGGATTTGTTGTACAACTCCAAAAGGAGGATTCTCGCACATTCACCGTGATAACACAAGGCCCTATAAGAAATTCTGTCGGGCCCTGGTGCCGACGTGCGTCCACACAAAGCTAGTGCTGCTCTGAGCTCCACGATGGAAAAAGGCATATCCATGCGGAAATCGAGTGTTTGTGGACAGTTAGTCGAGGGCAATAGGCTATTGGGCACTGCGAGTGGCCCAGACACTTTGGCACAGAAGTCTTCTGCCACGTCAATGCCGCGTCTCTGTTCAGAAAGTGCGAGAGCCCTGAATGGTGACCACTGAGTGGGTTTGTGTGGAGACCTCGCACCGTCTTCCACAATTGGGATAAAGATTTTCATGGGTCAAGTGACTCACAAAAAGCAGTCCAACGTTGTGACTCGAGTTTATTTATCCGGCGCTGAATCTTCTTTTGTATACGTCGAGCAATACGTAAGTCTTGTATTGCCTCCGTGCGTCGGTATCTTCGTTCAGCACGCCGTCGGATTGCTCGAAGTCGTTCTAGCTCGATGTCAAGTTCCGTTACTTTGGGAGAGCAGGTGAGGGTACACGTAGTATCGTGTATTGTGTTTTTAATTATCTCCTCTATGTCGAGAGATATGTTTGCTTCACATTGCTCTTCCATGCGAGACTAGAATTTCAACCAGTCCACTCTCTGAACACTATCGCATATCTTAGCATGAGACAATCCTTCGATTTTGACGTAAGTGGGAATGTGGTCACTTCCATGCATTTCTATGTCTTAAAACCACTCAGCATGCCTGACGAGGCCTCGTGAGACAAAGGCCAAGTCAAGGCAGCTGCTGTACCTTGAACCACGTAGGAACGTTGGACTGCCATCATTTAGCAAGAAAAGTTGGTTGTCGGAAACGAAGGACACCAACTTTCTCCCTTTAACATTGGTCTTCGAACTTCCCCAGATTGTATGATGGGCGTTGAAGTCGCCAATTATAATGTATGGTTCAGAAGTTGCTGACAAGATACCTTGTAGTCTTGTATGGTCGAAATGGCTTGACGGAGAGAGGTAGGCACCCACAACCGTGATGGTAAGTCTCCTTTTCACTGTTATACTTATATATTGATTGTCGTCGTGGGGTGACACCGGATGATGAATGTAGGTGAGGTCGCGGCGAATAAACATCAGAACTTTGCTATTGTCCGCAGTTGTAGACGACATGAATGACTCATAACCAGAAAGTCTGATTTCTTTCTGCAAATTTGGCTTGCAGATGACAATGATGGGGAACTTATTGGTGTACACGAATTGACGGAAATAGGCGATGCGTGACCTCAATCACCGGGCATTCCATTGAATAATCGCTGCTTTTCGGACCTCTTCTCTGAAAAACAGTGGCTGGTGAGCCATTATTTACTCAAGCGCTGCGAGTACTGGACTCAAAGCGTCCAGTAATTGCAATGCACTTCTTGCTGACGGTGTGTGCATGTTGCTTAACAACAAGCGGATGGCATTAATTAAGAGTCACAAAAGAGCTGTTGATTTTCATTTCTCTAGAGTCGCCACAGCGTATTTTGTTGGGGAGGTAGGGGGGAAGTGGACAGGAGATATATTGTCAAACTACTCCTCAGCTTTTTCTCTGAGATTTTCTTAGATTTTTGAGGATTTGCAAATGTTCTTCTTATTCTCAATACTTCTAAGTTTGAGATGAAATGATATTTGAACACAGAATCATGCGAACACACTAGGTGTATTTCATATGTCTGGAAATATGGAGCGTAAGGACACGTATGCATACAAGCAAAAGTACTTGATTGAAGAAACTCACGTTTAATCGTTTTGCAATCCTAAAGATTGTATAATGGCTGCAAGCATACGTTACAGAGTTGCTTTCTGATGATGGAGATGAGATTCTTTTCATTGGGAATTGTCAGCTATAAAGATAGTTTTGAACGTTGAAAACGCCCGTTCAAACACCGTTGTTCATCAGATAGATCCGCATGGTCGAAACCTTCACCGATGACTGTTGATGATATTATACCGGATTTGTTCAAAGATAAGGAGCCCCACTTATCACCAACACGTCTTAGCGTACAGCGAAACCGCAAATGAAACGGAACAAATGACCTTGTCGCTGTTGGGCGCACGTTCGCTTCTCCGCGTCGTCGCTGCAGATGTGCGGGTGTTTAACCCTGCGGTTTTCTCGTCTGCGCGCCTTGCCCTACTTCGTGATGAACGCCTTATCCTCTCCATCGCTACCTAACTGGGCAAGTTCCTGACTCTTTAACTGGGAGTATGAATATGTAGCCACTTACACGAGTTGCTCCAGTGCCAAGTTTTTTCTCTAGAACCACCATTCATGTGTGATAGGCGTACGTGTTTTCTTCTTCTTCTTCTTTTTTTTTCGGTCTGCAGTTGACTTTATGCTACCGGCACACTTTCATATTCCGCGAAATTTTGCGAGATTTGTAGTTTTATCACGTCGCATTATTGTGAATATCATCGCTGTAAGAGTGTCTTACGAGCTATTGAAATTCAATAGGCGCAGCTATATGCAATGTTTTTATCTTTTGAACAACTAAGGTTCAAAACGTCGATTGACTATTCCAATAAAACAAAGCCCACTCACTATGTGAGCTCAGCAAGAAGGTGCATCGGAAAGAATGAAACAGAAGGACAGCTGACGGGTCCGATTATTTACGTGGCCGTAAAGAAGAAATCAAGATTCATGTCAGCCGTGATCTGCTGTTTTGAAGGAATCAGACGCGCAGACGAGGGCTCGCGTGGGCCACTTGCTAAAAATACTTTTATCTGAACTTGGAAGATGTGCACATAGAGTGGTGAATGAGTGACGTAGCCGGACAAACTTCTATAATGAACGATGCACATGGACGACTACTTCTTTATTTTAAAACATTTTAACATTCGTATGTACAAGCGCGCAGAAAAATAGGCTCTTTATTCAAATAAAAAAATTATGCAGTGGGTTTGCAGAATAACTATTTCTGAGTAGTGTTATTCTATGCTTCGCTGCTGATGAATATTTTAGGCTAATTACTGGAGCGTAAATCATTTGCGAGTGCTCTGCCGCCACACTACCGATCCGTTCGGTCTCTTAACCAGCTATGCATCTTCACTTGCTCTTGGTCACTTTCAATTTCCGCAATGTGCAAGCCATAGCCTATAGGCATCTTTCCTGCCGAAACTCATCACACACAAAAAATAGAATAACAAGAAATATATCAAAGCCACACAGCAATTTGTGTCTTCCCTGTGGTTCTTGTCTATGCTTTATTTCTTTTTAGGGTCGCAACTCCTAATGCAGTGGGTTTGTTCTTTTTCTGTGACCGCTTTGTGCCCACCAAGCTTATGGATTACTCAGCAGGTGGTGCTAGTGTAGATAACAGACAGACAGACAGACAGACAGACAGACAGACAGACAGACAGACAGACAGACAGGCAGGCAGGCAGGCAGGCAGGCAGGCAGGCGGACAACCGGACGGACGAAAGGACGAACAGACAGACAGACAGACAGACAGACAGACAGACAGACAGACAGACAGACAGACAGACAGACAGACAGACAGACAGACAGACAGACAGACAGACAGACAGACGGATGGACGGATGTATGGACGGATGGACGGATGTACGGATGATTCGCGGTTTACCAATAAAACCCTCAGAAGCTATGCCCCACTCATCATCCACTCCTTGGGTATGCTGTGATTTTTTGTGTGTGCCCTTTTTTCTCACAAAATCAATACCGGGCCACTACCTCAACTCGCCATTATGTTACAACAAATTTGGTGTTGTCCTTTGGGGACATAATATGTGTTGTACTTTAAGGAAAACACGTATCTGGGTTGGACGTTGAGCAGCTTTTTCATATCTTGCAATTTAGGACAGCATAACTGTCTTGTACAAACAGCTTACGCAATTTTGCTATAATGAACGAGATTGTCATTACGCTATGCACATACAGCATTAGTCTGTAATCATAATATTCACCTAGCTTATTCGCAGAAAAAACTTTATTATTTCAACTAACGAAAGTTATCAATGTTGATTGCCAAACTACTTCTTAAGCAGCAAACATATCAGTCTCATCACTTGCGAATGCCCTCTTTTTTTTTTTCGCCTGAATCATCACCACTTAGTGATGTCGGTGCTTGATATGGTAGTTTCGTTAATACGCTATTTACCCAGTCACCTAATTGTCCAGTTTCGTCAGTTATTTGTTGTTCAGTAACAATAAATGCACTGTAGCCTCGAGCGCGTAAGGGCAATACTTCGCGGTGTTTTGATCTTTTGCTCTTTGCAAGCGTCTTCTTATACGTAAACACAATCTAGGATGTTACATCACGCTTTCGAATACGTGTGAGCTTGCGAGATGGCGTATGCGTGGACCAACAATTATTTCCACGCACATACATCAGCAGTGCTCCTTGTGAGTGGAATTCAATATCTGCTCCAGTTTTTCAGTTTTTTTTGATTCTTTAACTATCAACATGCCTTTCTGGGCAATCTGAATAATTGAAACGTATTTACAACATGTATGAACAATCTGACCTAATCATGTCTGGTGTATCGCTGTTATATAGGTGTCTCCAATGCCTACGAAAGCAAGTGATGGCGAAAGTCCTCGAAACACAGGAGCATTCGTTTCGACTAGCTACTGTCTCCAAGGCTGCAACTTTGTCCGGCATCGCTTTAAGATGACGTCTTCCATTGAACTTCGTCCTTATGTGCTTTCCATTGTTGTCATACAAAGCGTAGACGCTTACGCAATAGCTCATCTGTAACGACTAGCAGCTGTACGTGGTTTACAATGTATTGAAAACAGCAAATACAGAATGGCATGCCTGTCGCGTACGCACCATTTCATTAAGGTATTAAGGGCGACTGAAACTTTATAATACTTCTAGTTTTCGCGTTCTTCACTAAAATTTCTGCTTCTTGCTCATACATATTGTTCTGTAGCGACGTGTACATTGATAAGCGCGGCGCAAAATAAAGAAGACGATTCGGCTGAATTCTTGCTCGGGGGGAGGGGAGGGGAGTTTCAGCCACGTTGCGGATCTGGTATAATAACCGTACAAATGTACATTCCATCTTTTTCTTTTCACCTACATCACAATGTGAAGCTTAGAGAGCGTAATTAATATGGCTATATGGCTGACCAAGTAAGGTCACACGTTCATCGTAACAATACTTGAATGCTTTCCGGCGCCCCGAAAAGATGTACGAGTCACGCCTTTCATCTCCGTCTCTTCGCGTGGATTACATAACAACCCTACGCCCGTGACCCCGCCTTTCAAAGCGATGTGAGGGCGTTCTCCTACGCTGAACCGAGTCCAGTCACTTGTGTGGTATCGCAACCTCGTCACTCTTCACGAAGGCATCTCGCCGTCACGTTCACCAACTCCACATTGATTGCAAGACACCGTGGCTATAGTGCTGACCGATGCCATCCCTCCCCGCAAGATTCTGCAAAACGCGAGCGCACATCGCTCAATGAATGGCCATTGCGGGCCTCCAAGATCCAAGAAGGGGTGCCGAGAGAGGCTTGTGCATCGCTGAACGCGCGTGCATCATCGGGGGAGCTAGAGGAGATCTTTTGTTTTCTCGTACGCGGTCAATTAGACAATGGGGTGAACGCAGTGCCCTCGCTTCGTTGCGACACCTGTCGGTCGGTGGTGGAGGGCGCTCGCCTTTCGTTACATCTAGAAAGACCGAGGGAACGTCCACGCAAGACGTTAGTGAAAAGACGGCAGGTGCTGCATCAAAGACCACCAGGACTGGCGGTCGTCTCTGTGTGACGGCCGTCTGCTCCGGTGAAATCACTATTGAGACCATCGTGCGAAGTCAGCGAGCAGCTGTCGCACGAAGGCTTTTGGCACGACTTGATCGCGTGATGATATTTATCGATGAGTATGCCTTAAGCAAAACAATATTCCCGAATAGTCTTGTGGGAGTTGACTAACGGGAGGTCACAGGACATTAATATGGTGAAATATTTTTTTAACCTCTTGTACTTAGTTTAATGTAAACGTTAAAAGGAACCAAGTATTCAACACTTAAGAATCCCTCCGCTACGATATCACTCATAATCGTGTCATGGTTTTTGGACGTTATTGCAATTTTTTTCTGTTTTGATAAAGTACAGTCATCATGTCAGAAACCTGGAAAAAATACAAATTGGCGTGCCCTTTATTAGAATATTCTTTCTAACAAACCCTCTGTATTTAAAATACTCGCCTCTTTGAGCCTTCAACCTGCTCTGACGTTGTACTTCAAGGTGAATTTTTTTTTCGAGATATGAGAAAGGTCTGATCTTGTGTTCTGAAGCACCTAAGACTGCCATCACGCTGTTGTTAACTTTACTTTCTTACAGCCAACATTTTGCCACAAAAAAGTACGCCTAACTTCTACAGCGACCTTGCGCAATTACGTAAATAATCACTTAACACAAATATGGTTTACATTTCTTAGTGAGTATGGTAGAAGAGTGATAATGCATGAAGTGTGAGCAAACCAGATATTCGTTTTTCATACGAAATTGGTGGTAATGGCATTTTTAAAAAGCGGTTTGTTATTACATGAGGTCTTAAAACCACCATGTGATGATTAGCGACGCCATAGTGGATGGCTCCAGAAGTTTCGACCACCTGCACCACCTGGGGTTCATCACCATGCACCTACATCTGAGCAGATCGACCTACCGCGTTTTCGCCTTCATCGAAAATGCAGCCGCCACAGTCGAGATTCAATCACGCGACCTGCGGCTCAGCAGCCGAGTACGTTAGCCACTAGACCACCGCGGCAAGGCATTTTTTGAAGACAGAGCTGTTCAAGCTTTTTGTTGCACCGGGTAGTGCGAACAGAAATTACCACCACCATGAACCGGCACGCCCTCGCTTCTTCATATTCTGCTGCGCTCTCAACACATGTACCGATTGACCCGGCGTAGAATGCCGTAATTCTGATAGGTGATATAAAAACGCGTGACATGCACCCTCCGAGTTCGCAATACACTAGTCACTGGACGTAGTGACGTACTAGTAGTCACGTGAATGTTCTCGCCGACAATTGCGTAACACTGGTCACGTGGAATTTTGCGGAAATATCACGCAGCGTTGGTCATGTAACATTTTACGACTGGACTAGCGCAGGTGGCAGCATCGTCGTGAGTCCAAAAACCAACTCCGCTGTTTTTTCGAGCCTTTCACCTTCCCCGCAAGCTACGCACATATTTTGGGAGGGTAAATCGTGGTAATATGCAGCAGTTGACTTTGAGTGATTTGTGATCAGAAGCTTTTCTTTTTGTAGTATGAACTTGTGTTCCGCAAATCTGAGGTGATGAAATGGACTTACAGTATTCAGCTGATACACTGATATACTGAATGTTTTCTTATATTTCCATAGCTTTCAAGTCTTTTGTCTACAGACCCCCTTTTGTTCACTGGTGTCGTAATTTCCTTTTTTATATAATTTCACATGCATGAACACAATGTGGATGCATCATTTTCGCAATCACTAATAAAATACTACTAAAAATACAGAAAAAATATCTCGTAAAAGTAGACTTGACAGGCATGGCCTTCAACACAACAATTATTTGGGAGCACACGCGTTCCTTATTGAAATTGCCTCGTGCATTTAATGACGAAAAAAAGTGCACACGCATATTATACCAACACACATTAGATAGCGCATGTCTATGCAACTGTAGGGTATAAATAATAAACGAAATGAAAAAAGTCACAGCTTTGCTGCGAAGACGAAGCAATGAATGCGATAGGAACAAATTGGAAGGTCATGCGCAGAATGGTAAGCAGACCAAAACGTGCTCCCTGTTTCTCACGCACAAATGACGCACGAAATGTACTCACAGGTGCAGATGAACGCGAATAAGCTGTGTCTGAAAAGCGCGCCCTTTTCGCAAACGGAGGCTGTGCAATGATGGCAGGTACCTTTGTGGACCCCGTAACTACACCGAAATCGTTCCAGTGCAAGCCCAATGCGAGCCAAGACGTGTGATCCTCCCTACCGGGAAATAACAGCACGTGAGAGATTGTCCACTCCCCTCCTCTCAGTGGGCCAAAATACACGTGAGAGATAAAAG
Organism: Rhipicephalus microplus; assembly: GCF_043290135.1. Taxonomy (NCBI): domain Eukaryota; kingdom Metazoa; phylum Arthropoda; class Arachnida; order Ixodida; family Ixodidae; genus Rhipicephalus; species Rhipicephalus microplus. The sequence continues at coordinate 78,508,046 of NC_134701.1, forward strand.
CCGCCACGCGCTCCCTGCGTCATCTTGCTGATAATGTTGAAAACACGATAGTCCCTCCCGCCCCGAGATGCCCGCCAACAGTGGTAATTGGTAGATGTAAATAGCTTGCCGTTTAAACTTTGCTGGAGGTACTTTTCTGTGGCTCAGTTCATGGCTAACGCCTCGCGTACATGACGCGGAGGTCCCACGTTCGATTCCGCGTGCCGGAGTCTTCTTCAGAACTTTTTCTTGCGTTTTCATATAAATAGGCACCTATACATACACGGCGCATGATATCGACGCCAATGCCCACGTCGACGCCCACGCCAGTGCCGGTGGCGAAATCCAGCCGAGAGTTTCTATGTAATTCCTATCGCAATAAAAAACACTGCAGCAGCCCTGACGCGTGATAACCGAAGCAGCTGTTGGATAAATCACGGATAGGGTAAATGAATTCATTGTCGAAAACAAGTACTGGAGGTTGGCTCGCCCTCTTGTCGACCCGCCTCCGGATATGAAAAGCTTTCGTTCAGAACGGAGCAGAGGCAAAGCTGACTTGCCAACAAGCAAAAAAAAATAATAAATGACAGGGGATTCATGGAGTGAATGTGGAGGAGTGGGGCGGAGCGTCCGTTTGTGCCTTTGTTTATCTGTCCATGTGTCTCTCTGTGCACCCATTCGTGCATCGGTCCGTGCTTCCGTTCGTCCGTCTGCCCATGCGTCCGTTCATGCGTCTGCGCATCTTTCCATGCGTCCGTCCGTACGTTCGTACTTTTGTCTGCCCATCCGTCCGTCCGACACATGCCCTGAAACAACTGAGTCTACTCCTACTGGAACAAAACTACAGTAACCACGTGCACATTTGCACGGATGGCTCTACTACGCCGTCTAGTTCAGTGGAGCAGTGGTTATACCATCACAAGGGGTAACTTGGTGTTTTAAGACTTCACATGTGACATCGTCATCGACGGCAGAACTCGAAGCTCTGCGCAATGCACTGGACCTCATCAATTCAGAAGAAAGACCAAGTAAATGGGCTGTGTTTTCTGACTCAAAACCAGCGTTACAGTGCCTGATATCAGTTCTCCGACGTGGATGCCACGACCAGTTGACCTACCAAACCGTGAAACTTCACCACCTTTTAATACAAAAAGGCCATGACATCGTCTTTCAGTGGTTACCTGGGCATTGTGGTATAGGCGGCAATGATTCTGCAGATCATGCTGCTCGCACGTCACATAAAGAAGCTAACAGCGTTCCGATTCCGCTTTCAAGAGCGGATGCGGCGAGGCAGATTCATCAACTGGCCCGCAGTCTCACACTGACTGAATGGAACACACCAAGCGTACGACGTACAAGACTGCACGAGCTCGACCCTTCACTACAACCCCGGCCTCCACCCAGCCTACATCGACGTGCAGCTTCGCTTCTCTATCACCTTTGGCTGGGAGTTGCTTTCACGAAAGCTTATACCACGTTAATCAGAATTACTGACAGTGCGGCGTGCGATGTTTGCGGCACTGACGAAAATATCGAACACCTGCTGTGCCATTGTCCTCGATTTGTCTCAGATAGACAAGTACTTGCCAACGCAATGCAGCGACTGGATGATCGGCCTCTTTCTGTGCAGGCGCTGTTACAGCAACGTCCACATGCCTCGACAGCCCACAAGGCAGTGAAAGCCCTGCTATGTTTCCTGAGAAAGACAGGCTTGTGTCAACGCCTCTGACATGTGGTAGAGTGAAATTACTGTCAGTCTCTCCCTAACCTTTTTTTTCTTTTCCTCTCTTCCCTCTTTCACGTCTTTCTTGTCCCCTTCCCTAATCCCCCAGTGTAGGGTAGCCAACCGGATGTCTTTCTGGTTAACCTCCCTGCCTTCTCCCTTTTTTTGCTTCCTCCTCCTCCTCCGTCCATCCTAATGCACACACTTCTATTGGACCAATGCCATCTAGCAAATGAGACGAGAATTGGTGATGAGACAGCGTCATCTATTTACAGTTCGAGAGATACTGCCGGTTACACCTGACGCAAGACAAGGTTAGACCAAGAGGAGCTTCGCCCCTAAAAAGAGGTCCAAACAAGTGGCACCCCTGGATCAGGCACGTTGGTTTGCTGAGATAAGACGGCAGCGACTTTGATAAGAGCTCCCCCTCCCTTACGCCCACCTGCTCCTCTAGTATATGGTTCTTCTCGATTATACTGAATTTTTATTTCTAATGTAAGTCATTGTTAGGATGAAAAACATTGGAGTGCCTTGAGATTTAGGCTTGAATCAGCATTTAAATATTTTTGAAATAGCGTAATGACGACGCATTCGAAGCGAATAGACGGACAGACCACAGCGCTGATTCTCAACTGAATGTTGGTTAAAAGGCCATGAAAAGATACAGCAATAATAACTTTTATACCCCGACACTCCTATGACCTCATTGAAGCAAATGGAAGCGACAAAAAAAAGCAGCCAACATGGTATCATGAAACGGTGTTACGCCATTAAATTCACATGGCGTAACACCTAGTGGCACCCTATAAATAGCACAACAATATATGCATTTGCTATAGCTGTATAGGCTGTGGCTTCAGCTTGTACAGCTATAGGAAATGCATATATTTTTGTGCTATTTATATTACTCATCCCCTGTCCGCGTGAGCGTACTCTACATTTCTGTGCCCACTGAAAGAGATAAGGCTGAGTTATCGGGCTGCAGAAAAAAAAAATAATCGCACTGACCAACCTATTATCACCAATATTTGGATCATCACACACATTATAAACTTATGAAACTATGACTAAACTTCTGTTTCCTAATGCGTGATGGGAAAAGCAGCTTCAGAAACATTAAAGCACTGCTCCTATGAGAGCCCGTTTCTGCGTTAAGCGTCGTCGTCATTGGCTGGCGTCGTCGGTGTCACGAGTCGGTCGATATCACGAGCCGCTGACATCTAACCTTGCTCTCTTCCTCCTGCACAGACCTTCGGTCACAGTTCGGGGGCATTCAGGGCTGGAACATGCAGTGTGGCTTACTTCACTTGTCTACATGGGCTGTCGGCGTTTCGCTTGGTACACGATGCCTGCAATGCACAGAGTGGTCCGCGTATAGCAATCGAGGCCTGTCGGCTTATCACTTAGTTCGCAACGCCCGTGATGCACATTGTGGTTTGCATAGAACTGGACCGTGACAGTTTTTGTGGCAATATGTAACGAAAATTGAATTGGTGAAACTGCGCATGGCCAAACAGCAAACGCACTTGGCATTTACCCAACGCGAAGCTGCACTTAGAATTTCCGTCAGACAGTATCGTAATCACCGATGTGTTTTCTTTTTGTTTTGTGCCTTTGAAATGGCATTTTTAACAACCGATGTAATGATACGCATAGAATATTCAGTAGTCTTTCTAACTTCTACTTGCACTAAAATACAGCCTTGAAGCGTGGAGCATCGGCTCCACTCCTCCATATTCATTGCGCTTTCTTCAGACAAAATAGCATGCGCCAGTTCGGCCCAACCTATCTAAAACCTCTCTACACCAACTTCATCTCCTACAAGCACGCATTGAGCACGTATGCCTGGGAATTCCGAAGGCAACATCCTGTTTCCTGACATCAGTGAAGGCCCGATGCACCTCGTAGGCGAGTCGTCATGCTGTTCGTTTAGTCAGCCAATACCGTTCATATCCGCCTATTTGTCGTAATGAGAGTTCTCCCAGCACGTGGCGCCTACCAGGAGTACCCGTTTATTAAAAACTTCTGATCAGCACATTGGCGAACATATTTTTTCTATCCACCTTTGCTTCTGTAGTGATTAACCACTCAAAACATCAGTAGAAAGTGTTCGCAATCAATGTCAAATACCAGCAATTTCAGCACCATAGTTGGCGTTGCATCATATCCTTGTAATAAGGAACACATTACTCCATGCGCTAAGAGCTAAATCACGATAGAAATTTCAATATGTGCCTTAGTCAACGATCAGTTGTTAAAAAATGCACATGTGTCATCCTTTGTCACCAATAACATCGGAGTCGGTAGCCATTTCACTAGGAATAAAATTTATTAGAATAATACAGACGCCAAGAAAGTTAGTATTCGTCACATATTCTACGGCGGCTCCTAAGCGTATGGGAAACGCCAGTACACTACAAATAGATACATCTGTTTGATGTCCTAACCCCCCCCCTCAAAAAAAAAGAAACTTTTGTAAAGGAACCATGCTAAAAAAATGTGAGTGGTCTCTATTTTTAGGAATTGTTAAAACACTAAAGATGCTCTGCAACACTTATTGAGCATGGTCAGAAAACACTGCTGATCGGTAGTAAATATTCCCGAGAACATGCGAGCCAACTATTAAAGCGAAGCACGCGTGCTGTGCTAAGGCATTAAGTCGAGAGAAGAGAAAACATTTGGATATAATTTCTTTTCTTTGCAAACTGTTATTATATACTGTGCAACGTCATATTCCTGATGTTGATATACGTCGAAAGAGCCATGGTGGAGCCCAGCAAAAAACACTTTCCTGTTAAAGTCACAGATTGTTACGGTGCGTTAAAGTGATTGCGATACCAAAAGAGACGAAATACCTCGCGTGCTACTTGCGATTAAATCAAATCCAGCCTCATTCGCATATCAGAGACCAACATAAGCCGAATCTTCCGAGAATCGAAACAAGGCGTGGGAAGTCGTACTTGGTTTGTTAACAGCAAAAAGTTAAACAAATAAACAATACTCGACGCACTTGACCCCCACCTGCCGTCCTCAACTGCCACAGCGCATCGGTACCCTCATACACATCACAGGCTTAAAAATACATCCACAGTACACTTCTCATTTGGAATTGATCATGTGCGATCGACGACGTGGTGATGCAGCCTCGCCGATGAGGTTGTACATCGCCCATTGCTGAACTTTCACAGTGAATCACACACATATAGATAGCAACGCGAACAAGAGCTCCTCTTATTCAACAACGTTTTCATTTGCCTTTATATTTGTTCATGACTATTTAGAGGCCATCCTTAACGGACGAAACTACTTTTCCCAATACATTACTGCAAGTCTGCGTTATTTATTATAGGTATACTAACTAGAAATATATCACGTCTATCATAATGATGATCTGCCTGACTATGCCCACTGCAGGACAAAGGCCTCTCCCATGATCCGCCAACCAAGAAGGTCTTTTGCTTTAGTGGAGCCACAATAAACCGGCGAACTTTGAAATCTAATTGGCCCACCTAACCTTCTGACTCCTCTTCGTGTGTTTGCCTTCTCTGGGAATCCAATCAGGTGCCTTTAATGACCACCCGTTATCCTGCCAACGCACTATGTGCCCGGCCCATCTTCATTAGTTTTTCATGATTTCAACTGTCGTATCCTTAATCCCGCTTTGTTCCTTGACGAACTCTTCTCTCTTCTTGTCTCTGAAGATTACACTTATCATTTTCATTTTCATCACTCGCTGTCTCATCTTCAATTTAGGCTGAACTCTCTTTTAAAGCCTTCAGGATTCTGCTTCGTAGGTACCGCGTGTGTACTCCGGACATATGTGTACAAAACATGAAGGGGCTTTGTTAAAATAAGAACTTTGTTCGAGCGCGCAAAGTTATCTAGATATTTCATTTACACTTTTCATTTTTATAATAATTGACAAGTGGTAGCCGCCATCAACACATAATGACAGCTTGGCTTATTTTTCCATAATAAATAAAATATGCAAGCGATGTTTTTGCAACATCTGCCTCAGTTGAGAACGCACTTTTGTTATATTTTTTTTCTACAATATATGATGATTAAAAGCCGCCTGCTGGAGAATTAGTTGTGTAGTGGCATTGCTGGCGAATGTCCTGAATTTAGCAAGTTGTCGTTAGCGTACATTTCAGAACATTTACTTAAACATTCAAGCTGCTTCACTTTGACGCATTGCTTTTATGACCCCTTTTGCGTCACCATGCTTATCAATGACCAGCTTTTTTTTTTTTTTGCTCCACGAAGAGGACGCAACAGCCCCATGCTGTGAAAGTCAGCAACGAGTGCTGTCCAACGTACGTGATTAGGCATGTGATTGGGGGATCCGTTCTGTCGCCGACATGTTCCTGCCTCAGCTGAAAACGAAACAAGAGAGGCGTGCGGAAAGGCGGTGGCCGCGCTGAAGGCGCACCGATAATTGCCGCCTAGCCTTGGGAGGCTAAACAGGCTGAACGCGTCGCATGGACCCGTAGCAGGCAAAAGGCGTGAAGTGCATCTCAGCCCTCACAAGGATGAATTCCCATCGGCCTTTGTGAGTAGCGGGTACGCAGGACGTGCCTTGAAAATGAAAACGGCAGATGTTGCGTGCAGCAGGCGATGGTACGGCGAAGCTGCTGAAGTCGTGTTTACTCGCACCTCTGGCTGAATGCATTCATCACAATCCTTCCCGCGCTCTCGCAACTTCCGCTTTAATAGCCGCCATCAAGTTGTCACTTGCGCGAACAAAAACAAGAGGCCAACCGAGCAGTGTGAATACGATTTTTTTACGACGCAACCGGAGGAGTCCGCCGTCACTAGCAGGTCCGTAAGTTCCGCGCAGCTAGTAGGCTTCTGAAATGAGGGCATAGAAAATGCCAACTACCAGAGATATACTCCAGGCGATTTCGCACAAGCCGGCTTCACACCAGTAGGTGACTAATGTGGGCACTTTCTCGATCTATTGTGCCTGAGCATCACCTGAAGCAACGAGGCACAGTCGGTCAGTTGCTTTTGCGCGCAACAGACCCAGAAAATTGTTGGGGCTGAACACGTGCATCCCGCATAATAGTGTGAAGAGCAACACCGCCTAACGATAAAGCTGTACTCTTTATTGGTGGCATTGTATAAGCTTTTACTCGTGTACACAAAAATGTACGTTCATTTGTTGCTACGTTCTCCTAATACAAATAAAATGAGCGTTTCATAGGAATTTCATGTGTTTTGTTACCGGAGGAGATCACAAGTTTTCAAGCACGCAGTTATTGTCTGCTTATTAGGTGGACGTACAAGCGAGTCAATAATGAAAAATGACAGGCGTATCCTTCAGAAACACGAAGAGAACAGAGTGGGTAAAAAACAAAACAAAATAGCGTTCAAACGAAAGAAAAGGGTAAGTTTTCTTTGTTAGACGCAATAATATTGAGATCTATCAGACATTCACGCCAAAGAATGTATAGGAACAGGTATGGGAGGTAATTTTAATGTAAATGTGAAGAAAATTGGATGAAAACGTAACTTGTGCTGGGCATGGTACATGCACCCCTGCGACCTTGGAATAACGCGCGCCCGCGTTTAATTCACACATATACCCAATAAAGTGAATGGGGGGTTAGCCGCTACGGTTGCTCAGTTGGTTCAGCATCGAACACGTTATGCGAAGCTCGCAGGTTCGGTCCCTACCCACGGCATGTTATCTTTTGTTTTGTTTTTTTCCACACTTTCATCAAAATGACGTCATATAACATCCACTATACTTTCCTTGGCATGATTGCCTGATGGATCTATTTAAAGTGGTCTTTAGGACATTTTAGCTAAAATCAAGAAAAAGCAATGGACATCTCCAGGAAATCACGTGTGTAGTAGAGATAACCACTGGTCATAAAAAAATAACAGACTGGATTCTAAGAGAAGGGGCAAGGATTACCCATTTAGTTAGGAGGAAGGATGAAACTAAGAAGTGTGCGGGTATAACTTGGCCGCAGCAAGCACAGGAACGGAATTGTTAGAGCATCATAATAAACGTGTCGCCCTGCAGTGGGCGTAGTCACGCTGGTATGATTTTTGAAGTGGGGCCTCTAAATGTGCAGTCTGTTCAGGCTTCTCACATATGCAATTTATCACGCAAATTTACGCAGTTCAGCGGATTTTCCGTCTTTTTTCCCACCCATTCACATATCGCTGTGTCAAAGTTAGTTGTGCCAAGAGAGGAAAAAAAGCCGCCAATATACGTTTGTAGTGTGTCTATTGTATTTCTGCCTGTATGATTAAGTCTACTGTTAAGGGCTGTAGTCGGCATCCTCGCAAAGCTTTAAATAAGAGCTCTACTCTTAACGTGCACAGTACCATGCAAAGCATGTAGGAAATCGTGCTTATAAGTACCGATTTGTATGCAATCGGAAAATCGGAAGCTGCCAAAATAAACGAGTCGGGAAACGCACGCTGTCCTGAAAAAAAAATAAAATAGGTGCTTGTTCACGAAGTGCGAAAATGAATTAAGTGTTGCGTCTTTTCGTGTCATAGAAACAAGGGTGAGCGTGGAGAATAATCAAAGAGAACGAATCCCATAAAACTGTCGTTTTCCAAGCTGCACCTAATCGAATTTTCACTGTCTAAGGTGTGAGCGAGCTTCCAGGGGGCAGGTCTCTTCATCGGGTCAGCTTGTTCCTGGATGGGAACGTACATCCACACATGAAATAAATCTCTCAATGACGGTTGCAACATGCATCACTAGCCATAAATCTTCTGTGTTCCTGTTTTATTTATTTTATCTTCTGTTTTTCTTGTGCTCCGGCCAACTTTTCTTTCTGTATTTCAGGCGCATCCTTTAGAAACCCGTTCCTGCGTAGAACGGCGTCACCTTCGCCGTTGCGGTCGCGGTCGGTAGCGTAACCGATAGACATGAAAAAAGCTACAAATACGTGATCCCGTTAAAAAAAATGAGAAAGATACCCGTGATAACATTGGATTTGAACTTGGGACCTCTGCGTAGGAGCGGATTATTCTACCACAGAGCCACTCTGCTTTTTTAACTTTGTCGAAAAGCGCCACTCTACTGCTTGAAGCGCATTTGCAATAAAACCCTATGCAGGGTTCACGCCGTGCGAAGAATTGCGTTAACCTATATAATATAGCGTGGCAGAAGAGTAAAATAACTACCAGTCATACACAACACTAATTGCGCAACGAATGTCGGATTTAACAAGCCCCACCAGCTGCATAGTGCTCACTTCTAATCCCGCATGTTCATGAGCCACATGTATTATGTACAAAATGCGCTTAATATTGCCACCATTGATAAACGAGCCACGGTGGCTCATACGCGTTTTTGGGCGCGAAGAAGAAGAGAACATCTTCGTTGCTCTGGTTCAAGTGAACTCCTGGCTGCGGGTCTTGTTTTGTTCGTGACATTACTGGTGGAGACGCTGGGTACGTGTACTTCGGCTGTGTCGGCCATCGTGGAGACAGCTACATCTCCCAGAGCAAGAATCAGCCGCCGCCTGCGTGGGTTACCCCCTGAATTTGGTCCCTTGGCATCGACACCCAGAAAGATGGCAACTGCGATGACAAGCCAGGCGGTCCAAACCAGCGATGGCCATGATTCGCTTCTCGCCCATGTTTTCCACGTGCCACAGACACCAAAGCCGTTCCATGGAGACATCTTCGAGGATGTTGATGACTGGCTAGACCACTTTGAACGGGTTGCCAATATCAACGAATGGGACGATGTTCGCAAGCTGCGCCGAGTTTATTTCTACTTGGAGGATTCTGCGAAGACGTGGTACGAGAACCACCAGGGCTCCTTTGCAACATGGCAAGAGTTCAGCCGACAGCTTCGTGACGCCTATCGCAACACCGAAAGGAAGGAGAGGGCCGAACAAGCCATATCCAGCAGAAACCAACGGCCGAACGAACGTGTATCCATGTTTGTCGAGGACATGCTTCGACTCTTCAAACGCGCGGACCCTGCCATGCCTGAGGAAAAGAAGGTGCGCCATTTAATGCGCGGAGTAAAAGAACAGCTTTTCGCTGGGCTCGTGCGCAATCCACCGACGACAGTCGTCCAGTTCATCAGTGAGGCGGCTACGATGGAACGTACGCTGCAGCAGCGGTCGTCACAATACGAACGCCAGATTCCGGCCACCACATGCTCTATCGGCTCTGACAGCGAGAGCCAGACCCTCGCAGACTTCATTCGAAGTATCGTTCGGGACGAATTGCGACAGCTGCAGGCAGTGGGATCCCATCCACCCGTGTCAGCCCTCGCGGATGTAATCCGACAAGAAGTCCGGCAGGCCGTCACACCCCTAGCCCCAATCGCACCGCCGATTCCCGAGGCCCCAGTCCTGACATACGCAGCGGCATTGCGATCCCCTGCGCCACCGGCTACAGATACTGCTATGCGGCCAAGGTACCAGGCTATGCAGCCATTTCACGACACTGCTTCAAGCCCACCTCTCGGCTCAAGGTTTTCGAGCCCACCCACCTATCCGCCGTCCATCTCAAGACAAAGTGGTAGCAAGGCAAGCACGTGGCGCACCTCGGATAACCGTCCGCTCTGCTATCACTGTGGCGAAGCGGGTCACGTATACCGGAACTGTCAATACCGGCAACTAGGTCTCCGCGGCTTCCACCCTGATGCTCGATGCCCGCGCTACGGTGAGCGCCCCCGCGAAATTGAAGCCTATCTCACGGGCCAACGTACTCCTTCGACTATTCGGCACCACCAATCGAGATCACCATCGCCTCGCCGGTCTACGTCACCCAGTTTGCCCTCATCGTCTTCCGCTCCTTTCAGGAGCCGGTCACCAAGTCCCCGCAGGGGAAACTAGGAACGGCGACTTCTGGGGGTGAAGTCGCGGCCCGGCGAACTGTAAAAGACCCTCCTTCGACGCAACGACCAGACGAGGGCGATTCCGGTTTTGCAGTGTTCTCCGACAGCAAAAAGATTGTTTCTGCCGAAATTGCCGTCTTCGTCGACAATCATGCTGTTAACGCCCTCGTCGATACCGGTGCCGACTATTCCGTAATGAGCGCAACACTGGCATCTGAACTGAGGAAGGTTATGACTAGAGTGTACTAGAATGGGGGAGTGGGTCCACTGTGGCCGGCGGCAAGCGGTGCGGGTGAAGCAAAAACGGCGGAAAATTTGGTGGCGCTGCAGTAGCCTTCTCCTGAAGTGACGTCAGTTTCGGCGGGAGCGTGCGAGTCGTGCGGCGGTTCGGGCCGCACGACGCGCTGGCGGGGACGCTGAGCGCTCGATGTTGTCGTCTGCTCGACGCGCCGTCGTCTGTTCGATGCACCGTCGTTCGTGCGCTGTTTTCACAATTTGTCTCCTGGTTCTTTTTTTACACATTATTAGAGACAAAAACAAGTGACATGAAATAAAATGTATGCTTTTTTTCGTGAACGCGTAGGTTTGTATTTCCCTTTGAGCAAAGCCGTCTGGACAAAGAATACGCGGCAGACGGCACGTTTGCGTGCGCAGATATGTGTCTGCTGGTTGCATAACGGAGCGTTCCAAGCTGCTTCAAAAGATTAGAGGATGAGCACGTCTAGGCGTAGAAATTACTGTTGTGTCGTAGGCTGCCAAACCGGATACAGCAGAGTTAAAAACCAGCCCAAGCTCTCACTCTTTGGAGTACCTCAAGACGAAGAAAGACGCCGGCTATGGGACCAGAATCTCAACCGCGCTGATCGGCCCTTGCAAGTCACCGATGCCATTTGCGAGCTGCACTTCGAGCAAAAATACATACTAAGGCAATATGTACATATTATCGAAGGCCGAGAAGTATATATAGAGCGGGGAAAGCCGGAACTTCGCAGTGATGCTGTACCCATAATTATACCTCATCTCCTGAAGTGTCCTGACGAGCAGCCCACACCGGAGCAGTCAACGAAGAAGAGAGCGGCTTCACCACCAACCTGTGAAGACCAGCCGTCAAAAAGAACTGCGCTGCAATCAGTTGAGCCGCAACTGAGATTTGAAGATTGCGAAAGTGCGAGGCAAAGCGACAACGCATTTGAACTTGAAGACGTTGTCCGGCCAAACGACCACTGGGCAATGCACAAGTTTCGTCATTATGACGGAATTGCTTATGTTTCGGCCTCCCTAAGTCGTGAACTCGTAAGCATCGAAAAGACTGTGCTCATGAATTACGGTACCGACCGGAGTGAAGTGATTTGTCGGACATATGTTCGGAAGACGCTGATCTCCGAAAAGGTCGCCTATAACCTTGAAGATGCCAAACAAGTCCTGGACTGCGCAGAATCTCTTCACCCTTGCAGAGGAGCAGGTAGGGCGAAGGACTTCACCTATGACGTTCTTACGAAGAAACTGGAGCAGCAAATCTCTCATTCCGACGGCCTTGTCTTCAGTGTCACGTGCAAAGGAGCGGTTAAACAACAAGGTGAGTGCGGCAAACGTTTATTGAGACGTCACTTGTAATTGTACAATTAATCAATCAGTAACCTGTTTAATGCTAGAACATTTGTGTGGCCCCTAATTTTTGTAGTACTCATTAACATTTACGAAAGAATAGTTTGCCTACAGAAAGTGAAAGTGCATAAATTGCGTTTCAAACATGCATGGTAAAAAACTGGAAGCTCTTCATAATTTTTTTCTCGTATACTTCCAGGTTCTTCATGCATTTCATGCAAGTACGTGAGGAAAGTAATACTCACCAGAAAAAGCTACCTAAAACGAAAAGAGCGAAGAAACTCAGTCTCCACCAAACTGCGGGTCCTGAGTCAGAGAAACAAGCGGATGGCGACAAGGCTGTTGGACATTGCTGGTCGTCTCGAAGAGATGAGGGCAAACAATGCGAATGTCGCGGATAAAATACTAGAGGATAAAATATCGTCACTACCGCGAAAGCAGCAGGCAAGTGTTCGCGCTTGCTTTCAAGCTGCCAAACAAACCAGCAAGCAGGGCATGCGCTACAATCAGGAGTGGATCCTCGAGTGTTTACTCATGAAACTAAAGAGTCCCCGGCTTTATCAGCACATCAGAAAGAACGAAATTCTCATGATGCCCAGCAACACTACTTTGAAAAGATACTTGAGGTCATACGAGTCGGCCTTCGGTTTTAATCAAGCAGTAATGAACACTCTAAAGAAAAAAACCGCGAGCATGTCAGACCTCGAAAGACACGGCGGACTATTGGTGGACGAAATGAAATTGTCAGAACATTTCAATGTGACGGCGTCTGGCCAGATTCAAGGCTTCGTGGACCTTGGAGAATTTACGAAGCCCGAAGACAAGTACCAGCAATGTGATCACGGCATGGTCATCATGTTTGTGCCTTTCGCTGGAAAATGGAGCCAAATTGTGGGCGTTTTTGCGACAAAAGGAAATGTGAGAGGAGACATTTTATTGAAAATTCTCATGGAAGCTACCATCCTCGTGGAACAGGCGGGCTTGTTCGTCGACCACATCACTTGTGACGGAGCCCCCTGGAATCGAAAAATGTGGAAGCTAGCGGGGGTGTCGGCGTCATCGAAGAAAATAAATGGCGCCATACAGCATCCTGTCGACGAGATGAGGAAATTGCACTTTATCTCCGATTTCCCGCATCTGCTAAAATGCCTCAGGAATGGTCTTCTCCAGAAAGGCTTTGCAACACCAGACGGATTGGTACGTATAGATTCATGGTTGACATTTTACAAAGATTGTGTTTTTTGCATACATTGCATTACCTCAACCTATATTTCTAGGTGTCTGTGCATCCGGTTCGGGAGGCGTACCTTCTAGACAGAAGTGTTAGGACACTGAAAGTTATGCCCAATTTGACCGAGACGCATCTGGAACCAAACTCATTTGAGAAGATGAGAACCCCTTTCGCCTTCCAACTATTCGGTCCATATGTCCTACGGGGCCTGGCCTTCTACAAGGAGGACATCGAGAGAAGGTGTGGCAGCATCGAGGCAACTCAGCTGTTCTTCTCGTGAGTTGCGCCTACGTTCCAAATGAATTAAGTGTAATCGTAAACATCTCAAACGCATGATGAGCGCTCTTCTGACATACATTCTTTTTGTTTATTTTGCAGGAAGATCCAACGACTGATCACCGTGATGACTTCCAGGTTTCGGGCCGAAGCGCTGAGACCAGCTTCTACAGACGTGGCATTCCTGTCCAATTTTCTGGACTTCCTGAATGACTGGGAATCATTCAGTGACAACAAGCGGCACTTTCTCAGCGAGTCCACTGCCATAGGTTTTAGGGTCACTATAGCAAATACCCTTTCATTGCTGAAGTACCTGACAGAGAGCGTTGGATTCAAATATCTCATGACATCTCGACTTAGCACCGATCCCGTGGAACATTTCTTCGGCATCGTTCGCCAGTCAAGTGGCTGCAACGCGCACCCCTCTCCGGATGAGTTTCTAATAACCGTCAACTGCTTGTCCTTTTATAACTTGGCGCACAGTGTGGACAGCGCAAACGCAAACCCTGACATGATAAACGCTCTTGTCACTGTGCATGACAGACAGGGTCTAAAGGTCACGCACAAAAAAATTGATGATCTTATATCACAGGGAAAACTTGGCGAGGTCGAAAGCACGATTGCCACGATGCCAGAAAAGTTTGCTGACCACATCGATGTGACTTTGGAGAAGAGTGACTCGAGACTCATTTACTACACAGCAGGGTACGTGGCCAGAAAGTGTGTATTGAAGTTGGCATGCGTACAATGCAAAGAAGTGCTTCTGTTTGAGAAAGCTGTCGCGGTTGCTGAACAGCTCCCTTCGCAATTCACGGAGCAATGCGACTGGGGTGGACTTCTGTACCCCTCACGACAGCTGTATGATTTCATTGCCTCACTTGAAAACTTGTTTACTGAATGTTTCAGTGTTTCCATGTTGCACACAGATAGCATCTCTGACATCCTTTCATTGGTGAAAACTAATTTTCTGAACTCGAAAGCGGTCGGCTGTCCAGACCACAAAGATGCAGTGAGCACAAAGCTCGTTTCGTTCTACGTGCTCACTCGCCTTCACTTCTTAGTGAAGGGAATGAACAGGGAAAACGCTTCGAAACGAGCGAGAGCAAAACACTTAAAGCTTAGCAGGACAACATAGAGCCTGACGTTCCTTGAGCGACGGTGTCGAAGTCTTTCGATGATATTTATTTTGTTTTTTATATTTATGCGAAAAGCTTGCGCAGTCAATTTAAAATAAAATATTTTGCGCATATCACTTCTTTATTGGTGTCTTTCAGACTTCCTATCTATAGGTGAAAACACGTTCATGTTTCGAACAAATGTTTGCATGGACACGTACCGCAGGCACGAAGAGAAAAGGTAAAATATAACATATTTCATTAATACCTACAACGTATACCAGCACTAGATGCCGAACAAAAACTCATCATAAAACCACCGCGACGGACGTGCGTCCGCCCTATAAGTCATTTCCTACGAATAGCACAGTTGCCGTCCGATGTGACTAAACTTCCTTTGCCAACACCCTCACGTAATCGCAACAGGACTGGTTCAGTTTTTCAATAATATCACGCGTCCCTAACGAATAGCTGCAAATTTGCAGAAGGGTTCGCATACTTTAGCTTTAATTCTCGTGATAACAGCTGGTAACTTTAGTCTTGCATCATATTCAATTTGCTGCCGTGAGTCTAAATTTGCACCAAACGCAAACTTACTTATATATCCCAGTTATATTGACATTTTTAAAAGCATCGCAGTTAATGCTCATATTACACTTTCGATGCGTACGTTTTCGCAAAAGCCAAATTCAACTTACGCTCTTGATTGTAAACAATTACCGTGGAAATCACGGTACTTGCGTGCGTGACTACCTATACGAGCAGGGCGTTTCGCAATATAAACATTTAGATTTTGTTGAACTGGCGCGGAAGCACGGTGCGACGCCGTTCACGGCCACGCACGCACGAACGAAGCAACAACGCTGCGAGACTGCGCCAGACGCGCGAGCAGCACGCGAACCGCGCGAACTATCAGACTACCCACCCGTCGCGAACCGCGTGGCAAAGGGGACTTGTAACCATGGCAACCACGGCTAAGTCTTCAGGTGAAGGCGATGGTAGCGCCACCTGGATTTTCCGAAAAAAACGCCTCAGCGTGGAGCCTTCAGTGGACCCACTCCCCCATTCTAGTACACTCTAGTTATGACGCCTTGGCAAGGACCTCAGTTGCGCACGGCAGGTGGCCATCTGGTGACGCCTACTGGTATGTGCACGGCACGCATTCGAATACGTACGTCAACATTTGCGGGCTATTTCCTCGTATTGCGCGTGTGCTCTCGGCCAGTCATTCTAGGAATGGACTTCCTTCGTGAATACGGCGCCGTCATCGACCTCCGTGAATTACTTGTGTCGTTCGAGGATCCTTTTTGCGCTGCAACTGACAGTATGCAATTCCGGAAAAGAGCGCTCCGTGTTACCGACGATTCTCTGACTCTCCCACCTCGAAGCAGCCTCTTTGTCAAAGTAGAATTGGGACAGGACTTGTCTGACGCGGTGATTGCAGAGGCCAATTTGTCTCTCCTTATTTCACAACAAATCTGTGTTGCCCGAGGAATCATTCAGCCTAGCAATAGGCATGCTCACCTGCTGGTCACGAACTTCAGCGACGAATATCGCCACCTAACGAGACACACTGCCATTGCATATTGTGAAGAACTTGCCGATGCCGATGGTCCATCTACGTTAGCTTCATTTTCATCAAATGGCCACCCTGACGAGGCCTTCGTGAGCACTCTCGACGTAAACGAGAGACTACCTTCGGCTCAACGAGAAAGCATTTTGCGTATACTCGGCTCATTTCAAGACTGCTTTGCCACTACGTCAAGGGTTAAACAGACACCACTTGCTCAACATCGTATCATCACGGAACCTACTGAGAGACCCATCCGACAACATGCCTATAGGGTGTCGCAAAAAGAGCAAGATGCTATACGTGACCAAGTCCAGCAGATGCTTCAGGACGACGTCATTCAGCCATCGACCAGTCCCTGGGCTTCGCCAGTTGTGCTAGTAAAGAAGAAGGATGGTACGTTGCGTTTTTGCGTTGATTACCGTAAACTGAACAAGGTCACCAAAAAGGACGTTTATCCTCTACCCCGGATAGATGACTCGTTGGACCGTATACGCAACGCTAAATATTTTTCCTCCATGGATTTGCGTAGCGGCTACTGGCAAATCACAGTGGACGAGCGCGACCGCGAAAAGACGGCGTTTATTACTCCCGACGGTCTGTACGAGTTTAAAGTGTTGCCTTTCGGTCTATGCTCAGCGCCAGCTACTTTTCAAAGAATGATGGATACGGTTCTCACGGGGCTCAAATGGCAATCATGCCTTGTTTACCTTGATGACGTCGTGGTCTTTGCAGACACGTTTGAAGAACACGTCCAACGCCTTTATGCAGTTCTTCAGGCAATTAGAACAGCGGGGTTGTCTCTCAAACCCGACAAATGTCATTTTGGATATGAAGAACTGAAGTTTCTTGGTCACGTTGTGAGCCATGCTGGCATCCGCCCAGATCCCGAGAAAACCCGCGCCGTTGCCACCTTTCCCGTGCCCACAAATAAGCGCGACCTACGCCGATTTCTGGGGCTCTGTGCGTATTACAGGCGCTTTGTCAAAAACTTCTCGAAGATTGCTGAACCCCTCAACAAGCTTACAAAAGACGGTGTCTCGTTTGTTTGGGGTCCCGATCAGTGCCATGCGTTCGACACCCTCCGAAACCTTCTCCAGGCTCCGCCTGTACTAGGTCATTTTGACGAAAGCGCTGACACGGAATTACACTGACGCCAGCAACGTTGGACTAGGAGCGGTATTAGTTCAGTGGCAAAATGGCATAGAGCGCGTGATCGCTTATGCGAGCAGAACGTTATCCCCAGCGGAGAAAAACTATTCTGCAACCGAAAAGGAATGCCTCGCTGTTGTCTGGGCCATAACAAAGTTCCGCCCATACTTGTATGGCCGCCCATTCAGGGTAGTTAGCGACCACCATTCCCTTTGTTGGCTCGCGAATCTCAAAGATCCCTCAGGTCGTCTAGCACGATGGATCCTTCGGCTACAAGATTTCGATGTCACCATCGTCCACAAATCTGGGCGGAAACACACCGACGCCGACTGTCTCTCACGTGCACCGGTCGATAATGCCAACACTGACCTTGAAGACGACGACACTTTTCTTTCTGCCGTATCAGCGACCAGCTTAGCGGAGCAACAGCGTCATGACTCGGAGCTCATCCCGCTCATTGACTACCTGGAAGGACGCAATTCCCACCTTCCCCGAAGCTTTGCGCGCTCACTATCTTCCTTTTGTTTCCGTGATAGAGTGCTTTATAAAAAGAACTTTCATCCTACACAAGCTATGTATCTGCTTGTTGTGCCAACTACGCTTCATGGTGACATTTTACGTGCGTGTCACGATGAGCCATCATCCGGACACCTCGGCTATACGCGCACGCTGCAACGGATTCAACGCTCCTACTACTGGCCACGTCTCGCGAAGACTGTGAAGCACTACGTTCGCACATGTCGCGACTGTCAGCGACGTAAGATTCCATCTTTACGACCAGCGGGACTACTGCACCCAATTGGCCCACCAAAGGCGCCCTTTCATCAGATTGGCATGGACTTGCTGGGGTCATTCCCCACGTCTTCGTCTGGAAACCGGTGGATTGTTGTCGCTACAGACTACTTAACACGCTACTGTGAAACCAAGGCACTTCCAAAAGCCACCGCAGCAGATGTCGCCCAATTTTTTGTTAACAGCATCGTCTTACGTCACGGTGCTCCAGCTGTCGTCATAACTGATCGTGGGACAGCTTTCACCGCAGAGATGCTGCAGGAAGTCTTGCGATTGAGTGGCACGGAACATCGTAAAACAACGGCTTACCACCCGCAAACAAATGGGCTGACTGAACGACTCAATAAGACAATTGCAGACATGCTGTCAATGTATGTGGACATCGATCACAAGAACTGGGACACCATACTTCCCTACGTAACTTTTGCGTATAACACTGCTGTTCAAGAAAGTACCGGTTTCACGCCTTTTCGCTTAGTCCACGGTCGTGACGTCACGACGATGCTCGACGCCATGCTCCTGCCCGACAACTTAGGAATATACCACACGGATGCCGCCAAATTCGCGCAGTGCGCAGAAGAGGCCCGTCAACTTGCTCGTCACCGCATTCAACGTCACCAAACCGCAGACGCGCGCCGCTACAATCTTCGCCACCGTGAAGTTATTTTTAAGCCAGGTGATGAAGTCTGGGTGTGGACCCCTATCCGACAGCGTGGACGTTCCGAAAAGCTTCTTCGCCGCTACTTCGGCCCTTACAAGGTTGTGCGACGTCTCAGTGACGTCACTTACGAGGTTCTCCCACAAGGCAATTCGAGACGTTCCCGTTTCACCCCGCAAACTGAAGTCATTCACGTTTCACGTCTCAAACCATACTTTTCGCGCTGTGAATCGCCAGAGAGTGACTGACTTTATTAGTAACTTCGCGTCTTTCTTTTTGTTTCGTCCTTTCCTTACATTTTTCCTATTTTTCTTATTTCTCTAACTTTTGTCCCCAGAACCAACTACGTTATTCCGCCTTACGCCATTCATTTTGCTCGCATGCTAATTTTCATTTAATTTTCTTTTCTTTTTTTTTTGCCTTCATGTACAGCATCGAGACGATGCTTCTTGGGAGAGGGGGTAATGCCACCATTGATAAACGAGCCACGGTGGCTCATACGCGTTTTTGGGCGCGAAGAAGAAGAGAACATCTTCGTTGCTCTGGTTCAAGTGAACTCCTGGCTGCGGGTCTTGTTTTGTTCGTGACAATATTTTACGAAAGTCCAGCGGTCATCTCGGTCATCCGAAGAAAGACGAATAATGACGAATAATTTCTGAAGCACCTTTCTGCCTTTTAGATACCCGCTACTCTTCCGCGAATATTAGAGGAGTTCACTTGTTTCTAAATTAAATATAAAAATGCGAAGGTAATCTAGAATTTTGACATCAATTCTAAAGGAGGTTTCTGATTTCAGTTACTCTGAGATTCTTGCCTGCCTAAAAGCATTATTTTTTTTATGTGCATGTACACCTAGGTTCAAACGTATATATCGTTAAATAATTATGAGCCGCTCCTGTCGAATAGTTCGACTCTGTAGTAAATTTGTGTTACCTGAGTGGGGATGGTAGTGCGGCACATCACGCGATTCCCCAACTTTGTGTGAGCTTCTCGATGAAGAAATAGAAATGCTGGTTTAGTGGCACCTCCTCGCGCACACGCATTGCTCCTGTTGAGAAAAAGTAAAAAAAAAACTCTCCGACGGTTCGCGAACTGGTTCGAAATAGCGCAACAAGTTTTACAGACTGCTGAAAGCCGTAAACTTTCCCTGCCGCTCTTGTTGCCGATGCTATCGACGTATATGCATTAGGCATGCCACAGCTTTGCGAGAAGAAAGCGACTGCTTCGGACATGGGAGGGAGCAATAGCCTTGACTTTCGTAATGATAATTTTAGCTGCCGCATGCACCGCATATACATAATCTTATTTCATTCTGTCTTTTTATTTTGAAATCAAGACTAGGATATTGGCAGGAATGAATAATGTCACTTACCAATAATTACACTAGTGGACAAGAAGCCAAGGGAAGATAATTGCCGATGGCAAGTAACCTTTTTGTTCACTTAGTTTTTTTTGGCATTTACATCGTAACTACGACAAACAAGATCCCCTATACTTCTCCGTGATTTCTCCTCTTTTATTTGTATTTATTGCTGGTTTCAGTAAAAGGAAACGTGCCCTTAAAATTTCCCTTCTGTCACTCAGTTCTCACATAACTGCCTGCATAAAGAAAATTACACGTGTACATCTTTTTCCATCCATCTCTGCAGCCATGACATCTTTAGCAATGGCGTTGAAAGAATGTTGTTGGAGGGGTGATTCAGGTTGTCCCCTTGACATTAGGAAAGTGACACTTAGTGGTATAAATGTAATTGTGTGTATAAATAAAAAAACATAGACGGAGATGACAGCTTACTACATTGGTGTATAGAATAATGTTGCCTAGTTCCCTCACAGGCATAGGGAAAGGCACCAATCGTTTTGTGCCTACAATGTCCGTACTATATAGGAACATGCATATAGGAAACATATAGGAAACATGCAGTGAAAAGGACTTTGGAGCAGAATAAAAGTTGAACGAAGAGACTCAGTTTGTGAACAAAGAAACAACAGTATTAGTGTTTGTATTGCATTGAATCTTACTAAATCCTTTCAGTATTTGCGCGGTAAGGTGAACAATATTTTCAACTTGAGAAAAATAATAAGTGACCCTAATAGTCAAGAAGCACCGTGTTTTGTGTGCGGTGCCGAATATGACAACGGCACACGAAATTTTTGTGAGTCCTCCTAAACTCAGCACTTTAGAGGCTGGCCCTGAACACATCATTTTGTAAGAAATTTTTCATGTGGGTCGCTGAGTGCCTCCTACAGGATACTGCTGACCTCTTATGCGAAGCATTTTTAAGCAAACTTAGGGACTTTGAGCTTATCTATGTATCTAGCCGCTTAGGTTTGCGTGCTATCGTGGTCACCCCTTTACCTTGGCGTGAACCAAAACTAGCATGGGTAAGAAAGACGGCTCGACAAATATGACGCTCTGGTCAACACATAAATAATGTCACAATCCTTTCACTTACGTCGTCAAACACTTCCCGCCAGACAGTGACAAATAACTATATGGGCGCGTATGTGCCGCTGGTATGCGGGTATGTGCGACAGGTAATTGACACTTAAATCTACCCAGGAATGACGAGAACTCACCAGGGCAATTTGAACGCACGAGCATTAAGAAATATCCGACATCGGTAGCGTAGACCCAGCAAACGCAAGTAATAAATGTCAGGGGTCCCTGCTGGAATGGAAGCCAATCATTCTGCGTGGCAATGAATCATTTTACTACACAGCTACACCGAGTCTCGGAAATACTTTTCAAATAGAGGCTAATCTTCGTGAACATCGATAACGGTTGCAGTGCTGCCTACCGAATTTTTAAAAGAATACATATGTACTCATTTTATACAGCCGTGACGTTGCTTTAACGTCCATTGTGGTTATTTTTCCATGCGCTGTTGTTGATTTATGTAGGGCGATTCCACGAGAGATCGACACGGGTCCAAAAGTTGATATTTTAGATTTCATTGAGTATTTTATATTTCATGTAACTCTCACCAGGTAGCCCGAAAGTCACCTTCGTTTTAATATTAACGGCATAACTTACGAGAAAAAAAATCAAACTTCACCAACACGGAGGCACCAACTTCGTCACCTGTCATTTTTGAAAATTGCAGATGCTATAAAAAGACAAATATTTTTGTTTCGAGGAAGATATTTTTTACCTGAAATGCATGTCTAATGAAGAATGAATTCATACGGTTTCAAGTTTGTAGACCTTAAGAAAATAGCTTTTAAAAATGTCTAGTTTTGCGACAGTTTAAAATAAGTTACGTATTCCCAATTTTTTTCTCCGAAAGTAATGCAAGCAGGGTTTTCAAACTTGACATGTTTTAAGGATATATTGTGTTCATTAGGTACATAAATTATTGCTGCCGTAGGGCAAATGTAATTTTTATATATTGCGTCAAAGCTCTCATATTGACAATAGTGTACTCCAGTGAAACTTGAATAATAAAAAAAAAACGCATCATCGATTTTTCTTAAAATCTCGTAAATTGAAAACCGAAGGCCATCATACAGTAATATAGGAAAACATTTTGCATTATTTTGTTTTTTGCGACAATATTCGTGGTAAAATTTCGAGCTTTTCGAGAATGCGCTGGTAAGTTGAGAAATCTAGAAATCGGAACGGAAAAGCGACAATGAGCTTCAAACGCGAGTAAACGTGACCGCATTTGGTGAAAAAAGGCTGTTTTAGCAATGTGACAAATACGTACCCATGAAGGCGCATTTATGCTCCTGATAACGCAGCTCTAATGGAGGAAATCTTCGACATTGTAACTCAGTTGCAAAACATCTGTCTATATTTGCAGATAAACTCAAACATGAAAATGTTTCAACGCAAGTGTTGGGTCTCGCAAGAAAAAGCATATGCGCTTGAAGTACCCTCACTGGTATTTTGGTGGTTACTGCGTGAAACAAGAGATGCGCTCAAAATGGCTGCCTTTTTTGCAGATCACTTTTAGCAGTACGTGACGCTAACAAAACACGACCACGATCAGTGCCCTCAAATGTGCTTAGCCAAACATGCCAAGAACGTATGCCTGGAACACTTGGCAACAATTTTCACTGGCTCTTCTCAAACTGACGGAATGTTTCTAGCTCGTCTGCATTTGCACACAGCAGCTTGACATTCTTGAGCTTCGCGCTCATTTGCGCCACCATTTGGGATGCTGACTTAATCACAGCTGAGCTTGCCGCTCTGAGATTGTAGAGCGTAGCGTGATGCTTTAGTAGGCCACCAACGTCGTCAAAAAAGTTCTTGCAATGTCCTGTGGCCAAAAAAATCTACTTTATTGATATATAATCTTTCTGACATAACTCGAACAACTGGTACTTGTTTTTGAAGTGACAGCATGCACCATCAGAAACATAAGTGACATGCGTGTCAGGCTTAAGTTGTTCCATCATATAGTTGTGGATTATTTGTAGAGCAAAACAGGCATGTGCAGCATCATGTCATGTGTCATCACGGATGACGGCAAAACTTTGAATTAATTGCTTCCTTGTGACGACACACGTGAATATAGACACCTGTCTTTTGTGCCAGTGATACGACTTTACCTCATTCGGTAAAATGACTGTTTATTTTTGGCTACATCAAAGTGAAAAATGCAAGATTCTTTTTCTTGGTTCTCTTTCGCCTGGCGTATTGCTGATTCTTGAATGTATCTTATGTAATCATGGGTAATCCACTTCACGAACCTTGAACTTAGCTCTCGCAGAAAAGCACTCGCCTGGGCTGTTTCTTTTTTACTAGATCGCCGTTTTCCCGTACTGCATAGGCTACCTCAATATCTTCAGGGATTCCTAAACATGTGGCTGTCAGAGCGTCCTCCTTAGCACAATAGTCACAATGGCCTAAAAACAATCACTTGTAGGGGAGCTGCAAAGACATAGTTCTTTCAAAAAGTCCACCGTGTAGGCACCATCGGTGACGTCTTGTAGGGCAGAAACACACTCCGTGGCATTAGCACAGTATATACAAAGGCACACTTCTTGATTTGGTGCAAGAAGAACCCGCTTCGGCCTCAGTGAATAAAACTTTGAGAGACCAATAGACGTGTTCGGATTAGCTTCTCTATAGAGACGGTAAGCCTCTTGCACCGAACGGGTCATAAACCTTTTCGAAACAAGCTCCTTTTTTTCGTCAATGATAACAGATACTACATCTTTTTTCTTGGTACTCTGCCGAGAGCAGCTGTACTCATCTTTGGAGTAGCAAGCCATAGCTGCCTGGAGGTCCATTGGGTTCAGCCGTGTCCTTTTTACCGCATTTGGTGCTAACCATATCCCGTGTTTTGCGCGCCAGCGTCAGGATCAGTATATCATGTAAGCTGACAAGTTTGGTATAAGCGCTTGGAGTTTTCGGCGGTCTATATCGCTCGGCAACAGTGTCAACAAACGCATGCGCTCTTGATACAAAGAACACGCTTCATAGGCTTGCTTGAAGTTCTTGAACCACTGGGCACACACATTGCATAGATCTGATGATTGAAAGTGGCGGTTACACACGTTACCGTGGCATTTCACGGTTACTGTAGAATTCCTGCTAAGTTTTCTTGACTCTGCATGAACTTTGCCATTTTGCGCATGCAGCTTCTCCAGTCGCATATGTGACAATGCCTCAGGCGTGTTTACGCACCGCTCTTGACTTCTGCCTTTTTCTTCTTCCGGCAAAAACTCATCAACTGTTTCAGCTGAGAAGCCATTAGACGAAGACAGCATATCTCTGAGGAGCCTGAAGCAGTTCTGGCAGACGTGGTCGTTGTTATGTGCATGGCGGGCAGCTTTCGGCAAAAGCTTCTGGAGGGCATACAGGCCGATGTCTTCGACCTTGCGGAAGTTTCTTTGATAAGGTATTTTCTTTTTATGCAACATGAGGTAATCTGAACAAAGAACTCTATCTCGGCTGAAGTGGTCAGCCATCGCCACGCTCCTTGAGCCTCAAATTACTGGCAATGCAACTATGCGTGAAACCAGCAGCACGAAACTGACCTATTTGTCGTCTGTTCCTATGTCTCTCACCTTTAATGAGAGCTGACGTAAAACAGCGTGCGCAAGTATCCACAGTGCGAATGCAATACTGCAGTATAGCACGTTAAAATAAATTTCACAATGTCTTTGTCGATAAAATTACGGGAGGCGTAATCTTTGTCCCTACTTTGAACCATATGATCTAAAGCATGCATTGCCTCCGAGATGCGGCGCACAGCAATTCATCTGTATAGCAGACGACGGAATACAACTTGCCCTAAAGCGTGTTCTTAAGTCTAAATCGGCAGTCTTCGTGCACCAAATGAAAAAAAAATTGTTATGAATCATTTATGAACTCATTTAACATTCTATTCTCTTACCCAACGTGTTGCAAACACATGGCCGTCACAGCAGCTCCATCTGTGTGCCAGTAATGGAGAGGCACCACTTATTAGAAGTCTTAGTGCTTTACGTATAAGAGTGAATTCAGATACTGTAGAATACCGTGTTCAAATTAGTTACTCCTATCTGCTAAAACAGCCTTTCTTCACCAAATGCGGTCACGTTTACTCGCGTTTTAAGGTTATTGCCGTTTTACCGTTCCGATTTCTAGATTTCTCTACTTATTAGCGCATTCTCGAAAAGCTCTTATATGTACCACGAATATTGTCACTAAGGACAAAATAATGCAACATGTTTTTCTATATTACTGTATGATGGCCTTCGGTTGTCTATTTACGAGATTTTAAGAAAAATCGAAGACGGGGTTTTTTTATTATTCAAATTTCAGTGGAGTAATCTTTTGCAAATTTGAGAATTTTGAGGCAATATATAAAAATTTACATTTGCCCTATGGCAGCAATAGTTTATGTACCTAATGAACAGTCTATATCCTTTAAACGTGTCAAGTTTGAAAACGCTGCTTGTAACACTCTCGGAGAAAAAAAATAAAAATACGTAACTCATTTTAAACTGTCGCAAAATTAGACATTTTTAAAAGCTATTTTGTTATGGTCTACAAACTTGAAACCATAAGAATTCATTCTTCATTAGACATGCATTTTGGGTAAAAAATATCTTCCTTGAAACAAAAATATTTGTCTTTTTGTAGCATTTGCAATTTTCGAAAATGACAGGTGACGAAATTGGTGCCTCCGTGTTGGTGAAGTTTGATAATTTTTTTCTCGTAAGTTATGCCGTTAATCATAAAACGAAGTTTACTTTCGGGCTACCTGGTGAGAGGTACACGAAATATAAAATACTCAATGAAATCTAAAATATCAGCTTTTGGACCCGTGTAGATCTCTCGTGGAATCACCCTGTAGCAGTGTCCAGGGCCACCATTCTCGCGAGCATCAGCGCTTCATGTCTGCTTCTAGTGTCTCTAATACGCAAGTTCCAGTTTGCATCGTTGCGCAAGCACTAACAACTTTATATATAAGCATCTGCAACTCTTCAACATATGTCTGTGCGTGCAGCATTTGTACATATATTTTGCATCGTTTCATGAGGTTTCGCTCAATAAAAAAATGCAACATGGTCACTTTACTTCCGCGTGCTTCGCATAACGTCGATTTCCAGGTACGTGGGATCTCCCGAGTTTTATATTTTTTCATTCAGAAAAGGATTGGCTGTGTCGGGAAATTTCCTTCCATTCGCCGTCTTTTCCTTTCCCATTTGATCTACGTGCTTTACGAAGCGCAGACGCAGGTTAAAGAAGCACTGTAGAGAAAAGCAGCTGAGGAAAAAAAATGCCGCCTGCATCTTCGCACGGGGTAAACTCGAGTAAATCCATCGCAGATGGGGGAGGGGGGGAGTATCGTGTGGATGTTGCCTAATTGGGTATAGTTTCAGTTTCAGTTTGAGTTTCAGTTTATTTAGCAATCTTTTTCAGCAATCATGTTAAAGTACAGTGATTCAATGTTTTCATACAATGACAATGGTCAACACAAAACAAAGTGTAAATCAGATAAAAAAGTGAAAAAGATGCAGGGACAGGAATTAAAGCTGCTAAAAGCAGCTACGGGATTCCTGACCCTGAGCAGATTGGCCGCAGACTCGTGGTGATGTAAAAAAGAAATAGCTTACAAGCTAGTAAAACAGAAAAAGTACAAGAACGCAGAACACAAGCAAGTAAAATATCAACAAATTTAGCAGCAAACTTACACTGCAGACATAATGTAAAATCGGAAACACTGAAAGAATGCGGCATAATATGGGAGAACAAAGTGAGAAGGAATACAAAAGAACATAATTTATGTACATAAAAGACACTACCTTGAAACAGTATGCATAACGAAAACACAAATACATAAAACAGTTCATGTTTGTACATGTGCACATGAAAAAGCAAAAATGCACTTCTATTCAAACGAATTATCAAATTGAATATGATACCATGAAATAATACATAGTGGAAATGAACTCGAGATTAATTGATCGAATTCCCAGACTCTCTGGGAATTTGATCAATTTGTGATTGTCTAACTAATATGTCCACTCTATTATTCCTTTTTATTAAATTAAGTAGAAGCATTGCCTTCAACGAGTGGTAGGACACTTATGTGCGATCCAGTGCCTACATATACGGGGTGGCCAGTGAACGGTTGTGCAGCTCGAGGCGAGAGAGGGGGAGGGAAGCGACAGTTTTGTGAGTGTCTTCCGGGGCCGGCAGGAGACGCGAGCACGCGCAGCCGTTGTGTGGACAGTGCCACCACCGACGCCGAAGCGCGACATCGTGCGACAACGAAATGCTCGGCATTGAAGTAAATCACAGCGTATCCACGGAGTGCATGATGAGTGCGGGAAAGCGACCGTCCGTCCATCTGTCTGTGCGATCGTTCGTGCGTCCATTCGTCTGTCCGGCCGTGCGTTGGCGCATCCGTCCGTCTCTGCGTCCGTCCCTGCGTTCGTTCATGGGTTTGTCCGTCCGTCCATTCATACGTGCGTCCGTCCGGGCATCTCTCTGTCTATCCGTCCATCTCTCCCTCCATATAGTGAACACTCCAAGTACTACCATCTCGCATCTTGTCATCATGTATTCAGCATGTAGAAGTAGCACCATCCAGCGGACATTCCAAGGAGTAAACGAAAGATGACACTCACGCACTTTCTTACGGCCTGCGCTTCGCGTCTACTTCTCTTCTTTCAGCACCTCTGGTTCATGGCTATATACTATAGTTCACTATATTTATGACACTGCAGCCCAATCTTCGCTAAATCTTTCTAAAACCAAGGAGGTTACGCACAGCAAGTTTAACGTGGCAACCCTTTTTGTCACATAGTCCTCAAAGTGCGTCTTTTCGATTCTAATTCTGAATGTGAAGCATTTTTTAGTGAACTTCGGTGACATTGAGCGTATCTATCTATGTGTCTATCTATCTATCTATCTATCTATCTATCTATCTATCTATCTATCTATCTATATATCTATCTATCTATCTATCTATCTATCTATCTATCTATCTGGCTATCTAGCTATCTATCTAGCCCCTTACGTTTCGGTGCTCTCGTGGTCACCCCCTTAACTTGGCGTGAACCAAATTATCAAGGGAGGGCAAGAAGATTTGATGTATATGATGTGCTGGTCAAGACAGGAATATTGTTACAATCCCGTCGCGTACGTCGTCAAACACTTCCTGCAAAACAGTGGCGCACACCCACGAGCGGGTATGTGCCGCTGGTATGTGGGTATGTGCCACAGGGGATTGCACTTGGTGTCTACCCAGGAACGACGAAAACACATATGGGCAATTCTAACGCGCGAGCGTTAAGAAATAACCAACATTGGTAGCGTGTACCCGAAAAATGCAAAGAATAAAAGTGAGGGTTAAAGCTGCAATGGAACCCAATCATTCTGCGTGTAAATAAAGCATTTTACCACAGAGCTACGCCAGATCTCGGAACTGCTTTTCTAATAGACGCTAATCTTCGTGTAACGTAAATAGGAGTTGCAGTGCTGCCTACCCAATTTTAAAATCATTACATATGTACTCCTTTGACACAGCCATCACGTGCCCCGCCGCGGTGGTCTAGTGGCTAAGGTACTCGGGTGCTGACCCGCAGTTCGCGGGATCGTATCCTGGCTTTGGCGGCTGCATTTCCGATGGAGGCGGAAATGTTGTAGGCCCGTGTACTCAGATTTGGGTGCACGTTAAAGAACCCCAGGTGGTCAAAATTTCCGGAGCCCTCCACTTCAGCGTCTCTCATAATCATATGGTGGTTTTGAAACGTTAAACTCCACAAATCAATCAATCAATCAATCAATCAACAGCCGTCACGTCGGGTTAACTTTAAATATGGTTAGTTGCCATGTGCCAGGGTTGATTTACATAGCAGTGTGCAGGGCCAGCATCCCCGCGAACATCAGCGTTTCATATCAGCTTCTGGTGTTGCTAATAGGCATGTTCCAGTTGGCATCGGTGCTGGAATGCAAACAACTGGTTATATGAACATCTGCAACTCTTTGACATATGTGTGCCGTACAACATTTGTACATGTATTTAGCGTCATTTCATTGCGTGTCGCTCAAGAAAAAAATTGCAACACGGTCACCTTCGCTCCGCATGCTTCGCATAACGTGTATTCTCAGGTACGTGGGATCTACGTACCTGGGAATTTTTTTACAGCGAAACCTGCTATGAAATAACAACTCGGGATACGCACAGTTGCATGTTGTCCACCGGCGCCGCCGGTGTCTGTAACCACATCGCGCGAAATTAAAAAAAAAACCTTGCACGAAAGACAACGTAGGGCTTCAACCAGGGTCCGCTGGGCGCCAGCCCAATATTCTACCGATGAGTTACACCGGTGCTTTTAACTTGTTGTCGAACTTGCCTTAAGCAGGCATGACTTAGCACTAACGGCGCAGTGGCAGTCGAACCCGACTTCACTGGGTGTCAGCCCAGTATTCTACCACTGAGCTTCACTGGTTGTTGTCAAACAAACGGTGTAGCCTTGTCGTAAATTTTGCCTTAGGCAGGCTTGATGTCGGGAAAGCAATCGCGTTAATACGACTTATAAAGCGTTTTACAACAGCAAAAGAACAACCAGTCGTCGCACAATGCCATTAGCGTAACGAGTGGCCCCTCCAGTGCTCCAACCCATTACAAAAGCTTGTTCGTGTTTCTCTGTTAACTGTCGCGCATACCCACTCCAGTCATAATTCCTGTTCAGAAATAGACCACTGCGACTAAACAATTTTCTTGCTAAATTGTGGTCTCACTATTTTTTTCTTTATTTTTTCTGAAGATTTGCAGCTGGCACTTAAAATCATGAATACCTAAAGCTTTTTTTAGGAATGATTCAATGCAGAAAGCATCGGCCAAATTCACCTTATAATCGGCCCATCCCCTCCTTTGGGTACAAGCCATGTGCAAAGGAAAACAACAACAACAACATTGGCACAACATTTCTAGCAAATGTTTAGCGGATGCCACGCTTCTCAGAAGTATGACGAAAAATAGCGCAGCGAATGCCCACCCTACTACCCAAAAGTTTATTATTATTGCCCTAGTGGGTACCAGGCAAGTGTGCTTGCAGTAGTTACGGAATGCGTGTTTAAATAGGCTATGAAAGGCACTCTTTTAGCTTTGGCAATGGGTGTGCTGCGCCCACCGAGCAGGCCTTGCGTTTTAAATGCGAAGCATTTCTTAGCAAACTTCGGCGACTTTAAGCATATCTATCTATCTATCTATCTATCTATCTATCTATCTATCTATCTAGCCACCTACGACTGTAAGCTCTCCTGGCCATTTCGATAATGGTATCAATACCAAACTTCGTATGACATAACATCAATGTATGAGGAACATATTTCACAAGTCACAACATGAAAACCATGATATGTATGTCATCAACGTCATGATTTAGATGTCATGGTCTTAAAGCTGTAACGGTGGTTTCGTTGACATGATATATTGCAAGACTTGTATGGTATGACATGCTTGCATTGCGAACACAAGCAAGAGACCCTAACACGAAAATAATCACATACATGTCATGTAACAACATGACTACATGTCATGCTCATCATGCGCTCGCGGCCGTTTCGCTAGCGTCACATATACCAAATTTGGTATTACGCTACGTGAATGGATGACAAAGGTATGAGACTGGTGCAAACATGATAATTTTGAGTTGCGTGTCGTGTAACAACGTGACTACATTCCACGCTCATGATGCGCTGGCGGCCGTTTCACTAGCTTCACTTATATCAAATTTGTTATTACGGGACGTGAATGGATGACGATGGTATGATACTGTGCAAACATGATAATTACGGAATGCGTGCCATGTAACAACAAGACTACATGGTACAGCAATGATGCACTCGCGGCTGTTTCACTAGCACCCCATATGCCAAATTTGGTATTGCGTGACGCCAATGGAACGAAGGTATGTGACTGATGCAAACATGATAATAATTAGTTGCGTGTCATGTGAGAAGATATCTACATGCCACAGTCAAGGCGCTAATGCATTTCAACGTTACGTGGTGCGCGTGCTCACCGCTGTTCATTTCATCGCGTCACGCCGGCCTTGTTATGCCAGGTGCCGGTCCTGTCATATTGCCACGTTCCATTTCCCAAGTTTTTGTTATCATCCAAAAACACCACACGATTCTCAGCGCAAACCGCGCCTGCAGTTTTCGAGAGGGTTCCGGACTGTAGTGGATCATTTCGATGGGATCACGCCCACTGTGCGAATAGTACAGATTGTTCTGGAACGTACGCCGCCGCCAGCGATAGCGCTAGAACATTCGACGGCGGGAGTATAAATGCCGACGCGCTTCGCCGCTTGTCAGTAGTTGATCGAAGGCCGACGCTCCGTTCGCCGCTATCAGTCTGAGGCTGCTATCTGTGCGAGACTGCTGCTGTAATTGGACTTTCTGTTTACCGGGCACAGGTTCGCCCAAATAAACAGTTAAATCCCAACAAGAAGTCTCCTGTCTTCGGCCACGTCACGGCCCCGTGACATTTGGTGGAGGTGCTGCTTCGTTCATGTACCGGACGCCCCCGTCAAGCCGTGAACCCAGCCCACGTCGCGGAGAAGACACCGACGCCAACCAGGAGCAGCGAACAAGCCGCCGACAGCAAGGGCTACCACCGGAGTACGGGCTTCTACACGACACGCCGCGGAAGACCAAGGCCATGCCCGCGACTGCAGCGACAATGACAACCGCAGTGTCCCAGCCCACGATGGTCATGCATCAACCCAGGGAACCACCAATTTTCCATGGGTCATCGTTCGAAGACCCGGAGTCCTGGCTACAGACATACGACCGTGTGGCCGCCCTCAACCACTGGGACCATGACGAAAAGCTGCGTCGTGTGTTCTTCTATTTAGAAGACACCGCAAGGACCTGGCTCGAAAATCGGGAGTCCACACTCCGAACGTGGGATGTTTTCTGCGGCGCATTCTTGCAAACGTTCGCGAGCGTCGCTCGAAAAGAGAGGGCCGCTGCTTTATTAGAGACCCGGGTTAAGCTACCAAATGAAAATGTCGCCATTTTCACAGAAGAAATGACCCGACTATTCCGTCACGCTGACCCAGACATGCCTGAGGAGAAAAAAGTTCGTTTCCTCATGCGAGGGGTCAAACAGGAGCTCTTCGCGGGGCTGATGAGAAACCCACCAAAAACCGTCCAAGAATTTGTAGCCGAAGCGACCACTATTAAGAAGACCCTGGACATGCGCACCAGACAGTATAATCGTCGCCTGACTGCAGACTGCGCTGCTGCTCAAGCCAGTAACTCCGGAGACCTGCGTGAAACGATCCGAGCGATCGTGCGGGAAGAGCTGCGCAAGCTGTTGCCTTCGGCGCAGCCTCAAGTGGATTCGATCGCCGACATTGTGCGAGAAGAATTTCGGCAATCGCTTCAAATTCCCCACGCACCGCTGCCCGAGCCGGACGCTATGAGCTACGCCGCTGCACTGCGCCACAACGCTCCTCCCCGTCCACGCCAAAACGCCGCCCCATCACACTTCCGTCGACAGACGCCACCGCCGCCACCACCCCCACCGACGTCATACCGTTCGCCAGTGGCCCAGCGCAGTGCACCGAGGAAGACTGACGTCTGGCGCACCCCTGACCATCGCCCGCTCTGCTACCACTGCGGCGAGGCCGGACACACATACCGCCGTTGCCAGTACCGACAGATGGGATTGCGTGGCTTCGCCGTCAATGCACCGCGCCCACAGCCAGGAGAACGACCACGTGACATCGCCGACTATCTGACAGGAACTCGGTGGACACCACGAAGCCCTTCGCGTTCGCCGTCACCCAGCCGCCGCACGTCACCGCACCACCGACAGTACTCTGGCCCAACGCGGGGCCGGTCTCCTAGCCCGTATCCGGGAAACTAAGGGCAGCAACCGGTGGAGGTGCGGTTGCTGTGCGACGAACTACCGAAGATCCTCCGACGACGACGACGCCGCGACGGAGCTTTCCGAACACAACGCCAACCAGGCAAAGCCCTGACGGCGAAAGCTCACTTACCGATGGTGGCCTGACGACGC
Source organism: Rhipicephalus microplus (assembly GCF_043290135.1). Lineage (NCBI taxonomy): Eukaryota > Metazoa > Arthropoda > Arachnida > Ixodida > Ixodidae > Rhipicephalus > Rhipicephalus microplus. The sequence goes on from NC_134701.1 coordinate 78,541,466, forward strand.
AACATGGAAGCAGCGGAACAAGCCGACGCAGCCGTGACCCGACGCCACGCCCTAACTGTAATGCGAGACGGCGAACTAGCGACCTCGACGTTCTTATCGACGGCCACAGTGTGACCGCTCTCGTCGATACTGGAGCCGACTATTCTGTCATCAGTGGGTCGTTCGCCGCGAAGTTAAAGAAAGTTAGGTCAGCTTGGAAAGGCCCTGAGATCCGCACAGCCGGAGGTCATCTCGTAACGCCTGCAGGAATCTGCACAGCGAGAGTCACCATTAACGGCCGTATTTATCCTACAGACTTTGTAGTCCTACAGCGTTGCTCGAGAGATGTCATCCTTGGCATGGACTTCTTATGCCTCCATGGTGCTGTCATCAACCTAAAAACAAAGTCGATAACGTTATCCACAGAAGAAGCACTACCGCCGCGCACGCCGTCTGGACACCGTGCCTTGAATGTGCTGGAAGAACAAGTCACCATTCCGCCTCGCTCAAGCGTCATTATTTCAGTCGGCGCTCCTGAATCACCTGACTTCGACGGCGTCGTTGAAGGCAGTCAGCATCTGTTGGTCACCCGAAATATTTGCGTCGCAAGAGGAATTGCAGAGTTGCGGGGAGGCAAAGCAACGGTTATGCTCACAAATTTCAGCAATGAGTACAAACATGTGAACAAAGGAACAATGGTCGCATACATCGAAGAAATTGTCGAAGCCACCAGTGCTTTCGCCCTCGCCGATTCTGCGGAACCTGCTCAGAGGAACCAAGCCCCTCCCATAGCTTTCGACGTCAATCCCAGACTTCCGAACGATAAGCAAGAACTGCTCTAGGCCCTGCTCCTGCAATACGAAGATTGCTTTTCGTCGTCATCGAAAATTCGGCAGACCCCAATCACGAAACATCGCATCATAACCGAAGAAAATGCCAGACCACTCCGTCAGAGTCCGTACAGGGTTTCGACGCGAGAACGTGAGGCCATCAAGAGACAAGTTGATGAAATGCTGCGGGATGACATTACCCAGCCGTCCAAGAGCCCATGGGCATCCCCCGTGGTGTTAGTGAAGAAAAAGGATGGGACCCTACGTTTCTGCGTCGATTATCGCCGCCTGAACAAAATCACAAAAAAGGACGTGTATCCTCTCCCACGAATAGACGACGCACTTGATCGGCTCCATAACGCCAAGTACTTTTCGTCAATGGACCTCAAGACTGGCCATTGGCAAATCGAAGTCGACGAAAGAGACCGAGAGAAGACGGCGTTTATAACACTGGACGGCCTCTTCGAGTTTAAGGTGGTGCCCTTCGGCCTTTGCTCATCGCCTGCAACTTTTCAACGCGTTATGGATACAGTACTGGCAGGATTGAAGTGGCAGACTTGCCTTGTGTACTTGGACGACGTCGTCGTGTTTTCCTCGAGTTTCGACGAGCATCTTCGGCGCCTTGAAGCTGTACTTCAAGCCATCAAGACTTCCGGACTCACACTGAAGCCAGAAAAGTGCAGATTTGCGTATGAGGAGCTCTTGTTTCTGGGGCAAGTTATCAGCAAGTCTGGAGTTTGTCCCGATCCACGGAAAACAGCCGCCATCGCCGACTTCCCGCCGCCCACTGACAAGAAAGCCGTGCGCCGATTTCTGGGCCTGTGTGCCTATTATAGGCGGTTCGTGAAAAACTTCGCCCGCATCGCCGATCCTCTCACTAACCTTACCAAGGCCGACGTGGAGTTTAAGTGGGAAACGCCGCAGGAACACGCTTTCCAGGAGCTTAAACATCGCCTCCAAACGCCTCCGTTACTTGCCCATTTCGACGAATTCGCCGAGACAGAAATACATACTGACGCAAGCAGCGTAGGTCTTGGCGCCGTTCTTGTGCAGAGGGCTGACGGACTTGAAAGGGTTATTAGTTACGCCAGCCGATCGCTATCCAAAGCAGAAGCAAATTATTCCACAACAGAAAAGGAGTGCCTCGCCATCATCTGGGCTACGTCGAAATTTCGCCCATACCTCTACGGCAGGCCCTTCAAAATTGTGAGCGACCACCACGCCTTGTGTTGGCTAGCCACTTTGAAGGACCCTTCAGGTCGCCTCGCACGATGGAGCCTGACACTTCAAGAATATGACATTACTGTCATTTACAAGTCCGGCAAAAAACACTCCGACGCCGACTGTCTCTCTCGTGCGCCTGTCGACCAACCGCTACCCGACGACCCGGATGACGACTACTTCTTGGGAACGATAACTACCGACGACTTCGCTGAACGACAGCGGGCCGACCCGGAACTTAAGGCCCTAATAGAATACCTCGAAGGCAGGACCGCCGAAGTCCCGAAGGTATTCAAGCGCGCACTTGCGTCGTTTTTTCTACGAAACGGTCTTCTACAAAAGAAAAACTTTTCACCGCTTCGGGCTAAGTATCTCCTTGTGGTGCCTTCAGCTCTGCGACCAGAACTCCTGCAGGCCCTGCACGACGATCCGACGGCAGGGCACCTCGGTGTTTCTCGCACGCTCGCGAGGATACAAGAAAGGTACTACTGGCCGCGTCTTACCACCGACGTCACTCGTTATGTGAGGACATGCCGGGACTGTCAGCGACGCAAGACACCGCCGACAAGGCCAGCGGGACTTCTGCAGCCAATTTATCCACCTTGCCGACCTTTCCAGCAGATTGGTATGGACCTACTGGGGCCGTTCCCGACGTCGGCTTTCGGAAACAAGTGGATCGTGGTAGCTACCGACTACCTCACCCGCTGCGCCGAGACAAAAGCCCTGCCAAAAGGCAGTGCATCCGAGGTAGCTAAGTTCTTCGTCGAAAATATCGTCCTACGTCACGGCGCCCCGGAGGTCCTTATCACCGACAGAGGAACGGCATTCACTGCCGACTTAACTCAAGCGATCTTGGCATACAGCCAAACAAACCACCGCCGGACGACAGCGTACCACCCACAGACCAACGGCCTCACCGAGCGGCTTAACAAGACGATCGCCGACATGCTGTCAATGTACGTCGATGTCGAACACAAGACGTGGGATGCCATTCTTCCGTATGTGACCTTCGCATACAACACGGCGGTGCAGGAGACGACGCAGATATCTCCATACAAATTGGTCTACGGAAGGAGCCCGGCAACGACGCTCGATGCCATGTTACCCAACGTCACCGACGAAGAAAACCTCGATGTGAGCGAGTACCTTCATCGCGCCGAAGAAGCCCGACAACTTGCGCGGCTCCGTATCAAGAATCAACAGACGACCGACACCCACCGTTACAACCTTCGACGACGCTTCGTGGAATACCAGCCTGGTGAACGTGTTTGGGTGTGGACGCCGATACGCCGACGTGGACTTAGTGAAAAGCTTCTGCGACGGTACTTCGGACCGTACAGGGTGGTTCGACGTCTCGGCCCACTTGATAATGAGGTTGTCCCCGACGGCATCACGAACTCTCAACGACGCCGATCGCGACCTGAAGTCGTCCATGTCGCGCGCCTCAAGCCGTTTCATGCGCGTTAACAAACTGAAACAGTGTTTTTTGTATTATTGTTGTATCGTAATCTATTCATTGTACTTTCTTGCATTATTATTGAACCTTCATCTTTAGTTAAAGCATCGGGACGATGCCTTTTTCAGAGGGGGGCAATGCCACGTTCCATTTCCCAAGTTTTTGTTATCGTCCAAAACACCACACGATTCTCAGCGCAAACCGCGCCTGCAGTTTTCGAGAGGATTCCGGACTGTAGTGGATCATTTCGATGGGATCACGCCCACTGTGCGAATAGTACAGATTGTTCTGGAACGTACGCCGCCACCAGCGATAGCGCTAGAACATTCGACGGCGGGAGTATAAATGCCGACGCGCTTCGCCGCTTGTCAGTAGTTGATCGAAGGCCGACGCTCCGTTCGCCGCTATCAGTCTGAGGCTGCTATCTGTGCAAGACTGCTGCTGTAATTGGACTTTCTGTTTACCGGGCACAGGTTCGCCCAAATAAACAGTTAAATCCCAACAAGAAGTCTCCTGTCTTCGGCCACGTCACGACCCCGTGACAATATACTCGCATATGAGCGTCGCGCTACGTCGCTTTGACGCATGCGCGTTTCGGCACGTCCAGCGTCCCTCCGTCACGAAAAGATGGAGACGCAGTATTGTCTGCGTAACGCATCGGCACGAAATGCAGCATGTCGCATTTTGCGCCGGTTGCCGTTGGGCGGCGCTGACGGACGCTGGTCGCGCCTGGCGTCAGACTATAGAGTGCTCGCGTTTTGCTAACGTAGTGTCGCTGTGCTTAGCGTGCACGCGCGTGTACGCTACATTGAAGTATGCTGGGCCCTGCATGATGCGCTCGCGGCCGTTTTGCTAGCTCCGCATAAACCGAATTTGGTGTTACGTGACGTCAATGGATGTCGAAATAAAGTATTGGTGCAAACATGATAATCCTGAAACGCGTGTCATGTAAGAACGTGACAACATACCATGCTAATAGCGTGCTCACGGCCATTTCGCTAGCTCTACATATACTAAGTTTGTTATCACGTTACGTGAATAGATGACGAAGGTAAATCACACTTACAAACATAATAATCATGGCATGGAGGTCATGTACGGTATCATTTGCCTCCGCCTCGTAACGTTGTGCTGATTTTAAAGTGACATAGGAAGGAAGGAAGGAAGGAAGGAAGGAAGGAAGGAAGGAAGGAAGGAAGGAAGGAAGGAAGGAAGGAAGGAAGGAAGGAAGGAAGGAAGGAAGGAAGGAAGGAAGGAAGGAAGGAAGGAAGGAAGGAAGGAAGGAAAAACTATCTGCAAGGGTTTGGGACAAGGGTCATGAGCTTGATGGGTGAGGCCCCAAGTCCAGGGCTCCACCGGCTGCCGCCGCCTGTCTGACATGACGCAGAAGTGCAAGCTGCACCTCTGGGTCAGAGCTGGCGAGCTGTGCCTCCCACTGCTCGAAAGTATTACAAAGCTTGTACTGACCTAAAAGGGTGTCTAAATTTGGTGGTCGTTTTAGGCATCCCGACGAAATGTGGTAGGGCGATGGCGAGCCGCCACACCATGGACACGCATGCCCATACAGCGTTGGAAAAGTTTTGTGTAATCTTTGAAGATGGAGAAAGACTCCCGTTCGAATTCGGCGGAGGTCAATCACGTCCTCCCCTTCACATCACATCACATCACTTTAATACCTTAAAGACCCCCATGTAGGGGGTATTACATAAGGGGCGGGTTACAGGTAAATGTACACAGGTTTCCATATGGAAATGTGCGTGGTGACCTTCTCTTTAAATGTTGATGGACACGTGATGGCTGGAACGTCACAGGGAAGGCCATTCCAGTCCACTGCTACACGGGGGGAAAAGAGGCAGAAAAAGTAGTAGTGCGAGCATGTGGACGGGCAATTTGAAACGCGTGGGCAGTGCGGTGAGATATGCGCGTCGGTGGGACGATGTAGGGTGCTTGATTAAAAGGGCTGTGAAAGAACTTGTGTAGCAAACAAAGGCTGGAAATGCGGCGGCGCACTGAAATATTCGAAAGACCAGTTTCACGTTTAAGGGATGATATGCTTATGTTATATGAATATGAAGAATGTAGGAACCTAGTGGCGCGGTTTTGCACAGACTCTAATTCATTTATCAAGTATACCTGGTGCGGGCTCCATATGGGAGCTGCATATTCTAGTTTAGTTCGGATTAAAGATTTATAGGCGAGAAGTTTGATGTCAGGTGGGGCATGACGCAAATGACGCTTCAAGTAACCCAGAGTTCGGTTCGCTGATGATATGACGTTCGTGATATGCGTGCGCCATGAAAGATCACTGGATAAGGTGACGCCTAGGTATTTATAGGATTTAATTTGTTCGAGAGTAGAGTTAGCTATTACGTAAGAAAAATGCAAGGGATTATGCTGGCGTTGAAAAGAAACGAGTTTGCATTTAAAGGGGTTAAGCTCCATCAACCACAGGTCGCACCATTGCTGTACACGATGAAGGTCATTTTGAAGTGCAGTTTGATCAGAGGGGCTAGTAATTTTGCGGTATAGAACACAATCGTCGGCAAACATGCGGATATGAGAAGATACATGCATGGGTAAATCGTTAATATATATTAGAAACAGAAGGGGTGCGAGGACGGAACCTTGGGGGACTCCCGATGTTACCGAGAGGGAGCTAGAATGTTTATTTCTAATATCGACAAACTGGGAACGGTTAGCAAGAAATTCTGAAATCTATGCAAGAATTTCGGGGTGCAGATTCAACTGGGCAAATTTTAGTAACAGGCGTTTGTGTGGTACCTTATGAAAAGCTTTAGCGAAGTCTAGAAAGATTGCATCAGTCTGGAAGTTACGGTCAAGATTAGCGTGCAAATCATGAGTAAATATAGCTAGTTATGTTTCACAAGATAAAGATTTACGAAGTCCATGCTGGGAAGAATGAAAGAAATTGTTAGCGTCCAGAAAGTTTATTATGTGAGTGTATATGACGTGTTCCATGATTTTGCATGAGACGCTGGTTAGTGAAATGAGGCGGTAATTTAGGGGTGACTGTTTGTTACCTGATTTGTGGACCGGAATGACCTTTCCCACTTTTCAGTATTCTGGCAGCATTCCTGTTTTAAGCTACATCGAAAACAGCATCGACAAATACACTGCAATTATTTGTTTAGTGTTTTTTAACAGTTTAGAGTTAATGTTGTCAACGCCAGCCGATGATGAAAGTTTAAGTCTGTCGATAAGGGACGAAATTCCAGCAACAGAAAATTCCACTGGAGTCATTATCGGTAACGTCGTAGTAGGTGGCGAGGGAAGTGGCGAATCGGCTTCTTTTGTGAACACAGAGCAGAACGCGATGTTAAAAACGTCGGCACAATCACCGTCGCTAACTTCCTCACCATATTGGTCAGCAAGCGTTATTTCGCGCGGCGGTTGCTGGTTTATAACTTCCCAGAACTTTCTAGGGTTATTTGTTAGAATTTTGGGTAAGTCAATGCGATAAAACGTCTGTTTTGAACTTCGAATTGCAGCATAATATGCGTCTTCTGCAGCATAGTACTTCTCCCATGCGCACGCAGTACCATTACGTTTCGCAGTACGAAAGAGACGTTTCTTTTTGTTTTCCTGCCTTATTAAAAGTTTCGAAAACCATGGTTTATTTTGATTTGCAGGTAAGTTCATCTTTGGGATATATGTATTAGTTAACTCGAATATTTTGTTTCTAAAGACTAACCAGTTGCTGTTAAGAGATCTGGAATCGAAACTGGATTCAAACTCAGGCAGGAAATCTCGCAGTTCATTATTGATTGCTTCATAATCACTTTTTTGTACATATGAATTGTTTTGCTGGAAATGTGGCGTGTTTTAGGGATGAAGTTTATTGTAGTATGAATAACTTTATGATCACTGATTTCACGTAAATAGGAGATAGATTCTAAGCTTGATGATTGATTGATTGATTGATATGTGGGGTTTAACGTCCCAAAACCACTCTATGATTATGAGAGACGCCGTAGTGGAGGGCTCCGGAAATTTAGACCACCTGGGGTTCTTTAACGTGCACCCAAATCTGAGCACACGGGCCTACAACATTTCCGCCTCCATCGGAAATGCAGCCGCCGCAGCCGGGATTCGAACCCGCGCCCTGCGGGTCAGCAGCCGAGTACCTTAGCCACTAGACCACCGCGGCGGGGCGTTTTTCTAAGCTTTCGGGGCTGTTTGTTAGTATAAGATCTAAAATGTTCGAAGATTCATTAGTTACACGAGTTGGTTCCGACACTAGTTGCGTAAGGTTAAAGTTCAGACAAACATCGATAAATTCTCTTGCTTCGGCATTTCCTGTAATTAGTTGTGTTTCGTTTATCCAGTCAATATTCGGGAAATTAAAGTCGCCATAGAGGAGGATATGTGCGGGTGGGTGTTTTTAGTAAGCGTGGACAGCACTTCATTCAGTTCGCGGGCGAAATTTGGATCAGAGCGAGGGGGCCTGTAGCATACGCCAAGTAATACTGTTTCGGGTGGGGCACGGCACAATACCCATAATATTTCAAGTTGTGAAGGAATGTTGATAAGGGAGCAAGATAGCTCTTTGCTAGTGGCGATGAGTACTCCCCCACCACGTGCGTTCTTACGGTCATGACGAAAATGATTAAAGTGCGGCAAGTCAGCCAGAGCCTCTGTATCCGAAATGTCGTCAGTAAGCGACGTTTCGGTCAATAAAAGTATACTACTGCCAGATGATTTTAATAGATTAGACAGGGGCACGCGCTTAGGAAGAAAACTGCGGATGTTAGTATAAATTACCGAAAACGAAAGCTTAGCTTTAGTGCTTGTACGTGGCTGTTGGCGCGCTTGCCGTCGGCGTACTGATTCCTGTGTTTTTTCTTTGACAATTCCTGCTTCGTGCTCGTAAATGTATCGCTTAGAGCCGATGTGCAAAGTTTGGAAGCGCAGTGAAAATGGCACAGATTTGCTCCTAGCGAAAGCAACGAGCTCTTTTTGGGCTATTCTAACAGGGTGTGTGAAATATTCGCCAATGCTAAAGTTAGTACCTTTTAGTTTTGGGCCGTTTGAAAGGATAGATTCTTTAGTTTTGAAAGACGAAAATTTCACTATTATAGGCCGTTTGTTGTTATTGGTGTGCCGCCCTAGGCGGTGTGCACGCTCTATGTCTTTCGGTTCGATTGTGAGTTGAAGTCGTTCAAGGCAGTGCTGGATTATCATTTCTTCTGACTGAGTGTATGTTTCCTTAGGATTAGTGTCAGGGAGATTGTAGAATATTAGATTGTCACGCCGGGAACGGTTCTCGATGACATCGAGACGCCCGTCTATGTCGTACACACGGTGCGTTAGCTCAGTGGTATTAGTATTTATTGCATCTACTTCCGCTCGAAGGGTTAGAAGATTTTGGCAGTGGTTTTCCAAGCCAGCAATACGATTTCCAAGACCGGTGATAGTCTGGTTTGTGGTGGCTATCTGGGATTTAAGACCCTGCATTTGAGATAATATTGCCGACTGGCCCTGCGACAACTTTTTCAGCTCAGCAAGTATATCGGGCCCGGTGTTCGTCTCTACATCTCCCGATAGCAAGAGCAAGGCACGTACGACATTCACACATTCGGTAACAAGCAAGCAGCAGCACTGTGGGCTCGGCAGCTGCACCAAACAGTAGTTACTTGATTTTTTAGTAGACGTGGGATACGAACTACCAACCTGCATGATCAGGAGGAACGGGTTAGCGGCCTGTGTGGTGGCACAGCCGCGAAGCCCACAGTGCGTGCTGGATGGTGGCTGCTGCTTTATAGGCTGCGCAGGGGATGTTGTCGACGGCGATAGGGTGGCTGGATTTATCTCGACGATCCACGGAAGGAGGGGTGGCGCTGCCGAAGATCCGGAAGCATGGGTGCCAGGGAGACGGCAAACAAAATGTTCGCCTTCGTTGGCAGCAGGTAGGCGGCTTCCCGGGGTGGCAGACGATACAGCCAGCAAGGCAGGCAGTAGCAGGTCGGCGATAATGCGGGCAAAAACCTGCATGATCAGGAGGAACGGGTTAGCGGCCTGTGTGGTGGCACAGCCGCGAAGCCCACAGTGCGCGCTGGATGGTGGCTGCTGCTTTACAGGCTGCGCAGGGGATGTTGTCGACGGCGATAGGGTGGCTGGATTTGTCTCGACGATCCACGGAAGGAGGGGTGGCGCTGCCGAAGATCCGGAAGCATGGGTGCCAGGGAGAGGGCAAACAAAATGTTCGCCTTCGTTGGCAGCAGGTAGGCGGCTTCCCGGGGTGGCAGACGATACAGCCAGCAAGGCAGGCAGTAGCAGGTTGGCGATAATGCGGGCAAAAACCTGCATGATCAGGAGGAACGGGTTAGCGGCCTGTGTGGTGGCACAGCCGTGAAGACCACAGTGCGCGCTGGATGGTGGCTGCTGCTTTATAGGCTGCGCAGGGGATGTTGTCGACGGCGATAGGGTGGCTGGATTAATCTCGACGATCCACGGAAGGAGGGGTGGCGCTGCCGAAGATCCGGAAGCATGGGTGCCAGGGAGAGGGCAAACAAAATGTTCGCCTTCGTTGGTAGCAGGTAGGCGGCTTCTCGGGGTGGCAGACGATACAGCCAGAAAGGCAGGCAGTAGCAGGTCGGCGATAATGCGGGCAAAAACCTGCATGATCAGGAGGAACGGGTTAGCGGCCTGTGTGATGGCACAGCCGCGAAGCCCACCTTCTAATGATTTGTGGGGGGCGCTGTATTTTCGTCGCACGCCTCGCTGGTTAGCAAGAATTTTGCGAGGGGCCATTCTGGATGGGTCATTATCCTCCTCGATAGCTTCCTTCTCGAGTGTTTCAAAGGATTGAATGTGCTGCCGAAGCTCTGCTCGGTTCGTGAGCCCTAGAGCACAAGCGTCGGCCCTTTCGTTCCCCTCCAGGCCTGCGTGTCCTGGACACCAGATCAGCCTGTATTTGTTCTTCATTCTCCCGCCTAAGAATTTGCTTATTTTTATCAGAAGGCGGCCTCTTAAAAAGAAACGGCACGCTTCCTGTGAGTCGTAAATGATAGTTGTCTGTGCTTCATCTCTCTGTTCCTGCGCTTTGATTGCAAGGGCAATGGCAAAGCATTCCGCCTTGGTGATCGAGGACGTGTACAGCGATGCACATGTCACCATGCATTTGTCGTTGCTAAGTACTGGTGCAACTGACTGTTTAAAATTGTACCTCGAAGCTTCCACATACAAAACATTTGATTTGTTTTTAAATGTTTTTCGGAGCCATCGCACTCTCTTCTCTCTGCGCTTTCTGATTGTTTTTACGTCCGTGTTCTTGGGCAGCGGTGAGATCGAGATCTTGCTGCAGACGGGATCCGGGATTTCGAGAAGAACCTCGTCGAGGTTCGGGGGGTATGGCGGAAAGCCCACCCTAGCAAGTATCCCTCTCCCCACTTTCGTTTGACTTAGACGATTTCTCTGCGCAGTCAGTACAGCTGTTTTTAGCTCAGGGTATGTATTATATATATAGAGGTTCAAAAGCTTTTGGGTTGGTGTGCTTACCGGTAGCCCTATGTCCATTTTGTAGGCGCCCCTAATTACAGACTCGATGTTTTCTTCTTCTGAATTGTTTCACACGTGGAAAGTTAGACTATACGCAACCTTACACAAAGTGACATATCAATATTTCTCATTCGTGCTTCGCATATCATCAATTTCCACAGTACAAGGGATCTGCCAATTTTTTCGAGCAAGCATCAAATCCAAGACAAATATTAAATTCGAAGAATTTCTTCGCAAGTTTCCGCGCTTTTCCGCCCATCTATCTATCTATCTATCTGTCTATCTATCTATCTATCTATCTATCTATCTATCTATCTATCTATCTATCTATCCGCATACGACTTTCAGCTCTCCTGGACGTCTGGATAACGGTATCGATACTAAACTCTGTATGATATAACATCACTGTATGCCAAACATAACTGACTAGTCATGACAAGAAAATCATGACATGTATGTCAGTAAACGGCATGATTTATATGTCATGGTCTTGCTGCTCTTGCGGTGGTTTTATTCACATAATATGTTGCAAAACTGGCATGGTATCACAAGACTGCATGGGAAACAGAAGCGATAGATTCTAACATCAAAATTATGACATGCGTGACATGTAACAACATGACTACATGCCACACTCATCATGCGCTCGCAGCCGTTTCGCTAGCTTTGCACATACCGAATTTGCGGGACGTGAATGGATGACAAAGGTATGTTACTGGTGCAAATATAACAATCATGAGATGCATGTCATGTATCAACATGAGTACATGTCATGTTCATGATGCGCTTGCGGTCATTTCGCTAGCCTCTCACGAACTAAATTCGGTATTATGGGACGTGAATGAATGACGAAGGTATGCGACTGGTGCAAGCATGATAATCATGAGATGCTTTTTATGTAAAAACATGACTACAAGTTACGCTCATGATGCGCTCGCGGCCGCTTCGCTAATTTCACGTGTACCGAATGCGGTACCACGTGATGCGAACAGATGACATGGGTAAATGACACATCCAAACTTGATGATCATGCAATGCGTGTCATGTAGCATCATGATTACGTCCCACGCTCATGATGCGCTCGTGGCCGTTTCGCTGCCTTCACATATGCCAAAATTTGGTATAACGTCACGTTAATGGATGACGAGGGTCTGTTACTGGTGCAAACATGATAATCATGAGATGCGCGTCATGTAAGAACATTATTACACGCCACACTCAAGGCGTCAATACACTTCGACGTGAGCCGGCACGCGTGCGCGCCGGCGTTCGTTTTATCGCGTCACGCTGGCGATGTCACGCGAGGCACTGATATCCCCCTTGTAGAGATAAGTGCATCTGCCCACTGACCTTCATTGGGGATCTGCATCATATATGATCGCTGGCGCAAGCCGAGCTGCGTTGCTTTGACGCATGCGCGTTTGAGCGCTCATGGCATCCCTTCGTCACGAAGAGAGGCAGACACGGTGCTAAGTAACGTCGTTGGTGTGAATAGCAAGCAGCATGTCGAATTTCGGAATTTCGTGCCGGTTGCCACAGGGCCGTGCCGACGGACGCTGGTCGCACCGGTCACGCCTGGCGTCACACTATAGACTGCTCGCGTCTTGCTATCGTGGCGTCACTGCACCCAGCCTGCGCGTGCGTCAACGTTGCGTTGCAGTATATTGGGCCCTTCATTACGCGCTCGCAGCCGTTGAAATAGCGCCCAATTTGGTATCATGGGAAGTGAATAGATAAGGGAGCTAAATGACACGTCCAAACCTGACAATCATAATATGGGTCAAACATGGCTTCATGCTATGCTTGGAGCGTTCTCGTGGCCGTTTCACTAGTTCCACATATACCTAATTTGTTATAACGTGACGTGAATGGACGATGAATGTAAATGACAAGTCTAAATATGATAATCATGGTATGGATTTTATGTAAAACATGACTACATGCTACGCTCACAGCACGCTCGCGGTCGTTTAGCTATGGCTCCTTATATACCAGAGTTAGTATCAGGTGACGTTTAAAGATGACAAAGGGGAATAAAATGTCCAAACATAATAATCATCACATGGAAGTCATGTACGGCATAATTTATCTCCGCCTCTTTAACGTTTTGCTGATTTTAAAGTGAGCCATCAACATTTCGTGCTTCGTACATCATCGATTTTCACTGTACGTGAGACCACATAAGTTCTGTCTTACTTTCGACGTATCAATTGACTGAGGCTTAACGACCATTACACTATATATAAGCTTTTTTGTTTTCATTGATAAGTACTTAATTAAAAAGCAATTATCTGGGGTGCAATTCGCAAGGCCATGATCAGAATTGAGCTAATAAACGTAATCTTCATGAGCAGGTTACTAATTTTTATCATATTGTAAGGATCATTACCGTGATGTTGCTGAGTGTCTCATGACTAACATCGCATTAACATAGTTAAGTTAGCTCATCAACTAGCATGCTGTAGTTATCCTGGTTCTAGCTTTACATAGCTCAAGTAGCATGGTCTCCTTAGGACTTGACTTAGCTACCTCAGACTTACCATGACTTGGCATAATGAGCTTGATCATAGCATGTCCGGTCATGCTATGATGAAGTATACCGTCCAGCCGAAAAATTGCAGCATATACACGGAGTGAATGATGATAAGTAGGGCGAAGTTCTTCAGGGTTTGTTGGTGTAAAGCCTGCCTGCCTGCCTGCCTGCCTGCCTGCCTGCCTGCCTGCCTGCCTGCCTGCCTGCCTGCCTGTCTGTCTGTCTGTCTGTCTGTCTGTCTGTCTGTCTGTCTGTCTGTCTGTCTGTCTGTCTGTCTGTACGTTCGTATGCCTGTCTGTACGTTCGTCTGTATGTGTTTTCGTCTGCCTGTTGGTCTGTCCACACCTGCTGAGTGAGTCATTAACTAGGTGGTCACGTCCAATGAACCTGGAGGGACAGACCCACGGCTTCAGGAGCTTCACCGCTAAGAGCTAATCAACCGGCCGCACGTGCTTGGGTGCTAGCGGGCGATGACAAGAAAGTCGACGCACACCGGCCGAGCAGCGCGCTAGAATGCACAGGCTGACCACGAATACGTGGCCTCGTGTTTAGCTGCGATCGCCATGTTGTAAGACACTCGGCCGGTACTGATCTTAGAAGCCACCGTGCTGATTATTCTAAAACAGACATAGTGCCGGCATTAAAAGCTTGAAAATTAATTTAAACACCCCGTGCCTCTAAAGATATCATCACAAAATGTTTCTGACGCTTTTATTGCATGGGTGCACTTTTGCACTTAGTGCAACGGGGGAAGTGATTCTCAAATGAGAGAAAAGAAGATAAAAATGAGCCCCGTAATTGTCTGCATCTAAGTGCGACACCTCCACAATGGCTCACGAGGGAAGGGATAAGAAAGATTTAAAAGAGATAGAGTGAGAAGTAAAGAGAAGATAGATAAAGATGGCGACACGGTCGAAGGAGTCAGAGGACGGGGTGCAAGTCAGCCAGACCTTCACGGTGTCATGAGATGGCGGAGAGCGAGCCGGTCGGCCAGAGCTGTGCTGTCGTCGGTGGAAAACGCCGGCCAACTTAGTCTACCGTCTTTGAAGCGGGGACTGGTTCCATCGTAACAAAAAAAAAAACGCAGCGCGCTGTGTGGTGGATTTCACTCTTTCGTACTGTTGGCTCGTTTTTAAGAGGGTGTCGCCAGATTTCGGGAAAAACCCGAGTTTCGCAAAACTCGGCCGATCCTGCATAGCATTTAGCGCGACTTTTTTTTTTGTCTAGAAATCACACATTTTGAAACCTATGCGGTGGTGAAGAAGAATGGCGATTTGGGCTAGTTGGTTTGAATTCATGATAATAAGGGTTGCAGCGCGAGCACGAATGTGCTAGAAGAAACAGACGAAATTCGAGGTACGGAAGGCAAAGAGGACAACACGAGCGCTGACTACCAACTGAATTTTATTATTCGCAGCACACATGATAATATATACAACAGGCAACCTTTGAACAGCACACGTGAGCAACGTGACATATTCTGGGGAATATTCTGATAAAAGGAGGTACAAAAATGGCTAACCTTTGTCTAAAAGCGCAAACTCTTTGTCATGCAAGACCACCGAAGGTTGGCTCACGCAACCGTCACCATTTTTTCTAATAAAATACGCTTCAGCTATTTCCCGAGTTAACTTGTCCATGTGGCGTGCCAGCACACTCACGCCCGGAAATCGAGGCTGGCACCCGCAGCTTTTGCAGTGCAAAACAAGGTTTGAACTGATTCCTTTACATATATCATTCATATGTTCTCCTAACCTTTTATTAATGCACCGCCCAGTTTGGCCTATATAACAACGACCGCACGTTAAAGGAATCATGTAAACAACACCAACTGCACAATCTACAAATTTATTTATGTGTTTTACGGCGCATGTCCAACTTTTTTTGGTGATTCCTCTAAGTCGCTCATCCGTCATTCTGCAAATCTGGCTTACTTTGCACGGAGCTGATAAAACTACATCCACACCATATCTCGAGCCCACCTTCTTCAAACCATGATATATATTGTGGAAGTATTGGATGACTGCAACTCTTTTTCGCTCCTTATTTCCTCGTGCATTTTCTTGTTTTTGTTTGATTTTTTGCAACAAGGCTTCACACACTGAAGAAATTACAGATTTCGAAAATCCTGCTGACAGAAAACTGGTAATTTGCAATGTTACACTATCAGTCATCTTGTCTAGGCATGACTTGGATAAGCCAGCACTTACAGCCGACGAAGCAATAGCTTTCGTGACCAGTTTGTAGTGGCAGGAGGCATAGTTTAACAAGGGTTTAACACTTCGCGGTTGGTATTCCCAGCATACGTGATTTGGAAACACTGTAATATTAATATCTAAGTACCTCAGTGATCCCTGTTGGGGAACTTCGCAAGTGAAGTCTAGCCCACATCCATGTGTTTTAAAAGCACTCAATACAAGTTCAGCCGGGTTTTCCTCTTAGTTACGGAAGGCAGCCGAAAAATTAAATAGTCGTCCACATATCTGAAAGCGGTTTGCACCAAATCCACAAGTTTAGCACTGAGGATGGTGTCAATCTTGGCAAGAAAAATGTCACTCAGAACCGGGGCGACCCTTGACCCAATGCGAACTCCCTTACGTTGTCAACAAAGAGACCCTCCCCACGACACAAAAGTGGAGTTCAAGTAGAAAAGCAAAAGTTCCATGAAAGAATTAACACTGACACCACAATCATTAATGAACAAATCTTCAAGATTATCCTTGGTTATACAATCTCTAACATAATTTAACAGTGTGCTCTGAGGAATGGAGTAATACAAATCTACAACATCGATACTTAAAATAGGGCACCCAATTGGATTATTATCCTTGAGGTATCTGACAACTTCTTGCGAATTACGGACGCGTTAGGGGTCATTCAAAACTAAACTAGATAGATGTTTCTGCAAATAACCTCCCAAAAGCTTCTGCAAGGTTCCTCTTTCAGAAACAATTGTACGCAAAGGTTGTTCCGGCTTATGGCTCTTAATAGTGAAAAAAATAGACAATTCTTGGGAAGAAGCTTTCTTTACGCGACGGGCTAAACCTAGCAAATTCACAGCCTTGAGGCGAGCTATAGCATCTTTCGTGATATTGGAACTTTTTGCTGTAACTTGTACAAATTGTTTCACAACCGCCTGTGACGCTTTTTGCAAAAAGACATCATTGTGTAGCATAACGAAAACACCTTCCTTATCCGCTTGAAGAACACGCAAATTATTCGCGGACAAGAAACTAGAAAGTGGTTTTAGGCACATGACCGATCTTGATCGACACCCACCTCTCACGAGGACGTCGATGCATTCCGAAGTGCACCGACACCGTTCATCTTCAGGCACACGGGCTGAAACATTCCTAGCGAGAGCCACCTTTTCAGCTCCTTGGAGGGAAGGTTCCAGGCTGAACCTCAGTCCCAGACGAAGCGTCTGTTGAAACTTCTCAGGAATAGGCGTGTCACCCAGGTTGATGAACGTCCCCGCTGGTCCAGAACGCCTGCTTCGTCTTGGCAGGAGAGGCCGCACACGATTCCACAAAGACTCAGTTGCTAACTCAGACTGGTAGTACCACTGTCGGTCCGCTCTCTCCCGGTGACGACCAGTCAGAAACCGGCCGCATGAAACTCGGAGGCAATCTCTGTAGAAGCGCACTTGTCTCCAGCACTCAGACCGGATTATCTTGCACATCCTTTTTGCGTGTCTCTGGATGGAGCTAAAATCCCGCACAAATTGCGAACTTCTTCCGGACATGTCCCTTGCCGAATATTCCACGACGCTGCACGTGCTCGACATAAACATACTGCAATCCACGAAACCAAAGCGGCTGGGTCTTGAGAATAAGGGTCCAAAAAAGTAGGACTGCCCTGTGTACTAGAAATGCATTGAAGAAGAATGGCGATTTGGGCTAGTTGGTTTGAATTCATGATAATGTATTACTCCATTCCTCAGAGCACATTGTTAATTATGTTTGAGATTGTATAACCAAGGATAATCATGAAGATTTATTCATTAATGATTGTGGTGTCAGTGTTAATTCTTTCATGGAACTTTTGCTTTTCTACTTGAACTCCACTTTTGTGTCGTGGGGAGGGTCTCTTTATAGACAACGTAAGGGAGTTTGCATTGGGTCAAGGGTCGCCCCGGTTCTGAGTGACATTTTTCTTGCCAAGATTGACACCATCCTCAGTGCTAAACTTGTGGATTTGGTGCAAACCGCTTTCAGATATGTGGACGACTATTTAATTTTTCTGCTGCCTTCTGTAACTAACAGGAAAAACCCGGCTGAACTTGTATTGAGTGCTTTTGAAACACATGGAGGTGGGCTAGACTTCACTTGCGAAGTTCCCCAACAGGGATCACTGAGGTACTTAGATATTAATATTACAGTGTTTCCAAATCACCTATGCTGGGAATACCAACCGCGAAGTGTTAAACCCTTGTTAAACTATGCCTCCTGCCACACAAAACTGGTCAAGAGAGCTATTGCTTCGTCGGCTGTAAGTGCTGGCTTATCCAAGTCATGCCTACACAAGATGACCGATAGTGTAACATTGTAAATTACCAGACTTCTGTCAGCAGGATTTCCAAAATCTGTAATTTCTTCAGTGTGCGAAGCCTTGTTGCAAAAAATCAAACAAAAACAAGAAAATGCACGAGGAAATAAGGAGCGAAAAAGAGTTGCAGTCATCCCATACTTCCACAATATATCTCATGGTTTGAAGAAGGTGGGCTCGAGATATGGTGTGGATGTAGTTTTATCAGCTCCGTGCAAAGTAAGCCAGATTTGCAGAATGACGGATGAGCGACGGATGAGCGAACCAAAAAAAGTTGGACATGCGCCGTAAAACACATAAATAAATTTGTAGATTGTGCAGTTGGTGTTGTTTACATGATTTATATATAAATGACCTCGTAAATATTGATAAGTCAGCAAAATTTGTCATATATGCCGACGACAGCACCATACTATTTTCGGGGCCTAATGTGGGTGATCTTGTCTCTGAATGCAACAACACACTGTCAACGCTGTCAACATGGTCC
This sequence comes from Rhipicephalus microplus, assembly GCF_043290135.1. NCBI lineage: Eukaryota > Metazoa > Arthropoda > Arachnida > Ixodida > Ixodidae > Rhipicephalus > Rhipicephalus microplus. Next base: position 78,560,038 of record NC_134701.1, read on the forward strand.
AGCCTAAACGAACTAAAGATAAACCCAACAAAAACTAAAATTGTTATATTTCATGCAAGAAGCAAAACAGTTCAACTATTAAACCCAATTTCATATGAAGGTCAAAACATTGCTGTGGTAGACGAACACAAGATACTCGGAGTTACTTTTTCCTCTCACCTTAGTTGGAACTCGCATGTAGAAGAGCTATGTAGGAGACTGTCATCAACTACTGGAGCATTATCACGATGTCAACGCTTGCTCCCGACAAAGGTAAAGCTTCAAATATACTACGCGCTCTTCGCATCCCACCTCAACTACTGCAACCTGGTTTGGATCACCACAACTAAACAGAACCTAAATAAAATCTTGCTTCTGCAAAAGAAGATTCTCCGACATATTGCAGATATTCCCTACCTGGCCTCAACTAGAACAGTCTTTCAAGAATACACTGTCATGCGGGTTCAGCACTTATACAAATTTCGGGTCTTACAAGCTTTCTACTTTTCCGACACTTATAAAAAATTCCTGGAAACTATATCCCACCTAAAACTTAATGACACTACCATAAGTACGAGACATACTTTAGCGTGGTTTGTTCCTCATTACCGAACAACATACAACTTACAAGCATTGCACTATAATTTGCCATCTATCCTAAATGAATATACCGAACTTACTACTGCTACACACCGGCAGTTGCGTGAATTTTTTACGTCTATGTTGTAGCCCTCGCATTGATATGTCTTGACTATGCAAACTTTAGCTTATCTTGTCATACCGCATTCTTCTATTTTCAATATTCTGTGTTTGATCATTACGCGATATTGCTATTCCGTAAAATTTCTATACTTTCTGTACCTTTCTGTATTACAAAGTTGTTTATGCTGTACTAAACGTTTAAATGCATAATCTCATTTTGACTCTCTGTATGCTATTGTTATTGCTTGATGTAATTCAAACTGCAATTTTTACAATATTGCTCATGTATATTTACGTATGATCTTACAAGCCCATTTTGTACTGTTAACGTCGTATGCTGCCAATTGTAAAGGGTCTTCAGGGACCAAGTCAAGCTGCCTCGAGCAGCTTTTATCCCTGAAGCCCATCCAGAATTTCTCTGGTGAAATAAACTTTGACTTTGACTTTGACTTTGATTCCTTTAACGTGCGGTCGTTGTTATATAGGCCAAACTGGGCGGTGCATTAATAAAAGGTTAGGAGAACATATGAACGATATATGTAAAGGAATCAGTTCAAACCTTGTTTTGCACTGCAAAAGCTGCGGGTGCCAGCCTAGATTTCCGGGCGTGAGTGTGCTGGCACGCCACATGGACAAGTTAACTCGGGAAATAGCTGAAGCGTATTTTATTAGGAAAAATGGTGACGGTTGCGTGAGCCAACCTTCGGTGGCCTTGCATGACAAAGAGTTTGCGCTTTTAGATGAGGGTTAGCCATTTTTGTACCTCCTTTTATTAGAATATTCCCCAGAATATGTCACGTTGCTTACGTGTGCTGTTCAAAGCTTGCCTGTTGTATATATTATCATGTGTGTTGCGAATAATAAAATTCAGTTGGTAGTCAGCGCTCGTGTTGTCCTCTTTGCCTTCCGTACTTCGACTTTCGTCTGTTTCTTCTAGCACAATCGTGCTCGCGCAGCAACTCTTATTATCTATGCGGTGGTCTTTAACCTAAGTGCACTTCACTTGAGTGTACATGTGCGCAGCTAAAAACGTGCCAAAATGAAGGGCACTAAAGTTTTGACAAGTTTAGTGGAAATGATGTTTGGTCTGACAACAAATGCTCCACCAGCTCAGTCAATCTTTAGCCGAAAGTAAAAGTTCTTAACCCACTTTTTTTGCATCTGTTGTTTGCATACATTGCGCGCATCGTTCGCAGAATTCCAAAAGTATTACAATCAGTCATTAGAAAAAATGTATCAGCTCAGAGGACATGCGAAAGGCTGTCTGGGCCACATATTTCCACGTGTCATCAAGTGATACCAATCAAACTCACGGCCTTTGCCCGAAGGACGCTGATAGCTGGTGCAAATTCAACAAAGCCTTGTTCAGTCCTGAACCATACGTTCAGAAAGAACACCTTCCGGCATCTGTTCTTGAGGCTGTTAAGCCAATTTACGAGCAACGTGCTAATCCCCAATTACTTGCGAAATGTTTCTATGGAAAAATTGAAAACCCTAATGAGTAGTTAGCAATGTCGTATGTGAGCGCGCTCCGAAAAAAATGTGTTTCTCGGAAACCTAACATATAAATGACGTCTTGACGCTGTAATCACCTTTATTGATGGCAATAGAGCTCATTTGAATGTGCTGAAATTGTTTTGAATTTCACCAAGTCGCTTTGAATTTTGTATTTTGAATTTCATCAAGACAGAGCAGGGTCTACGCGCACTTGACCTCCGTCGATAGTACTTTGCTGACAGGGCTGTGAAACTGGCGACAAAGGAGGGCCGCCATTCTAGACGTCTGAACTCAGAAAGAAGAAGTAAAATTGATGATGAGTGTATCACTGGTATCCATTCAAATGTCCTTCCATAGGCAGTTATGTTGTCATACTTTTGAAATAAAGCATTTTTTTTACTTTAAGCACGATTATCTCAATACTTGCTTTTTTCAACTTGCGTACATTTTTCTCAGGTACCACTGTATCTAAAAACATAGCTTTCAGCCAGTATTTAGAGAACGTGCTATAAATTATACTGAGGATGAATTATTCATGTGTGAAAAGTGCTTTTCTTTAACACGACACCTACTACCGAATAACAAGAAATTACAAAAAATTAACATTACAAGCTTTAGGAATAATTCTGCTTCAGTGAGAAGGGGGAGGCTTTATGATGACAATGATAGTAAAGTATTTACTGTAAAATTTATGGTTAAGGAAAAAAATACATAAAGTAGGCCTGAAATACATGAATGGTATAGGGCTTACCTTGCTCCCTTAAGTACCGCTTTCAAACATTTTACGTATAACTCACAACGATGACGATAAAACTATGATAATAACTATAAAAGAATGTTGAGAAAGTGTAATGAAGTTAAAGCGAGGAAAGTAGTGGGTTTTTTTATTTTCTTTTTGTCAGACTAGCTTTCTGCAATTGTCTTATTGATTATCAAAAGTTTATTCTCGACCATCCAAATCCCGACATATCGGCAGCCCTAAATGACCACATTGGCCATCGGTGTGTGACATGGACGACATGCCAGTGGCTTAACCACCGCCCTACGTGCACCATCAGTATACCACAGCATCCCTCAGCTGGCAGGAATATATAGTCTTCTAAAAATTACCTAGAGGGAACTCTGGTGGTACGCTCTTTCAGTGACCTTGGGAATGATGGGTTGTACACAGATTTGTCTCGGCTTCGTACTTGCGGGTGGCGAATCGAAGTTGTGGCTTTGTTTGTTGCTGTGTTTCCATGTTTTTTAAAAGTAAAAAGCAAACCCTTTTAAACTTCCTGACCCGATTTGAAATGGTAAGTCGAAAAGAAAAACTTCTGAACATTTCTTGATTTTCGCTTCGTCAAACAACAGCTTCACGTAACGCGAAAACACAAGGAGCCAAAAGTACGAAGGTTAGACAAACTTGTGTACTATCCACCAGTCCGATGCTCCCTCAATTGCCGTGCGTTGCAACTGCCACAGACACTAGCGCCAGAGTTCCCTTTGTGTATTTAGAAAACTATGGGCAGGAATGCGTGGACGCCAGTAACTGTAGTTTTGTCAATTCCAGCACGTACACTTTCTTAGAGCCCCTCAATAATTTTGAAATCCTCGCAATTTCGCATTGAAGGTGGTACTCGCGACTCCAGAAAACCCTCTGAGTGTTGGCAACCCATGTCAGAAAAACAAAGATGGCTACGCTGAACACGGCCAACGCGGCCCTTTCACTTGGCGCAGTGCAGAAGTTTCTTGAATGGGACGTCGGATCACGTTGCTTTCTCGAAAGTGAAAGGAAGCTGGCCGCGGACTGCCTTATTTCCACCTTCAAAAAAGATATCGCTGGCGAAACAGCGGAAATAGTTGTGCTGTGCGTGCAAACAACAAGCCTTTTTCGGCGAACCGCATCAGATTTATTTCAACGTAAGGAACCTGCCTAGCGAATCCGAGGTTGAACAAGGCAACTGCTCATGTGTAGCGGACGTCTCCAAAGGTGCTAGCACTCTTTGCCTGCATTGCTGCACTGCTACAAGCAAGGTTTCGGGCTGTCGATTGCATCTGCAGCATTGAGTTCGTTTGCCCCGTCAAAATGTCAATAAGCACGCATCTCAAATGAATATTTTTTTCGCGCACGGGTCGCTGTGCACGTGCAGCTCTTTCAAGAGAAGCTGACTTTTTTTTTACATGCGGAGGATGTTATACTTAAGGCTAGTCATGCGCCGACGCGGTCCGCAGCCTCCCCTTCTCCTCCGCCCGCCATCTGTGCATCCCTTCCTCCGCGCGCCGCGCGACCTTTAGTTTTACGTGCGTCAGCTGTATGCTAACATGCGCATGCGCAAGCCGGGGCCGGCGCTCGCTATAAATAACCGAGTGTCGGAGCGCGCCGCCCTTCGTCGGTTAGTTTGTGGGGTCGCTCCACGTACGATGTCGCTGGTGAAAATGTATGCTAACGAATCCGCAAACACACTTACTGACGTCCCTTCCAACAGCGTGAGGCAATGTGTTGGCGGAACCGCAAGCAATTCCGAAGACACTTAGTCCGTGGACAAGGCCGCGCTGAGAAGAGCTCGCGATGCGGAACGCAAACGTCGGCGTCGAGCGGAAGATTCCCAGCTCCGAGAACGTGAAGCAGCTGCGAGACGTCAGCGTCGAGCGGAGGATCCCCAACGCGAAGCAGCTGCAATACGTAAACGTCGAGCGGAAGATTCCCAGCTTCGAGAACGCGAAGCCACTGCGTGGCGTAAGTATCGGCAAGAAAATCCAGACGCTGAAGCCGCGTGCAAGCGTCGATGCCGTAAGACTGATCTCGATGCCACCCGCGTGGCGAGCCAAACAGTACGCCACGCCCAACGCTCGTTTCAAGCGCGACTTCCTCGACCGGAGCTTTGGCCACAGCTGCAAAGTGTGGATTGACTTTGGTTCGACAACAACTTGAAGCGGATCGGCAACATTCAGAATGAACTGCATCGTTCCAAAGCGTTGTCGGTTCTTTGCGATGCGTTAGGAAGCGACGCCGACGAATCTGCCGACTACGTCGCGTGTGCCACGTGCAATCAGTTGTTAATTGCCGTTAGGATTCCATTGCTCAATCTACCCAAAGCGTCTCATCAGTAAACATCGTCTTTGATATTTCTACTGAATCAAACGCCTTCTCGGAATCTATGAAGGCAATGTATAGTGGTTGGTTATATTCTGAGCATTTCTCTATTACCTGATTGATAGTATGAATGTGGTCGATTGTTGAGTAGCCTGTTCAAAATCCTGCTTGTTTCTTTAGTTGATTGAATTCTAATGTTTTCTTTACTCTGTTAGCAATTACCTTTGCATATAGCTTGTATACTACAGAGAGCAAGCTAATCGCCCTGTAATTCTTCAAGTCCTTGTCATCTCCTTTCTTATGTATTAGGATGATGTTAGTGTTTTTACAGGACTCTGGCACTCTTCCCGTCAGGATATACCTCGTAAACAGGGTGGCTAGTTTTTCTAAAACAATCTGTTCTCCATCTTTCAGCAGATCTGAAGTTACCTGATTCTCACCAGCAGCTTTGCCTCTTTGCATGCTTTCCAAAGCTTTTCTGACTTCTATCATTACTGGTGGGGTGTCATCTGGGTTACTGCTAGTTATATAGTATTAAAGTCGTGGTTGTCCCGGCTACTGTACAGATCTCTGTAAAACTCCTCCGTTATTTTAACTATCCTATCTATATTGGGAGTTATTTTGCCTTCTTTGTCCCTTAGTGCATACATTCGATTTTTGCCTATCCCAAGTTTCGTCTTCACTGCTTTGACGCTTCCTCCGTTTTTCAGAGCGTGTTCAATTCTCTCCATGTTATAACTTCTTACATCGGATACCTTACGCCTATTAATCAACTTCGAAAGCTCTGCCAGTGTATTTTGTCTGTCGTACTTGAGACTTTCATGATTTGACGCTTCTTAATGAGATTCTTCGTTTCCAGGGTAAGCTTGCCAGTGTCCTGTCGAACTACCCTTCCTCCAACTTCCACTGCACACTCCGTAATGATACTCGTCAGATACGCGAAGCGATGGCGTAGTGGTTAGAGCATCCGCCTCGCATGAAAAAGGACCGTGGTTCAAATCCCGGTGCCGCGCAGTTCCCAACCGGATAAAAAAAAAATCCGCGTGGTGATGGAACTGCATTACGAGGCCTGGGGTGCGGCCTCACCAGTAACCACCGCCGGGAACGCACTCCCTCACCAGAGAAGGATTGGCCACCCTGGTGCAGTATCTGGCCACTACCTCCCACATGCTTACGTCAAATAACTCACGGCCCTCAGTCCCCAGCAGCTGCGACGCAACTGACCACGCCGGCGGTCAGATCTGCAACGCAGCAGAGGGTGCTAAAAATCTCTGGATCCGGACAGGCCGCCATTGGAACTTGAACTTGGCAACGTTTAACGCTAGAACCTTATCTAGTGATGGAAGTCTGGCTGTACTATTCGAGGAGCTAGAGGGTGTTAAATAGGATATAATAGAGCTCAGTGAGGTTAGGAGGACAGATGAGGCCTATACTGTGCTACAGAATGGGCACGTCCTTTGCTATCGGGGCTTGGCAGACAGAAGAGAACTGAGAGTGGGGTTCCTAATTTACAGAAACATAGCTGGACACATAGAGGAACACAATAGCATTATTGAAAGGGTGGTAGGTATCGTAATTAAACTGAATAAAAGATACAAGATGAAGGTGGTACAGGCTTACGCGCCTACATCCAGCCATGATGACGCTTCAGTTGAAAGCTTCTATGAAGACGTGGAATCGGCAATGAGTAAGGTAAAAACACAGTATAAAATACTGATGGGAGACTTCAATGCAAAGGTAGGGAAGAAGCAGGCTGGAGCCCAGGCAGTAGGAGATTATGGCTTCGGTACTAGAAACGCCAGAGGAGAGCTACTAGTAGAATTCGCAGAACGCGGATTTGAATTGAATTTATGGATTTTGAATACCTTCTACCGAAAACAAGGAAACCGCAAGTGGACATGGAGGAGCCCTAATGGCGAAAATAAGAACGAAATTCACTTTATAATGAGTGCACACCCAGTCATCTTGCAGGATGCGGAAGTGGTTGGCAAGGTACGACGCAGTGACCACAAAATGGTACGGTCTCCAATTCGCCTAGACTTGAAAAAGGAACGACAGAAACTGATACGCAAGAAGCCAATCAATAAGCTAGCACTGAGAGGGAAAGTACAGGAATTCAGAGTCTCGCTTCAGAACAGGTACTCGGCTCTTAGTGAGGAAATCAACCTTAGCGTAGACACAATGAATGATAACCTGACGAGTATCATTACGGAGTGTGCAGTGGAAGTTGGAGGCAGGGTAGTTAAACCACATTTATCGCAGTTCAACATATATGCTCCGCATGCTAACCACTGTTCCCACTCGGGAAACTGTGGTCACTTTATAATTCAGTACATGGTTAACAATGACCGACGATATTGTTAACGACATCATCGAGATCAGCATTTTCTTCAAGCCTGTTGCAGCAGGACATCCATGATACGCGAAAGAAAAGTCTTCTTTGCTCAGCCCACATTGGTGCGCCGAAAAGATGGTAATAGTAACGAACTACGTCAAGCTGTGCACTTTTGTCAGAGCCGCACTTCACTCCGACAAAAGAATTCCGCTGCCCACGGATGTGATGTATGAGGGCACTATATATTGGTACTAAGCTTCTCAAAGTTCTTGGAGCCGTGGTCTTCGTAATTGACTCTGCCTGCACAGCGTTCCCGGAGGCCAAGCTTTCACACTGCTGCTTTTGCGGAGGACGCGCAACGCTGAAGTTGAGGTCACCTTGTTCGTGCAACCACAGAGTTTCCTAATATAAATTATAGGAAAATCTGGCATTGGTGTCTATAGGAGCTGCAAGGCACGGCGCTTCAGCAAGCATGGGAATGATGGGTAGTACACACATTTGTCTAATCTTCGAACTTCTTGCGTGCTCTTGGCTCTGGGTGTGTTCGTGTGGCTTGGAGTTGTTTTCTCACAAAACAAAAATCAGCAAATGTTCAGCGATTGCGCTTCACCATCTTATTCTTTTAGACTTACATTTCCAAATCAGGCATGAAGTTCAAAAGGGTTGAATTTTTGTTTCAAAACAAAACCGAAACGCAGCAATAAACGACGCCGCAAGCACGATTCACCACCCGCAAGTACGAAGAATAGGCAAATGCGTGTACTACCCATCATTATCATGGTCGCTGGACGATCGCAGCGACCGAGTACCCTCTAGGTAATTTTAGGAAACTCTATGCGTTCAACACCTCAAAAAGCCCTACGGCCAAGACCACTGTTTTCTTTTCTCAAAAAGGTGATTTTCTTTCGAAATTTTTAATTCCCACATGTGCTTTCGAATTGAGCACGAATCAAACTACCTACGCCAAAGTCTCTTTAAGTGCTTCATCTTTCCTATACCAGAAAAGAGACAGGGGTTCTTTATTAGTAAAAATGGAGACTTTTGCCGGCGTCAATATATCGCTGACATGCTACTCAGTAGAGGGTCTTTTGCTGTTCCTTTGTTGCCTGAAAACGCCGCTTTGCAATATTCAAGGACTTTGTCTGCTCCTTTTTGTCCTTATTCAACTGTGAATATGGGCTGGATTGTTCACTTCAATTTTGATTATGCTACTTCTTTAGCTTCGGCTGTAACGCATATTTTAAGTGCGAAGCATTTCTTAGCGAATTTCGGCGACATTGAGCGTATCTATCTATCTATCTATCTATCTATCTATCTATCTATCTATCTATCTATCCATCTATATCTATCTATCTATCTATCTATCTATCTATCTATCTATGTATCTATCTATTTAGCTGCCTACGACATCTATGTCTCCTGGTCGTTTCGATAAAGGTATCGATACCAAACTTGGTATGGCATAACGTGACTGTGTGAAAAACATTTGACTATTCATAACGTGAAAATAATGACATGCTTTTCATGGCTCTAATGATTTACATTTCATGATCGTGCAGCTCCTGCGGCGGTTTTCTCCACATGGCATATTGCAAAACTGGTATGGTATGGCATGATTGTATGCCGAATACAAGCGACCGACCCTAGCATGACAATCATGACGTGTGTGTCATGTAACAACATGACTACATGCCATGCTTTTGACGCTCTGGTGGCCGTTTCGCTAGCTTCAATTATACCAAATTTGTAATTACCGTACGTGAATGAATGACAAAGGTATGTGACTGGTGTAAACTTGATAAACATGAGAAGCGTGTCATGTAAAAACATGACTACATGCTGTGCTCATGATGCGCTCGCGGCCGTTTTGCTAGCTCCACATGTACCAAACTCGGTATTGCGCGACGCGAACGGATGACATAGGTAAATGACACATCCAAACAAGATAATCATAATATGCGTGTCATGTAACAACATGACTACATGCCATACTCATGATGCACTCGTGGCAGTTTCGCTAGCTTCACATATGCCAAATTTTGTATTACGTGACGTCCGTGGATGACGAAAGTATGTTAGTGGTGCAAACATGATAACCATGAGATGCGTGTCATGTAAGAACACGACTACTTAACACAGCCAAGGCGCCAATACATTTTGACGTGACACGGTGCACGTGCTCGCCGGCGTTCATTTCCTCGCGTCACGCCGGCGTTGCCATGCCAGGCGCTGGTCTTTTCCTATACTCGCAGGCACGCGCCGCTCTGTGTTGCTTTGACGCATACGCGTGTCAGCGCGTGCGGCGTCTCTCCATCAAGAAAAGAGGGAGACGCAGTGCTGTCTGGGTAGCGCATCGGCACAGAGAAAGAAGAAGACAAGAGAGGACACTCCGCGAAACCTGGCCTCAGGAAGTGCGTCACGATTACGTAACCAACTAGTGCTCTCATCAAACGTCAGAGGGCGCAAGCACGAAAAAAAAAAACAGTTATAATCATTGAAACAGAATTGTTTTTACAAAACAATAAATATACGCCCAAATTAGGTATGTTCTTTATACATAAAAACAATTTATTCAACACACCTTACGCGATTATTTTTCTTCAGCCGTACTGCCATAAACACCATCTACCCAGCGACAAGCCCATGCATGACTGACAGCGAGAAGCTTTCGTCGCTTTCGTCAACGTCGGCTGCGTCGGCGTTTTCAAGCGTGAGATAACAGGTGAAGCACGTTTTCAAGCGAAGCTTGTTGAATGACATGTTGTTGGTCTTGTTCGGTCATTTTTTTCAGAAAACGGTTACACCTGTGCGAATAAGACACCATGCAACAAACATAGAAAGATGCACACACACACGTTGCGCTTCGTGTGTGCGAGTTTGTGTCTTACGTGGCGTCTCATTCACGCAGTTGTAACCTTTTTCTGAAGCTTGTAAGGACTGGGAGGTTCGCTAAAAAGAAAGTTTGTGGCTCTATGCGGCGGCTAGACGGGAACATTGTGCAACGTATGCAGTATAGCAAAGGCGGCACGGCGTCAAGCTGAGGCAACGCGTGCTGCGTCTGCCACGGACGCGAGCGTCTGTGCGCTGAGCATAGCTGGGCAGCTAGGTCATAGGCTCGGTGGCTCGGTGCAAAATATTGAGAAGCGTTCGCTGGGCCTCGCATGCTTCACGACGCGTTTCCCGAAGGCTCGCAACACGAATATTTCTTGGTGTGCCGGAGGCAAATATGGACTAGCCAAGTGGCCATCATCTTCGTTTCTTCGCTAGCCTTGTGCCACTAGTGCAAGCTGCCCACAAATTTTTTTGACGTTTCCAATATAATTTTATCGCACAAATTTCAACTACGATTTTTCTTCCCAATGTACTGTGCTGATACTGCGTACGCACGAAGGTGTTCTAAAGTTCCCAGGCCGCGATACCATTGCATTAGAAGGGATAGCGGCCTGGAAACTTCTGAAGATCTTTGTACGTGGTCTTGACGTCTATCTTTGTAAGTCAGAGTTTTATGGGTCAGAGATGTATCACTGGTTTTGTATTGTGCATCGATTAGCTAATCATCCAAAGGGGTTTGTTGGTACACTCATGACGTGCACATATCTTTTTCGTAATTTGACAGCGAAGCATCCACTTACTAACATTTTCAGACCGCACTGATGCCATGCCGTCCGGCGGTCCAAGCTACGGCAGCTACTGCTGTGTATCGTGGTTCTTCAACAATGGCAGAACCCACAAGAAGCCTGGGCTGAGTTTTTTCCGCATACCACAGGACGGCAGGTGTGTTAAAGCTTTTGTATGGTTTGCATGTCTTTAGGCTTACTGTTCGAACTTGCTCAGTGAGGGTAACAATAAAAAATCACTATTCAAGCACTTCCCCTTTCAGCTGATAGTTCATTGCCAATGCAGGATGAAAGCATGGATGCAGTATGCTGGACGTGATGATCTCCTGAGTAAGCCAGCCAGCCTATTGTACGCAACGTACAGGATTTGTAGCGACCATTTTACTGCTCAAAGCTTCATGGACTCTGGGCACACAAGGCTTACAAGAATGTCTGTTCCCAGTGTGCAACCAGCTGCACCATGTAAGTGATTGACTGAAACTCAAATATGTGTAATAGCAGCCACTTGTATTGAATTAGTGGCGACAGTTAACCGCGAAGATCTTTGTAGCCGGTGGAGAAACCTCACTATAGAAGTAACACTTGGAAAGTCTTAAATTTTGTGAACTATGGGCTATTACCTTCCTAACAGCAGCCTTACATTTCTGTCGTTTTTTGATGCTCTTGACCAGCGCAACTTGTTTTGAAAGACTTTCAAGGGCTATTTCACGTTATCTTCAAGCCTGAGTGCACATGTACATATACCTTTCACCGGTGAAAGCTGGCACTGTTGATAATTCCAAAAATCACAAATTACTTGTTTCCTAGCTGGTGCCTTCTCTTTTCCTCCACGTTCGACCAATTTGCGCATTTGAAAGAGCTGTTTAAGTTTCCCCATGCTACAAGCTTTGTAACTTGTACCAACTGCACATATATGCACGTTCTCCGAGCGCCGCTTCAAATAGTGACTGTGACATGACTGCAGAAGCTGCACTGCAAGGTGCGGATGAGCTTCAGTTTGTGTTATTTTAAGCCTCTTACTGACACATTGTCGTAATTTCATTTCTTCAAGACCTGCGGTAGAGGCTTCAAAAAGTGGCTCCCACACATTGAGGTGCCCCGATAAACAGGGTGCGTTCAGTGCCGCGATTTCTTTTTTTTTTACCCAAATTGACTGTTGACCAAACCTCTGCAGGTGGCAGCTCCCTTGTAGCTGGTGAAAGAGTTTCTGCTGACTTCGTCTTGCCGGAGAAAACCTTAACCAGTCGTTCAGCTGTCACAAAAGGAACTTGTGTGACCGGTAAGTTGTATGTTCACTTCAACACCAGAGTGGATTGATATTGAGACTTCCGCAGGCCGCTCGCAAGATTGTTCCGACAGCACTGTCCGAGGCACTGAACAAGCTTCACAAGACCCTCCAGAAGATGTCTCCGCCAACAGCTCCACGTCTGAGTGCCCTAGAGAAAATGGTGACTATGCTTTTATTGCAGCTGTTTTTAATGTGCTATTTTATGTTTAGGACATTCTGAGGAAACTATCCTCAAAAGGACACTACGTGTGCACTTACAAAATGTAAGGGTGGGCTCTCAGTGATTTTCATTTTTTTTTGCATTGTCAACATTGTGAATGGTTTGTTTTTAGGTAGTGGAATCTAAAACTTTGCACCACAGAAAGTTGTGCACCTTGGGTCTGAAAGAGCGAGGAAAGTGCTCGTATGGGATTAGTTGTTCTTCGCTTTTACATTCATTTTTTTTTATTGCAGTGCGTTCCTGTGTGCCAGCGACAATGTCTCCATCAATGAAGTACAAGCAAACCATTAAACATCTGCACGCCGAAGTAGCAGCACAGCGGAAAACTATCAAAAGACTGCGGAGACAGCCTCACCAAATTAACCACTCATTCGTTGCATACATTATTTTGGTTACCCGCTATGAGGAGTAGGGACACTGTGTATTTGCTCGAAGTGATTAGCATAACCTTAAAAAGAATGTTGGGTATCCTGTCTGTATTTTGTAGCAAATGCGGGCGAACTGTACACTTTACTGTGGGTCGCTTGGTCACTGTGAATGCTTTATCTCTCCAGCTCAAGTAATATATCGATAACAAAACCGCTTGTTGAAATGTCTTCGAGCGGGTAAGGAACACAGTATGAAGTGGGCACAGTTCACGTTATCACGCTTTTTGTATTTTAGCTTCTCATCAACCTCCTCATCTCGCCCATCAAAATTTTCAAAAGAATACCCCAACTTGTAGCGTTTGATGGGGCTGCGGACGCTACCATTTTATTTTTATATAGCTTGTGAGTGATAACGTACGATGTAGAGCCTTTGTGAAAAATAATGAGCCAAAGTTGTTTTCTCCTGCTATTTATTAGCCCTGTAATACCGCTCTCGTAACACCAATTAAGGTTCACAATTCTGGATAAGTGATGACTACAATCTATTTTAGCTCGCAAGCGTCACAGCAACACCCAGACGCAAATCACTTGGGATCTTGATTAAGTTTTTGATGATAAGAGCCACAAGACCTGCCAGTGTTGTAGCATAAAGTTTGTCTTTCACGTAGTGAGCAAGCTGCAAAGCCCTACCTTTCTGAGGACAAGCAGGCATCAAGTCTGCTTTTTTTTCATTTTGGGCTAGCTGTTCTTAAGCACAGCCAGTACACTGCAGCTTTGCCTTTCTGCTATATTGTGTCGTGTGGTTTCTGTGCACTCTTTTTTTCTATGCATTATTTTGGTTAACTCCAGGCGTGATTCGCGACTTCATTGCTGTGTATATGTCACTTCTTCCTTCTTCTTCAGCATTGTGCGCTGTGTTTTTGCCATAGATCCTTACTTACCCACGGGCCCGGTGTGTCATACTTCACCAGCTTCTCGGCTTCTGCCAACTCTAGCGATGTGTGCGTTGTCTGTGTTCTCTCTGTATTTGTTACAATATTTGTTTCAATTTATTTGTAAGGCGAGATGCATTTGTTGTCTACCTTTGTCATATTGTGCTTTTTATATTCTCAGACTCTACCTTGCCTTTGAATAAAACATTGCGGATACTCTCTTTGACTGATAAATACATTGATCACTTGTTCCAAAAGAACAAGCGAACAAAAGAACAAGAACAAGCGCGATGAATAAAATCGTAGTGAATTATCACTACCTGCATCTCTCTTTATTATAACTTAATCAAAATAAAAATAAAAAAATAAAAATAAAAATTCAAAATTTGCGCCAGTGAAACCGAAACAGGAAGCGCACGCCACTTGCTCTCACCAACCACCAGGTGTGCTAGGGTCGATTGGGCCGCTGGGGTCTACGGGAGTGTCCACTCTTCACCTTTTTTTATTTCTCTATGGCATCGGCGCGAAATGCAGCACGTCGCATTTCGCGCCGGTTGCCGTCGGGCCGGGCCGACGGACGCTGGTCACGCCGGTCGTGCCTGGCGTCAGACTATAGAGTGCTCGCGTTTTGCTAACGTAGCATCGCTGTGCCCAGCGTGCGCGCGTCAGCGAAATATTGGAGTATATTGAGCCCTTCATGAGGCGCTCGCGGCCGTTTTGATAACTCCACATATACCAAATTTGGTGTTACGTGACGCAAATGGAAGACGAAAGTATATGACCGGGGCGAGGGGGGAGTTATTTTAAATGAAAAGAAGAGAAAAGTTAGCCCCGTAACTGTCCCTCAGGGGGAGGACACCTCAAAAGTAGCTCACGAGGGATGGGAGTAGAGAAGGGATTAAAAGGATATAAATAAAAAGTAAGAGATAGAAAGAGAGGAAGGAGAGAGCGAGGCACAGGGACAGCGAACGGCGGAAGTAAGAAGAAGACAGGAAAGATGGACACGGTTGCAGGAGTGCGAGGACGGGGCACCACTGGCGAGATTTCTTGTCGGCGTCAGGAGATAGCGTAGGGAAAGTCAGTAGGCCAGAGCTACGCTTTCGTCGAAGATTGGCGTCAGTAGTTGGCGTAAGGCCAGCCCAGTCGGCCAAAGCTACGCTGACGTCGGAGATCACGAGGGCACAACCAGTCGGCGCAAATTCCAGCGAGCGCGTCCGAAAATATAAGATTGGTGCAAACGTGATAATGCTGACGAGCGTGTCATTTTAAAAAAACCACAACATACCACGCTCATAGCGTGCTCGCGGCCGTTTCGCTTGCTTACATATACTAAATTTGATATCACGTGACGTGAATAGATGTCGAAGGTAACGATACATCCAAATATGATAATCATGACACGTAAGTCATGTACAGCATCATTTACTTCCACCTCGAAACATTGTACTGAACCTTCCTCATTCGTGCTTCGCATTTTGTCGATTCTCACTGTACGTGGGATCTGATAATTTTTTTCAGTCGGTACCTTTGTTCTCCGTTCTGGCAATTGGAACCATTCAATGAGACATGTTGTGTTGCGCTTGCATTATTCGTGACAAGTGCTATGGCAGCAGTGATATCATTACCGAGAAAGTTGCCTCTTGCAGGCAAAACTTATGCAGCAAATGTGCTTGTGATTGGGGAATAAAATGGTAGGTTTCCACAAGCAAAGCAAACTTATAGAAAGTTAGCATAGTTGTAAAACCTTGCAGAAGCACCAGCACCACCTCATTTTCACCAAAGCCGAGTCATGCATTAAAATACAAGCGGCTTTGTTTCTCAATACACATAATTTGGCTCCGTGGACCACGCGATCCGGACGGAAGGCTAAGTAACAGGAATGGACGGATACAGTCCCTGTTCAGGTCGGGCTGTCTCAACAGCAGAAGGGTGTTTAATTACAAACTTTTCCAGTTGCCCACTTTAACTCAGCTTCTCATTACATATAATATACGAACACCATTAAACATATAAGGCCGATCCAGATCAAACTAACATTTCGAAAAAAGCCACAGAGCAAGCCATACGATCAAATCTTCGTTGTCCATTTCAGAAGGTTCTTTCTGGATCAATCTCTATTCTGAATCAATCGTTTTCCAGTAAAGATCTTCTCGCTGCCTTGTTAATTTTATGTTGTTGGATTCAATTAGGATAAGCTAATGTAGCTTAGGAGCTTTAATGAATTATAAATTAGTCTAGCAAGACAGTTCTTTCCAGGCGCCACTAGCTGTCGATGTTTTTTGCAGACAACCTACTGTGACTGTGCGTAAACTGTTTGTCGTGCCCCAAAACTATCATCATCATAAGCTGACGCGCGCTCTCTTTGTCTTCCGCTTCTTCCCCGGAACAAGTACTCTGATTTCTTCGGCGTGACCTGTAATCACCCTGATGAGTCAAAGAACAAGTATACAGAGAGAGACAGAGAGAGAAAGTAAAGCAAAAAAAAAGCTGCCCGCATCTTCCCACGGGGGTGAACTCGAGAAAATGAACCACAGAATAGGGGAGGGGGTATCACATGAATGTTGCGTAATTGGGTTACAGTTTCGAAATGCCTTATTTTTATTTCATCTTTATTATTCTTATTCATTTACTGATGAAGAAGAATTGCCTCCAACGAGTGGTGGGACACTGATGCCGGGTTGTGCCCCACTACTGGTTGATTGTACTGTTGATTGCATCGCATTTACTCGGGTCAAAGAAATAGTCAGGTCAAGCCAAAGCCAACTAAAGACGCCCTTGACTGAATTCCAAACAATTCTAAATGCGCACTTCACCGCTTATATACACTCCGCCCGCGAATGCGCAGTGAAGGAGGGGGCAGGAAGTGATCTCTCTCCTGTAGTATTATCCGATTTTTGTAAAAAAAAATGTTCTGCAGTGAACTATGACGCTATTCCGACATGCTTCGAGACTGAGGGCATCGGCCTCCGGTTTACCTCGGAGGTTCCGAGTAATAATAAATTGCAATTTCTAGACCTTTCTCTATTATTTTGAGGCAATCATCTTTGCTGGCAATATAACCCTCGATCCGCAAAACCTGTTTTAAAAAACTTATCCGGCCATTTCAAGCTTATATATTGAGCAACTGTACTGTCATGCCTTCGTTCAGTGCTTGAAAAAGCTGTATCCACATGGTGCACTATGGCTTCTTAGCGCAGCTACGACGGTTATTTGGGGCTGGGTACCCGCCGTATCTAATTGCATCGGTGTGTGAGAGACCTCTGCGAATGGTGAGAAACGGGGATAAACGTGCGTGTGTTTCTGCAGAATGCAACAAAGGAAACAAACGCGTGGCCTTCAACCTTTACATTCTTAAACTGGCTCATGGACTAAAAAATGTGGGAACCGGTTCGGTGTGCACGTTGTTTTCTCCGCACCCAGTAAATTGGGCCGTATATGCGCCATGCTGCATATAGGAGGGCGCAGGGTGCATCTAAAAGCAGAGCATGTTTACGGAAGCGTGCAAAACAGTTTGCTAAGTGTTTTTTAGAAGTGGTGTATAGCCTACCGCTATTGTGCGGTCGCATGTACATCGGCCAAACCGGCCGATGTTTAAATATACGCCTGAGGGAGCATTTTAGTTCTTCGAAAGGTGGTCTTTTTTCCATTTTAGCTTCACATTGCAATTCCTGCAAATGTCAACCGTTGTTTGAAAAAACAAGTGTATTTTTCCGGCATCCGCTTCAAACCACGCGTGAAATTTCTGAAGCATATCACATTTCTAGAAATAAGAATCAATGTATCAGCCATACGTCATTATCACTACTTGACTGTGAGTTTAACTATATAGATGATTCGTAGACAAGTGCTTCGAATGAATGCCACGCTTGCTGCTCACATTATCATCTTATTCCTGTTTACATGCGCTCCCTTGTGTACTTATATGGCCTTCTAACGTGAGAATAAATCAGTTTTTAGCTAAGTGCTCGTGCTGTGTGCCTCCTCTTTGCTTCGTGTCTGTGTTACCCCCGCGCTTCCAGTTCGCTGAACTACTGAAGCTAGTTTGAACACAACGTCTATGTCCAAAATATCACAGAATGTAGCGGTGACCTGTGACTATGCAGCCGCATCAGGTTTTAGCCTAAATGCTTTATCATCAAAAGGCGCCGCTGGGCCAAAGTTTGCACGACTTAGTGAAAACTTCCCGCTATGTTTTATGGAAACACACTGGCGGAAACTAAGGTGACCTGTTGCAACACTAAAATTAAACTAAAGATAAATAGGCCAACAGCTAAGTTCAGTATGAAAAACTTATATGTACAGGATATTGGTATGTAATTTCGGTGGTACCTTTTGGTGCATCGCAATCCTTCACGAACCGTTGCTGTAATAAAATTCACACCTCGCCCACCAACAAAGGTCCCTCTTGCGTTTTCTTTGGTCGTGTCCGGCAAGATAAAGGGAAAGAGCAAATACCAATTAAAACAAACGAATGCGGAGTCGCAAAGAAATTCAGACATAGCTGTGCCCTCCTTCACCTTGGCGGCCTCACTTAAGCTTACGGTTTCCTCTCACTCGTGGCGTTAACTTTCCCGCCAGCTTCTGTGGGAGCTCGAGTGCCACCTTGGAGCTTCGCCAAATCCTGAGAACCGAACACGTGCGAAACCGCTGCCCTGCTCGGTCAACGCCGTCACGCACCGATGAGCAACAAAACTAACATCGCCAACTGCCCTCTTGCCTCGTGGCATGGCCATTATTGCGTCACTATTGCGCGGCGGTACCAGTCCCTCGTTTTATTGTCGTGCGTGCTTTCGTAAGTCCAGTAATCCAGCATCTGGTTTACGCGTACAATGCTTCTTGCGTTACATCTTCACCTCTAGTCGCTCGGTGTGCACACAAGAGATGATGATGGTGATATTTGAGAATTTTTCGCGTAAGGGCTATTTTTGGCCAAAGAGGGCTATTACTATGATGAGATTTGTTCACTGGCGTCAATTAGCTGAAATGGTGGAATGCACCTTGGCTGTAAAGTGACTTTTTAAGCAGGCACTTTCAATAAGCGTAAAACATATAAACTAAATTTGTATAAAGAATATAATTATGCCGATGACGTATGGAATGGGTCATAGCTATTCGTTGGCTTATGAATTACCAATGCTGTGCGCGGTGATCAGTGGTTAATAGCATGTTCGTCTCTTAAGTCCTTTGTGTTGAAAGGCCCGGGGCCTTTCAACACAAAGGACTTAAGAGACGAACATGCTATTAACCACTGATCACCGCGCACTGCCCGGGGGCTAGCTGTTTTCTGTGAGGGAGCTACCACAGCAGCGGCCTCCGTTGAGAAGCCATGCTGCAGTTTCCTGGGTATATCACAACAAGGATTTGTAAATCTTTGAAAAAAAAAACATAAAAGCGAGTCATATATAAAAAGAGGTTCCTTGCCTATAAACATTGGTGGATGAAGTGGGAGATGCTACTGGTATGACGAGACATGCTTTTCTCCACTACTGTTTAGATGTATGCATTCAAGCAAGAGCCAAAAAATAGTCAATGGCACTCCGAATTTTGCACATATCGGTGGGTCGCCACCAGACAAAAGATGTGAATGTGTACTGTATGAATGTCCCAATTTTATTCTTCAAGGTGTAACTTCTGTGTGGCGTGACTTTGAGAGCGGTAACCAAATGCCAAGACGTGGTTTGACGATATGCAATTTATTTGTGGTTTTTCTGTCCTACTATAGCGCTGCCAGTGTGCTCTCACACATTTCATTCAAAGGTGCTCGAGGTCCAAAGCAGAGATTGCACCTGATTGGTCAATGGCGTTTTTCTGGACGAATGCAGCTAGTTTGTCTGCCCGGATATTCCCTTCAATCTCGTGGTGTGTTGGGACACAGCACAATGCAACATACTGTTCGAGTTCGTACTAGATGCACAGAAGTGAACAGAGCAACACGATGACCAGTTTTTTGGTGTTTCTTGCAGGTGTTCTATGCTTTTACAAAGCTTAGTGAAACTGTGTATGCCACGTCGTTTCGTAGTTCTTTTTTTCCTAATGTGTTATATAGCAGTATACACTGTACAAGTTTCGGCAGTAAAAGTACTTGTGTTAGAGTGTAGAATGCAGCATCCGAGAACCATGGACTGATCGCGGCATAAAATATTCAGTCAGGATTTTGAAGCATTTGTAAAGTATTCAGGGTAGAAATATTTTTGCTGCAGTTCTACAAAATTCGTGCGATTATGCGCCAGAGGCGTGTGTTTTGTACCGCCTACAAAAGATGGATAACAGTGGATCTTCTCTTACTGCCACAGTGGTAGCTGCTTTGCAAGAGGCATCAGATTGTGTTCAAGAAGTACTGCACCTATTTTCTGTGACAGCCCTCTCAGGCACAGTAAGTACGGCTGTCTCGTTTGACGACGGCTAAAAAAAAGCGTCGTGCTAGACGGATCTTTTGAGGTAGGGTGATCGAGTTGTTCATTGTTTCCATTCACCTTTAAAAATACGCGAACGATAGAGACAATCTCTGCAAATGGAGTGGCCGCTCATCGACTTTCCCGTACAAGCTTTCTACAGGACTTGTCCTGAAAACACCTGTGAATAGATGTATACCTAAGTGATGCACAAGCTTGAGCATCTTTGGGACACTTGCTGGCTGATAAGTTATAGCTGCGCTGTCTAAACGCGTGCGTACAAGGCTTTTGTACAGATTCAATAGGCACTTCTCACTATACACACATAGGGCGTGAAGGAAATTTTAAAATGTTCATTGTTTCGAAGCACTTGTTTTTGAATTATTATAAATCTGACACAAGTGTAATTTTGCATTCAGAAATAATCCGAGGAATCGATGTTCTGTGTTCAAAGGTAGACGCTCACCCTGAAAAGAAATGCTGGGATTAAGGTGTTTTGATAAGTGACGTGCGTGAAAGTTCAAAGTGCGTGCCAGTACAAGTGTTGGAAACAGAGAACGACAAAGGTGGCAAGAGCGCTGGGCTGGAAACGAAAAAGAAAGCCCGATACGGCTTACGCGACAGCAATAAGGTTTAGAAACCTCTGTTTGCATGAATTCAACTGCTACTCATTGGATAAATTTCGAGATTTCACACATGTAAGATGCTGCTGGTATAGACAGTGGTGTGAAACACAGCAATTGAAAGTTACTTATACAAGATTTCGTTGTAGAATTCCGCAACTAAATTATTATTTGCATAAAGTTGGTCTAAAGGCGTCACCTTTATGCCAGGCTTGCGAAGAAATGGAAACAATAGATCATTTCTTTTTATTCTGTCGCCGATATTCTTATCAGCGGAAGAGATACCTGGTGGCTCCACTTGAAATATTAGGATCAGAAATAAATGTGGCAGTAATTTTGTCGTTAGGCAGCATTAAATTTGGTTATGGCCACAGGGACATCTGCTCTGCGGTATTTGACTACATAACTGAAACAAAGCGGCTGCCATGTTTAAGCGCCATATATATATATATATATATATATATATGTATATATATATATATATATATATATATATATATATATATATATATATATATATATATATATATATATATATATATATATATATATATTGTGCTGAAAGAAATACTCTTCCACGGTCACTCAGGATTACACGAGGAGCTCCGTGTCGAAGGATTATTGCTCGAAGGATGAAGTCGGCCACTTCCGAAGCTGATGCAGAAGGCACGGGAGCTGTTTCGGCGTAGCGGGTCAGGGGGTCGACAGCTGTAACTATCCAACGATTGCCCGTGACAGTCATAGGAAGCGGACCATACAGGTCAATGCCAACTACCTCGAATGGTTGTAGGGGACACGGGAGCGGTTGTAATTGTCCACTTCGAGTTGATGTAGGTAGCTTGCGACGCTGACAAAGGGCGCATGAGGCAACGTACTTCGCGACACAGGTGGACAAGCCCGGCCAGTAGTAGTGACATCTTATGGGGTCATACGTTTTCTGGAAGCCCATGTGTCCAGCAGACATGTCGTCGTGATATGTCTTGAGAACTTGAGCCCGAAGAGAGCGAGGTAGAACGGGCACCCAGCGTTGACCATCAGGGTGGTAGATATGACGGTACAGGACGTGGTTGTTGAGCTTGAATTGCGTCAGCTGTCGGCGAAGACGGGCGGGGCGTTAGGGGGCCGGCAAGTCCCGTCAAGACGGTCCATGACGCGGCGACAGTAAGGGTCAGCACGTTGGTGAGATAAGAACAAACCACACTCGCTTGGAGAAGTTGGGTCCAAAGTAGTTAATGACGAAACATGTAGGGAAGAGACGGCCGAAAGCTTCTCGTGTGCAGCAGTGGCGGGTTTGTTAAGCGGCTCCGAAGAGAGCGGGCAACGCGAAAGGGCGTCGGCGTCTTGATGCTTGTTTCCCGACTTGTATGTGATAGTGAAGTCGTATTCTTGTAAGCGAAGAATCCAGCGACCAAGGCGGCCGGACAAGTTCTTGATTGTCGAGAGCCAGCACAAGGCGTGATGGTCCGTAACCACAGTAAAGTGGCGGCCGTGGAGATAAGGTCGAAACTTTTGTATCGACCATACGACCGCTAGGCACTCCTGTTCGGTGATGGTATAATTCTTTTCAGCAGGGGTCAGTGCACGGCTCGCGTATGCGACGACTTTCTCACGTGAAGATTTGTCTCGCTGTAGAAGAATTCCACCAATGCCTCGACCACTAGCGTCTGTATGCAGGAGCGTAGGCGCGGTTTCGTCGAAATGGCAGAGGACTGGTTCGGATGTGAGTGCACACTTCAGTTGGGCAAACGCCGCTTCACATTCAGGAGACCACACAAAGGCGACGCCTGATCCGAGCAACTTGTGCAATGGTGAAGCTATTGAGGCGAAGTCTCGAATGAATCGGCGAAAATAAGAAGCGAGGCAGAGGAAACTGCGCAAATCTTTGGCTTTTTCAGGACGCGGGAAGTGTTGGACAGCGGAAATCTTGTCAGGATCGGGACGAATACCGTCCTTGCTTATGATGTGGCCTAACACTTTAATCGTCTTGCTCGCAAAACGGCACTTCTTGGTGTTCAGCTGAAGGCCTGCGTTTGCAAGGCACGTAAGAACTTCGTCCAGTCGTTGCAAGTGCTGAGGGAAGGTTGACGAGAAAATAACGATATCGTCTAAATAGCACAAGCAAGTCCTCCACTTCAAGCCTCGTAAAACTGTGTCGATCATCCGCTTGAATGTTGCTGGAGCATTGCAAAGGCCGAATGGCATGACGTTGAATTCATACAGCCCATCTGGTGTTGAAAACGCTGTCTTTTCTTTGTCATCCTCGTGCATGGGTATTTGCCAGTAACCTGAACGCAGGTCTAGGCTTTAAAAGTACTCAGCACCTTGCAGTGAATCCAAAGCATCGTCTATGCGCGGCATGGGGTAAACATCCTTGTGGGTAATCTTATTGAGTGCTCTGTAGTCCACGCAAAACCGCACGGAGCCATGTTTTTTCCTTACTAAAACAACAGGGGATGACCATGGACTCGCGGAGGGACGTATAATGTTCCGTTGCAGCATATCGGCTACATTTTGTTTAACGATTTCACGCTCGGATGAAGAGACGCGATATGGTCGACGGCGTACGATGGAAGTGCCATCGGTCTGGATACGATGCCTAATAATGGACGTCTGTCCCAGAGATGAGTAATGGGCATCAAACAATCTCCTATGCTCGGTGTCATTGAGAGGCCGAAAGATTGTAGCTCTTCCCGTATAAGCGCCCGGATCATGGCACGCAATGAGGCATCAGTCGGGGTAGTGGTTTCAGAGCTGTCCGGCGGTAACCGTTGGGATTCAAGTTCTTCCAGGCGTTGGCACGTGGCAACAACGTCAGCGACCGTAGTCGGGTTCTGAATGACCAAGGCATTGAACGCGACCGTGCCTATCCCTTTTAGTAGATGACGGACTCTCTCTGATTCAGACATGGACGTGCTGAAACGGTGACAGAGAGCAAGCACATCCTCTATGTACGATGTGTAGGACTCACCGCATTGTTGCTTGCGAGAATCCAGTGTCTTCTTCGCGAGAGCTGAACGAACCGCCGGGGTGCCGAAAATTTGGCGAAGCTGTTGCTTGAAACGCGTCCAGTCCGTAATGTCCGTTTCATGATTGAAAAACCATGTTTTCGCTACGCCCGTGAGGTAGAAAGAAACACGGCGAAGCTTGGTAGGATCATCCCAGTTGTTAGTGGAACTCGCTCGATTGAACTGGTCCAACCAATCTTCCACATCTTCACCTCGAAGTCCGGCGAACGTGGGCGGCTCACGCTGGTGCGCGGTGATAATCCACGATGGATAGGCCGTGGTAGCCGGGGCCGTGGAGGTAGACGCAGAAGCGCCGGTTGGCTCGTCCTGAGGCATGTTACCGGACACCTGGTACAAACGACGACCTGAGCGCAGCTCCAGGAGGCAGATCGGGCTGGGAGAGGACGGAAGATCGTAGAGCACCTCCACCACTTGTGATGTAACAGTAAAGGCAACCTTTATTAGGCCCGGAAGACACGATGAAGCGACCACGCCCAAGGCACAGAACTCAGACAAGCCAAGTCCCCACAGCAGAAGAAGATGACGACCACTCATGATGATGAATATTTGTAAAGATAGATGATGTGCTTAATGAATGCCTACAATATATATATATATATATATATATATATATATATATATATATATATATATATATATATATATATATATATATATATATAATTAGTGTGAGAATTCATTGTACGTCATCTTCCTCATCTATCAATAACCATCATCAGTCTTCGGCCCGTTCCTCTTCATGATCGGTGCCATCTTGCTGTTGCAACTTTCTTCTTGAATGCTATTTATCTACGTCATGGAGCCCCTCGTGTCCTTTTGAGCGACCGGGGAAAGGCATTTCTTTCAAGCACGCTCAGTGAAGTTCTTCAAGCATCAAAAACAGTTCATAAAACAACATCTAGCTATCACCCGCAAACCAATGGCTTAACGGAAAGATTTCATCGCACGCTGTGTGACATGCTGTCCATGTATATCCGACCGGACCATCGCAATTGGGATGCCATACTACCCTTTGTCACGTATGCATATAATACGTCAGTTCAACGAACCACAGGCTATTCTCCATTTTTCCTAGTATACGGACGCCAACCGACATCACCACTCGACGTTGCATTCTTTTCTGGCCCCGTCAATTCTTCACCATTCGTTTGCGACCAGTTTCTGTCCCGCGTTGCTTGATGCCGTCGTCTTGCCCGCGTAAACACCGAAGCTAGCCAAGAAGATCGCAAACATCGTTACGATGCCACTCACCGCGTCGTTCTCTACCGCCCTGGCGACAATGTACTTCTGTGGACTCCTGCGCGAACGCCTGGCTTATGCGAAAAGTTTGAGTCACGCTATCTTGGCCCTTACAAAGTTATCGAACAGACCTCACCGGTGAACTACCGTGTCACACCTGTTCATGTCCCCACTGACCAACGCTGCCGCGGGACAGAGATTGTGCACGTTTCGCGTCTCAAGCCCTATTGTATGCGTTCCACAGCGTAATTCGCGGCCAGGCTGGCCGCTTCCGTCGACGGGGGAAATTAGTGTGAGAATTCATTGTACGTCATCTTCCTCATCTATCAATAACCATCATCAGTCTTCGGCCCGTTCCTCTTCATGATCGGTGCCATCTTGCTGTTGCTTCAATAAAGCGTCAGCTGCACCGTTGTATTTCAATATATATATATATATATATATATATATAGAACTTGAAGGGAAGGCACGACAGGTCCGGGTATTTTCTATATTGAATGAACTTGCAGATAGCCCATTTGAAAAAGAAATCGTATTTACTAACGTTTCGGCCGTGGCACGGCCTTCGTCAGAGTAAGTAGGTATGATACAATGCAGCCGCTTTTATAGGCTCACGTGATGAACTCTCGGTATAGCAGCTAGGACAATCAAAGTAAATATATATATATATATATTTTGTTTTTGACCCACCATTACTTTTGTGTCGAATCGCATCTGATAGTTTGCATCGATCCCTGCTCAGATATACTTCTTTTTAGATTTTTGACTTTACTTTCTATATATTTTTTTCAGTTCAAAATTACTTTGTGTTTGTAAAACTATAAGCCTTTTACTTAAAGATCCTGCATCCTGGTTCTTGGCTGATCCCCCTTTGTTCGTGTGCGCCAGGGTAACAAAGATCATCATGATCATCATCATCATCAGAAAGAGAAAAGGAGGGTGGAGCGTGGCGGTGAAGGTGCGAGATAAAAACGAGGAAGACGGGGCTCGCTACTCAGCTGTTGGGTTCCGGACCCGAGCCTGGTCACAGCTGAAGTCGGGCTACCTGCCATGTACTGTACTTGCCATGGCCGTGCACCGCTGACGTGCTGCGGCTTCAAGGCATCCTGTGCCCGAGGACACGTGGAGCTGCCGGGCTACGGGCACGAGTTTCAGCGGAGGTGTCCGGCCGGGACGCGGCTACGGTGGTGGTGCCTACCTTTCAAGGAGCCGCCTCGTCTACCATGTGGACTACGTGATCCAGCTCGAGAAGTACCAACAAACTCTCGTGAAACCAGTCTCATGTCTTGTGTCCATGTTAAGATGAGGGACTGTTAAGTAAAACTTCGGTAACGTAAGGAGACAGCGAAGGAGTGTTTACATAGTCTGTTCATGTTATGTGTGCTCGTTTTTTCGTCTGTGTATAAAGTGTGGTTTACAAACGGCCTCGTCTTTTCGTGGGTGTCTGGGGCGACGTTTCGGACACCCGGACACTAAGAAATTGCACTTTGCAATACACACATAGCAACGTAACAGGTCTGTGCATCTTTTCCTGGAGAATAGAACACAGGTGCTTTTTTGTACATTGAGGCTGAAACCAATCTCTTCTGAACATTAGGGCACCTTGTTCAGGCCAAGCTGCACCTACCGTTCTCGTATCGCGCGATTGCTAAAATCAAAAGTAATCTTTATGTCTCCTCATACGTGCAATAGAACAGGGTTTGCGGGATCAAAAGACGCAGAAAAATCATTCAAAAACAAAAAGAGTTCAGCTAAGTACCGTACCCTGTGGCACTCCCGCTTCTTGTACAAATAGGCGTGGTAAAACATTTCCTACTCGCACACAGAATGTGTGATTGGATAGATATATAGCGCTCTATAATATTGAAAATTCTATCTCGTATGTCTAGGTGTGAGAGGTGTCTCATTATTTCAAAGCATCATGTCGTATCGTGTTTTTTGTCATAACAAAAAGTTGCGAGAAAAAACTGCTAATGTAGGATGTTTTTGCGAATATCTGCCTCGATGCGTAATAAATGATCAGTTGTAGATCATCCGTCTTGAAACCCACACTGATATAGATTGATAAAGATTGTTAGATCCAAGATGATGTAGCAGCTACCTGTCTATCATTTTTTCAAGTACTTTCCAGAGGCAATTGCTCAGGCTGATTGCCTGTACATCGAAGTGAGAAAAGGGTCCTTGCCTGATTTTAGGATTTGAATGAATGAATGAGTGAGTGAGTGAGTGAAATAACCTTATTCTGCCCACAATAGACGCGAGTTAACTGAGTGTCACCTGGATAGGCCCATTCAGGGGACAGTCAGATTAAACATGTCCGCCTTCGCGCGGGCTCTCTTGACGGCCAGGATTTCAGAGGTGAGGTCCTCGGCCTTAATCAGCTTGTTAATTTTTTCGTCTTGGAAAGGGGTACCGGTAAATTCACAGCCCCACAGGACATGCTCGAAGTCTGAATAACCGCTACACAAGGGGCGATCCCGGCTTGAAAATTGTTCGAGGTACATTGTGTGCAGTGCCGCAGGGCTCGGGTATGTTCTTGTTTAGAGCAGTCTGAGAGTAACAGCTTGGGCCCTGCACAGCAAGGAGTGTGGTAGGGGCAGCACTCTTCATGAGAGATAATAAAGTTTGCACATCTCGTTCTACGCACAGAGAGGCTCAGATTATCTGCCACATGGGCAGTCAAACCTCGTTCAGACTGATTGAAGTACCCTCAATTGGTCCAAGGTGTGCATAAAAACAGACCAATCAGTGACTTTTAAGGTCCCTGGCTTTTTTGAAGATCTGTAGGACCGGGGAAGCCACTATACCCATTTGAAATGCCTTGGTAGCAGCCTTGAGTTCTGAATAAATTGTGTCATTTACACCGTCTAATAATGCAGGAGCGATGGCAACCTAGTCTACAACACTGGGGCTAAAAGTGCGGATAGTAGCGCAGCTGATTACTTCGCAATCACAGGCAACAACACTGCCGAGAGCACTTCTTTTTCAGCGTACGGAGTGACATCAATGAAACAAGCTCGTTCCTTGTCCAAGCGGGCACTGGCAAGCAGAGCTTTACCCTTTGCTCATCTTCGTGCTGTGCTGTAGCTTGGATGCGTATTGCGTGAAATCTGCAGTATGAAAATCTAGGACTTTACTTCGTTGGGACGCTTCTCGGCATCATGACCGATGACCTGTGGGGTTTCGCCCTAGCATGCCGAGTATGACATTACCCGCTGGGGTGCCGCACAGTCTGACAAACTGTGAAAACTCTTGGGTCTCGGCAATTTATTCAAATGCGTTGTGAATTCCCAGCTTCAGGACGTCTTCTATGTGCGTTCGAATGGGAATGCCGAGGGCCAGCTTTAAAACTGTTCTGATTAGGGCATTGATCTTGTGGCGCTCCGACATGAGCCAGTTTTGCGCAACTACTATATAAGCAAGGTGATAGAGCACGAATGCGTGGATACTCCGGATCAGATTGTCCTTCCTTATTCCTCGCTGCTTGTTAGCGATTCTTCTCATCAGCCCAAGGGCACTCTGGGTCTTGGAACAAATGCGCTTGATGTTGGCTCCACTGGCTCCATTGGACTCGATAAACATTCCGGGGAATCTGATAGTGTCCACGGGCGGAACTGGGGAGCAATTACCGGTGAATAATTTGGTGTGGCTTTTCGTTGCTGCCTTCCAGGACCAGTGAGAATTACCTCTGGGCCTCTTCTTCAAGAGTAAGGGCTCGTACTTTGCGGGCAATCAGCACAGGCCAGTAGGGATGAGATAGTGCTCAGTCACATCGATGGTCTTTTGAAAAGCGCTCTGTATCAGAACCTGACGTCCCCTGCTGCACCAGATGGTGGTGTCGTCAGCATGGATTGTGTGGTTAATGTGCGGTATCTTGTTTAAGGCTCGCGACTGGTCATTCATGCAAATAGTGAAAGCAAAAGCATCGGGGAGATCACTGCCCCTGAGGTGTCCCCTTTGACCAAGGGTAATTCAATCGGTAAAAAACGTGCCAGTCTTGAGTCTCATGGACCTCGAGGAAACGAAATACTCCACATAAATGCACGCCCAATTTCTGACGTTAAACTCAGCCAAGGTCTTCGGGATAAACGAATGCGATATGTTGTCAAAAGCTTTTTTCAAGTCCAAGCTGAGAATCGCCTTCGTGTCGGTAGAGCAGGAGTCAATGACCCGGTGCTTTATCAGCTTCATAGCGTCCCGAGTCGACAGCCCCGATTGAAAGCCAATCACAATATGCGTGTTGCATTCGTTAGACTCGATGTGCTTAGTCAGGCGGTTCAGCATGACTTGCTCAGCCGTCTTCCCGACGCACAACGTCAGTGAGATTGGGCGGAGGTTCTCGATTATTAGCGCCTTACCCGTCTTGATTATCAGTACTGTACAGACCACTTTCCAGATATTAGAAATGAGAACACAGCACCAGATTTCGTTGATTTTCTCTGTAAGAAATTCATTGGAGTCATCGTCAAGGAGCTTGAGCATTTAATTGCTTATCCCGTCAGATCCAGGGGTAGCTCTCCCGTTGAGAAAAGTGGGAACGTGTTTGACCTCGGCCACGGTGAATTCGTCGTCCATCGATGGCACGTCAAGCCGATCGTATTCTAGAAACTGAGGGGAAACAGGGTCGTCCGTCGAAGTCAAGTACTCGTTTATGAGCTCATCTGTTATCCCCACATCTGGAGTGGAGTCGGTGACTAAATTACAGCTTTCACGAACGCTCTACGCTGATTAGATTTTGTGCTGCCATCATGCAGCAGGTACTTGCGAAGAAACCTGGTGTGTAGCCTCTGTGCTGTGTAATATCTCCCTGGCTCAGATTGACAGCCACCTGGTCACTGTTTTGTCAAAAGACAATTTGTTACGCGTTTTAGATACGTGGTGTTTTTTAGTTCTTTTGGAAAAAAGTCAGATGAACCCTAATCTTAATGTGTCAAGTTTGTTTTAGATAAGTTTAGAGTGTTCGTACAAAGGTTAAAGTTTACACACGAGCTTCCCGTCAATGACAAATTACGGTTTTTGTACCTTCATCTCATGCTTGAAAACAAAAACATGTTTTTGGATGTCCCCCTCGTGCTCAGAAGGCTTTTTTGTCGTATCATTTCACCTATTCTGAAGGTAAAAAGGGCCGTTAGTAGTACGAGCTACCAGTTGGCTCTTACAAGGTCTTGCCACCACGTTTGCGAGGAAAGTTTTAGGGTGCAAATATCCGGGCTTGTGTCTGCAGGTTTTCCTCTGTTGGTGTTAACGTCAGTATGTGAAGCTTTACCGAGAAAATTTCGACATGACGCCACCGGCAAATCAGGCACCAAGAAAAAAAAACACAGCAGAAGCGACCTATTGTCATTCTGTATGTACAGAGTGACTCATTCATTGAAGAACGTCGCCTCTGGTTTTGAGGTCCCTGTCGTGTTCTCGGCACCCCGGAGGCTTTGCGTATTGGTGCTCATTCGGGTGGCGTACCAAGTGCTGATTGTGTGAAAAAGCACGAAAGGTAGTTTTTGGAATGTTTGGTAGGTGTTGTCTACTTGATGCTGCTCAGTTGTGCCAATGTGTACATTGGCCAGTCGGGCCGATGTATAAACGATCGCTTAAGGGAGCATGCGCTGTCACTGAGAACCGACACGCGTTCGCATTTGCCATTTTAAGGAGTGCTCAAGTGAACCGCTAGTGCTCTACACGAGAATCTTGCTAAGAAGCAAATACAAAGTGGCACGTGAATTGGCAGAGGCGATGTATATTAGGCAATTGGGCGAAACATGTATCAGTGTTCCGTCTCTATTATTGTATGTTAATGAATTTGCCTTCCTGTCTTACAGGTTGTGATTATGGTTGGTTGGGCTTTTCGTGTGGTTGTACGCATGCGTGAGGGTTTCATAAGATGAGCTTCGGTTTAATAAAAGTCAGTTGCGAGTGTGCGCTTTTCCGTGTCTCTTCTTTTGGCTTCTTTCAAAAGTGCGCCAAAGATGTTTTACACAGCTGGTGGCAAACGTTTCGTAAAACAACGTGAAAATTGGAAACGGCCTTGTAAAGTTTGATTTATGCTGCTGCATCGTTTTCTTTTTTTGAAAGCGTAAAAATAGGTTCATTTTTTTAAACTGCACTTTATCTCTGGCATCCTTCGTTTTAGTACTACTATAGGTACCGCACAGAAACGTCGCCTTCGAGAGATGTACATTGCTTCATCGTTGACTCCACGATGAGCGTGGTAGGAGGGGAATTTAAACAACAAATATATTGCTATGCTGAAGCTGAACTCCGTGCTGTCACAGCTTTCCTAACGAGCTTTGGTTTCTTTATCTCAATATCAATGAAGGATTTCAAGATAATGATTGCATGCGCGAAAATTATTGCTCTCGTTTGGGAACTACTTCTTTTGTAGCGTAGAGACATGGAAAATAGGAGTGATCCGGTCTCTTGGGCAGAGCTTATATTTATTCTTGGGTTGTCACCAACTGTAGTGGTCCTGAACCTCTTCGAACAACAAAGGCACTGCTTCAGCCATTTTTACCACAACACACTACCCGCGCTGCACGAAGAACGAACTGAAACTGTAGAAAAAAATTGGCCCCGTATCTGCATGTTATTCTGCAAATGTCGTCGAAAGACGACCGTCTTGCATGTGGAGAGAGTGAACGAAACATTTATTTGTTGTTCTGCGCAAGAAAATTGATGGATGCTGTTCTGGAGGCGCTGCGTTGATGTCTCGAGCGTGCAGCGGAGGTGAACGAGCGCATCAAGTGATGTCACACGTGAAACATGAGCGCTATCTGGCAGTTTTCTTGGAAAACAAAGCACGCGGCTCTGAGACGGGCGTGCGCGCTCGTATCAAAGGTGGTAAGGTGTAGAACGCAAGGCGACGGGTAGGTGCCACCACCGTGTCGTCTAAGCAAAGCGTTGGAAACAACTCGCCTTTTCGTGCAAGCGTTGCATGGTCAGCGTTGCGTGATAAACGCTACGGTTTTTTGAAATTATCGATGTATGCTTTTCCAGTAGAAGACGCACATACAGAATATATACGTGTTCTTATGGTACCTCACATATGCGCAATAACTGTTTTTTCAATTGACAATCGCGCAAGTATGAGTGCTGAATCTTGAGCAACATTGGTGGTTGCTGCGGACAGTGTCGGCCATTTGGGGTATCGGTTGGCGCCGTTCAGAGTACCCAGTACCACTAAGAGTGGACAAACAGACAAATGTACAGGCAGATAGACAGACCAAAATATCTGCGTTGAAGGTCCCCAAGAAAGACTATCGTCTTTGAAATTCCGTAGGCAGTTCGCTAGCTAACCCTATCCAATCCGAAGTGTGTACTTCCCATAATTACCATGGAGGTACGCAATCGCAGCGCCACATTCCGCTCTTGGTAACATTGTATGAAACTCTATGGGCATGAGGGATCCTGCCGGCGAAGTGGGCGGGTGAGCGCAGTGAAACATTGGTCACATGACACCTGACAAAACGCGCACACGATACTAGCTTTGCTCTCAGAGCAATGTGATTGGTCCATTCGGGAAAGGAGCACGCGTCACCGCTGCCACCATGTAGTGCTCTGGCTGCCCGTTTCCCTTACTCCTGCTAGCCCAATGGCGAGCGCTAATAATAACGCCGACTGGCGCCTGCACAGCAATAACTTAAAATATCCTGATAGCTTTATAACCTCACAACATTGTTCCAAAGATGTGATACTTGTGATACTTGATATTCATTACTTAAGTCGACACGGAGTCGTCATCGACCTGAGCTGCGACTCAATAACACTAGCCTCAGAAATCATGCTGCCGACCCAAAAACGCAAAAAAATGACGCAATAATTGTGCCTGAATAACAAATCATCATTCCCCCTTGCTCAAGCCTCATCGTTTTCGCCGGCACTGAAACACCCACAGACCTGGAAGGAATCATCGATGGCTACAAGTCATCATCATCATCAGCCTGATTACGTCCACTGCAAAACAAAGGCCTCTCTCATGTTCCGCCAGTAAACTCGGTCCTGTGCTTTCTGTTGCCAATTTATACCCGCAAACTTCTTAATCTCATCAGCCCGCCTAACCTTCTGTCTCCCCCTAACCCGGTTGTCTTCTCTGGGAATACAGTTAGTTACCCTTATTGACCAGTGGTTATCCTGCCTACGCGCTACATGCCCAGCCATATCAATTTCCTCTTCTTGATATCAACTATGATATTCTTTACCTCCTTTTGTTCTCTAATCCACTCTGCTTTCTTCTTGTCTCTTAAGGTTACACCTACCATTTTTCTTTCCATTGTTCGCTGCGTCGTACTTCACTACAAGTACTTCTTTCTTAGCCACCATATCTGCGTTGCAAGAGGCATCACCTAGCTCATTCATGAGAAAGCACAGCTAAAGATGACAAACTTCAGCCACAAATACCGGCCCCTCAACATTGGTACGACGGGCGCCTACATGGAAGAATTCGTTGAAGCCAGCGATTCATTCGTCCTCTCAGATACTTCAAAACCTGTTCCGACAAATCGACGTTTCCAACCCGACACTACTGTCAACCGGAGCCTTCCGTAGCACAAGCAAGACCAGCTCAAAACTCTGCTTTGGCAATTGAAGCATTGCTTGTCGTCGTCGTCGAAAATTTGACAGACCACTGTCGCGAAACCTCGTTTAATAAAGAAGAATGTGCCCAACCAATAGAGCAGAGCCCTTATCGAGTTTTGACGTGAGCACGTGAAGTCATAAAGAAAGAAATTAATGAAATGCAACGCGGCAACTTAATCTAGCTGTCAAAATGTCCCTGGGCGTCTCCCATGGTGTTAGAGAAAAGGACGGAACCATACGTTTGTGCGTCGATTATTGTCAGCTAACAAAGCCTCGAGGAAGGACGTGTACTCTCTCCAATGAATATAAGACGCCTTGAATCGACTCCACAACGTTACGTACTCTTCGTCGATAGACTCCAAGACAGGCTACGGGAAATCGAGGTTGACGAGAGAGACCGAGAAAAGATTGTCTTCATAACATTAGATGGCTTTCTAGAGTTCCAGGTCATGCCTTTCTGTCTGTGCTCGGTCCATGCTACCTTGCAACGTGCTATGAATACAGTACTGGCCGACCTGCAGTGGCAGACTTGCATTGCGTACATAGATGACGTCGTGGTGTTTCCTAAACTTCGACGAACACCGGCTGGCACCTTGAAGCTGTATTGCAAACAATCGAAGCTCTGCCCCTACCTCAATGTAGGGCTCTTTGAAGTTGTGAGCAACTACCACGCTTCTTGTTGTCTAGCTAACTTGAAAGACCCTTCTGGTCACCTCACACGGTGAAGCCTCAGACTTCAAGATTTCAACGTGACCGACGTGTACAAGTCTCGAAGAAGACACACTGATGCCCACTGCCTGTTCCGTCTCCCTGTTCACCCACAGCCACATGACGACCTGAATGACGACTGCTTCTTCAGAACAAAAACTTGCGATGACTTCGCCAAGGGACAGCGAGCTGAACCGGAACATTGGAGCCTTGTGGAATACTTCGAGGGTAAAAGAGTGAGTGTTCCAAATATTTTGAAGCGAAGGCTGGAGTGCTTATTCCAATAAAGCAGAGTTTTTATAAAGAAGAAGTTCTCGCCCCTTCGAGCAAAATACCTTATCGTCGTTCTTGCAGCAGCGATACTAGAAGCCCTTGAAGTCCTACACGACGACACGATGGCTGCACATTTTGGTGTTTTCCGTACACCTAAGAAAATACTGAAGAAGTACTACTGGCCACGGCTGCCAACGTCACTCGTTACGTTAGGACCTGGCAATGCTGTCAGCGACACAAGACATCGCGGACTAGAGCAGCTGGAATTGTGCAGCCTATCAAGCTGCCTCGCTGACGTTCCATCAAACTGGCATCGACTTACTGGGAATATTGTCAACGTTAAACTGGCAACCTCATCCGGTGCGCCTGGACGAGGGCCCTACCCAAAGCAGCGCCGCCGAGGTAGCAAAGTTCTTCGTCGAGAAAATCGCCCTGTGTCATCGCGCCGCAAAGGTTGTCGTTACCGACAGAGTTATGGCCTTCGCTGCACAGATAACTCAGGTGAACTTGCCTCACAATCAGACAAACCACCGCCGTACGACAACGTACCACCCACAGACCGACGGTCTCACCGAGAGACTGAAGAAGACCAATGCCTAACGCTGGCCTTGTACGAGACATCGACTTTGAACACAAGACTTGGGACATAAACCTTCCGTATGTGACCTTTGCTTACAACACAGCAGTGCAACTTGTATGACATCATACAAGTTGGTCTATGGATGTAGCCCAACAACAACGCCCGATGCCATGTTACCAAACGTCGCTGATGAAGAAAACCTCGATGTCACCGTCTACTTTCTGTGCGCTCAAGAAGTTGGTCAGCTCGCCGGCTGCGCACCAGCAATCAGCATACGACCGACCGCTGCTGTTAAAATCTTCGATGAAGCTTCACTAAATACCAGCCCGTCGACCTAATTTGGATATGCGCACCGGCAAGCCAACGTGGCCTTAGCGAAAATCTTCTGCAATGGTACTTTGGACAGTACAGAGTAGTTCGACGTCTCGGCACACTCGAATACGAGGTTGTCTTCGACGGCATCACGAACTCTTAACGACGGTGTGCATCCCTGAAATCGTTCATGTCGTGCGCTTTTAAGAAACCAATGACTGTATTTTTTTGTTGTTGTTTCTCTGTTACTGTGTTTTATTTGTTGATCCTACTAATTATTGTACTTTCTTACCTTATTGTTATTATTGTTATAATTCATGCATTTTATGCCTTGTTCTTTTTGAAGCATCGGGACAATGCTTTTTCAGAGGAAGGGAGGAAATACCATGCGCGTTTCTTATTTTCACTTTTGTTTCTTTCGGTTACCGTTCACAAAGCCTGTCAGGAATGCTCAATTCCAACTAAGTCTCATTCTTTCAGAAGGATGATGGTTGTTGTAGATCGTTCTATTGAGCTTTCGTGCGATACGCGAACGCTCTATATTATTCTAGACTCTGCGCCACGATCAGCAATATGGCTGGAACATTCGACAGCACATGTATAATTGCTTACGGGTTTCGCCGATTGTAGGTTCATTAACAGTTGCTCTGTTCGCCGCTATCAGTGACAGTGTTCATCGCTGTAATCTGACCATCCGTCTACCGGCCACAATTTGGTCCAAATAAACATTTTCATTTTAGACAAGCCTTCCTTCGTTAGTGTCGTGACCCCGTAACAATTTTGTATACGCTCTTCTATATCATCATGGTATGCCGCAGCCGTGGTCTAACGGTTAGGGCATCTGACTCGGCTGCGGGAGGTGGCACGTTCAAAACCCACAGCCGCATACCCACCGGTAAAACTAGACACAAGCGTACACCGGCCAGGCGCCCGGCTTTTTCAGGGTGTTGTGCTTGGCGGAAGCCTCGCAAACCCCGCTTCGCCCGTCGGGGCTAAACCGAGTTTAGAACGCAAACCTAGCCGCAAAGGTGGTTCTTGACGTGGTCTTCACGTGGATGACTATCGGGTCTGTTCAAACCAGGAGTTCAGGCGTTCACATCCGTGCGATATGTCAAACGGAGATAGAGTTGCTTCTCACACTATCGAAAGCTTACAAAGCATTCCTACCACAGAACCAGTGAAATCACTGCAAGTCACTAGGTGGGATAGGTAGTGTTTCAATGTGAAGGCTAAAAATGGCGAGCAACATTAACAAAAAAAAACTGAACACTGAACTGAACTGTAACACTGAACTACTTCTGTAGGGAGACATCTCACTTTTTTGTCATACCGATTTCTGTGACTGAGAGATCACCATGCTTTTTTCTATACATTTCACAAATACAAGTGAATGCTTTCCTGTCGCTGTCGCGCTAAGAGTTTCATGTAACTTTAAGACGTGTAAGCCAAACCCAGGTTAATTTCAGGCATTTACATCAACCTTTAGGATGCAGGCTGAAGTGATTTATTGTAACAGAAAAAGGGGGGCAGTGCTAGAATTAATGCAAAGGACAAGGGCAAGACACGATGCACGCTGTTGTGTCTTGTACTATAAATCTAAACCAACTTACCCACCTATCGGTGATTCAGTGAAGCCATTTTAACACTGTTTCGAAGAAAAATAACTTTAATCAATCGAGGGATCAATCAGTCAGTTCTATTTTCTCTTCACACTCGAAAGCGAGAGGGCAGAACAAAAAGCTACTACAGCTTGACAGAAATCCTGTCCCCTTTTACAAATGACAAGAGTCCATTGCAGAGAAAGAATAAGTGTAACACACTGAAAACGAAGTAATACGCGATACAAAATACAGTTGCCATAAAAAACAGAAGTTTACATGCACTGGTAGATATTGATAAACGCACACAAAAAATAAGTGCCTACGAATGACAATGAACTTTCGCGGATTTACTTTTTCATACCCAATACACAAGTATATATAAACAGGCCTAAGTATATATAAACAAGCCTATGCACGTGTATATGATCTTTGGTAATGTGTTCAACGCAATTTCAACACGAGTGTACGAAAAAAAAAAAGAATAAGAGAAAGAGATATCGTGCACAACATCAGTATTCTCTGTGACACGACTCACTGAATAATTTAATTTCTTGATTAGAGTTGCACAGAGAATCAAAATTGGTTTTTGTAGTAATCGTATAAAAATGCAGGTAGAATATAAAACTTTACAAATATATCTTTTGTACAAAATGAGTGTGGAACATCAGCAATCCACCACATAGCTGTTTCTTCGAGCAAGTGAAATTTCGTTAGATTTTTCTTTTTAGTCGTGCCCCAAACAATTTTGCAGTATTTTAGAACCAAAAATACTAGAGCTTTGTAAAACAAAATTGTAATGTTATCTGGAATAAAACACTTTAAGTTTTTTATAGTTTCTACAGAAAAATAAAGTTTTTAATAAGGTGTCCGGCGTGATCGTTCCAACTTAGTTATTTGGAAAACGTTACACCTATATGGAGACCGTGTTAACAATTTAGAAATAATCCGCACCTATCTTTATTTGTAGTGGACGTTTCAATTGTTTGTCTTTTCGCATATAAAGCATACCTTTTGTCGTGCTGACGTTTTTCGCAAAAAGTTCGCTTCAGCCCACTTTATAAATTCTCGGAGTGTGATGTTCTCTTCATGCTCAAGTTTAGTTTCAGATGTAGGGGTAATAAATATAGCTATGGCATCGACATAGAACATAAGTTTTGCCTGTTTTGATCGAACTCTTTGGTATGATCTTTACGTTACTATTTACCGTAGTGGCCCAAGGATGCTCCCCTGCCTAACTCCGACTCCCGAAGCCTAAAAACTGGACAGTTCTTTTCCTAGCTCTACATATTAGGCTCGATGCGATTAAGATGATTTGAAGAGCTCTAACGCTATACCGCGGATACCACAAGTGTGTAGCTTAGTGAGATTTTATGACTCACAAGATCCAATGCCTTAGAAAAATCAATGCAGATTCTCATAATTAACTCTTTATTATGAAACGCTTGCGAAATTGTTTTTTTTTTAGCTAAGAAAGCAGTCTCGGTGGAAAGGTGCTTTTTAAAGCCATATTGACGATCAGCTAATAAAATATTTTTGCCTAGATATGATGATATTTTAGCATTATTATTCTTCTCAATACCTTTCGAGAATACCAGTAGAATTGAACTTGGGCACTATTTAACTAGAACATTTTTATCGTCTCCTTAAAGACCAGCTGTACTCGAGCCATTTGCATGTTGTTTGAATATTTTCCATACGATAGAACCAGATTA
Organism: Rhipicephalus microplus; assembly: GCF_043290135.1. NCBI lineage: Eukaryota > Metazoa > Arthropoda > Arachnida > Ixodida > Ixodidae > Rhipicephalus > Rhipicephalus microplus. Next base: position 78,599,086 of record NC_134701.1, read on the forward strand.
AAAATGTGAGTAAGAACAGGACAAAAAATCTCGAGTAAATGCTTTATATGTCTTATTTCAAACTCATAAGTGTCCTGCGACCTATCATTTTCGAGTTAACTTATCGAAGAAAAAACTTCAGTGCAATAAGTGGGCCTGAAGAAGAAAAATTTTACAGCAATGTTTTTATCAGCGAGGGCAGTCGAGCTGCTGCTGAGTAAAGCATTTTTAGAATTTGCGTGGCTACATCCCGGCTGCGGCGGCTGCATTTCCGATGGGGCGGAAATGTTGTAGGCCCGTGTACTCAGATTTGGGTGCACGTTAAAGAACCCCAGGCGGTCAAAATTTCTGGAGCCCTCCACTACGGCGTCTCTCAAAATCATATGGTGGTTTTGGAACGTTAAACCCCACAAATCTATCTAATCTTTGCGTGGCTAACGAAACAATTGTTAAAAGCGTCTGCTGGTGATTCGTCAGATGACAGTTCACCTTACTGATGAAAATTATCGAGAATAACATGAAATTTAGTTGAGCGTAGGAGTGAGTATAAACTTTTCCATGTCACGTCGGACTGTCTAGTCACAGGTTCCGAGAATAAGTTGTACAAATATAGGTTTCTTTCTGTTCTTAGTTTACTGGTAAGTTGATTTTGATATGTCTTATAATCTGGAAAACTACCCGGGCTTTTATGCTTAGTTAAACTGATATGCAGGGTATTCTTATACTTGATCATGTTTAATAATTTATAAGTTACCCAAGGGTTACTAGCTTTAAAAGGCTTTCTTGAATTTTTTAATGAAAAATGCTCATAGCATACCCTTTCGAATGTTCCAATGAAAAAGTATAATTCTACGTCGCTACCCTTTGAACTAAAAACATTACTCCACTGTTGCAAACTTACGACATTTATCTAGAGAGTGTGGGACGATTTCTTGAACGTAGTATACCGGTACCTTCTTTTTTATCGAATGACAGGTAGTGGTGATCAACATAAATATACCTAAGTGGTCGCTAATATTTGTATAATTAACATCTGCTGTTACACTGTTAAAGCAAGCATTTGGCCCCACCGTGGTGGTCTAGTGGCTAAGGTACTCGGCTGCTAACTTGCAGGTCACGAGATCAAGTCTCGACTGCAGCGGCTGCATTTTCCACGGAGGCGAAAATTCTGTAGGCCCGTATGCTTAGCTTTGAGTGCACGGTAAATAACCCCAGGTAGCCAAAATTTCCGGAGCCCTCAACTACGGCGTCTCTCATATTCGTATGGTGATTTTGGGACGTTAAACCTCATATATCATATCAAGTAAGCATTTGTAATAAAGAGGTCTCAGAGCGCGGCAGCTTCTTTAGTGACTCGAGTTCGTACGATAATGACGTTTCTCAAACTGTTCGCGATCAACAAATCTTGTAATTCTTGCCTGTAATGCGTGTGCACAAGCATGTCCACAGTGCAGTCTCCTCTCAATAAAACGGTTCAAATTATCTTCTGCAGCATGACTTCTTCATGACTGAAAAGTTTGTTGATGAAGTTAAGAAACAAATTAAGATTACGAGATGGTGGGCGGTAGATAACACAACAAAAGAAGGTTTTCGCGGCTGCGCAACGTGAGTGCTTCAATATCTGGGCTGATATTGTAGAGCTCGCCCGCAACTTCACAGCGAATGTCTTCCATTACAAAGTCCGCTACACCCCCTCCGCCTTTGCTTTCACGATTTCGATAAAAGCAGATATCCGGGAAGGAAAAACATTTGAGACGTATTTTTATACCACGTTCCTGTTAACGTTAATGCCGTGAAAGATTCATTTATGCTCTCTAGGATGATTTCCAGGTCATGCGCTTTCTTACTAAAGAACGAACGTTCTGGTTAAAAGACGACACCGCTGGTCGTTCCGTTTTGACTAAGGCATTAATGTCATAAAATAAAAACTCATAATTGTAACAGAAACACAAAACAAAGCAACATACACGGAATGAAGTATTCCTACAACAATCTCAGTTATGTCATCCAGGCAGTTTATGACGACCACCGCCGTCTCAGCTGAGTTACGGACAAAAATTTTGCCATTTCTTGTGCTCGCACGCTGCCACTTGCACTCCTTCCTTTTCCCATTCGCGGCACTGAATAGCCGCTTCATGGCAGGGCACAAATGCTCATTAACAAAAACAGGTACATTCGATTGAAATCATAGGTCATTTCAAAACAGTCTTTGTTTTCTAGGCTTCTGAATGAATTAGTCTCGTGATGATCTGCGCGCGAACTGAATGGAATTGTTTGGGGCAGTGGTATGGCCAGTTGGTTTCACGCGGTGACAGACTTCAATATCAGAGCTGTCAAGGGGCATGCCAAATGCTCGTTCTAGTTTCTTTGCCACTTCTTTGGTGTTTCAGTGCGGAGCATGGGAAACACCCCTTCTTTTCTACATTGTAGCATTTTTACTGCTGTCCGCTTTCTATAAGCCTACTTTCTCTGTTGTTTCAGCTCTGCACGAAGCTCGCCAAGCTCATATTTCAATTCTTGGGCATTTTATTTCAAGATAATATTTTCCGTCTCTATACTTTCCACGGACTCAATTATCAGCTCGAAGCGCTCATTTATGATGTTCAGGCTGCTCTTTGTTTCCGTAATGTCGTCTATTGATTCTCCTTGAAAGGTTTCTCAAAATACACAAAAATCTTGCATCATTGTTCACTTGAAATCATCAAACAACCTGTTCATCTTTTTTGACATATTGGACAAGGATTGCGTGGTCTAAACAAAGAAGATTATATACAATACCAGAAGGTACACGAGAGCGATATCCAAAGCAAGCACTAGAAACAGCAGCAACAGGTCCGGTAGGTGAACCTAACCGAGATATAAGACAATTCTTGATATTAATCTAACCTGTGCAAACAAAATTCAAGCGTCATGCAGGCATGCGCGCCACCGCAAGCTGTTGCTGCCAATTGCGATGATCATGGGTCTTCAAAGAGCTTTTAAAGACCATACTGGAAACCACGCAGGCGCAGCGCAAAGTGGTCGGTGTATGAAGGAATAAGCACGCAAGTCGATATGGTTGGCGTCCCGCAGTGATCTTTCAGCCAGCTCGGAAAGCGGCAATAACTAAGGATGTCAACAGCCTTCTTTTTTTAATAAGCGATGATAAGCACCTGAGAAGCAATGAAATGTGTGTTATCACTTAGAAAACATCAAGTCCTCATTTATTAGCACCTAATTTAAGAGTGTAAAAGGGCATTCCGTTATATTTTGTTGGCACTCAAATTTTTTACGCGATGTTTGGAAACGCATTCACGTAGAGCAGGACTACGTGTTTCGCGTGGGAAACCTATTTTATGACTGAAGAAACGCACTCACGTACATCAGTACTAGATTTATTGCAAGATTACGAGCAAAGGCGTTAAACTCACAGCTTTTTTTTTCTTCTAGCGAGTTTTAATCTCGTGTCACAAACAAAGGGCCATTGACATCGCACGCTAAGCTCAACTTTTTTTACTCCTCTTCTTTATCTTGAGCAGCCAACCCAGCTAAGATTGCTTAATCTCCCTACCTTTCTTCTATAATACTCTTTCTCTCCCTTTTATCTCACCTATAGTCTTCAAAAGGTGCTGACATGATCACCTTCGACATATTATTAAACTTTAATGCTTTGTCTGGACATTTCAATTTGCGTAAATACTTGTGTTTTACAGATTATATATGGTGTGGAGAAATTTCTGTGTGGCGTGGACACATTTCTGAAAGGAAAAACTTGGACTCAGTGCGTAAGTGTCGTGCTATGTACATATGTATAGCCTTGTGTTTGTTACCTAACATGCAATGTCGACTGTTGTGCAAGAGGAGTCGCCAGCGCCATGCATTGGCACCAACCTCTCCTTAAATACATTTATTTCAAACAATAAAAGAAGGTACCCACTAAGCTAACTCAGGAACTGAATTGTCATTACCCAAGAACCTACTATCTTAACATAACTCGCTAAAACATTTATCCTACGCTCTCAAACTGCAATTTCGTTAAGAAAAATTGACAATGCTCGCATGGTAAACAGAACAGGCAAAGTACGCTGGGGATGTTCCGGGAGGAATTAGACCGCACTTGCTTCTTGAAGAGAGATCTCTAAACAGGAAACAAACGTCGACATACAGCTCTGTCTGCCTAACGACCTACATTATTTTTCAGTCATGTAGTATCCATTGCTGCAGACTCCGTTTATTTGTGATATATAATTGACAATAAAGGAGGATGGGTACAGAGGAAAGAAGTGGAAGGTTTAATGGCTCGTTATTTTTTATTATACACGATAATAATGAGAGCTAATTGGCAATGATGCCAAGGGGTGATGCATATGATTACTTGATCTTATTGTCTGTTAGCTTTCATTATTATTTTTTTAACAAACGAAAGTGAGGCTTTAGATCTTCCACATTCTTCATTCATTCATGGCGAGAATCTCGTTGTGGCAAACTTGATGCATTCAGATAGTATGGGAGGAATCATTGGTCAGCTGTCGGCTCTTTCTAAGATCGCGTGCTACGTGATAACAAGAGGGAAAAAAAAACGCCAGGCTTGTGCGGTAGGCGCTGCACAGTCACAGCGAAAGCTAGAAGAGCGGCCTTTAAGAGTCTTCAAAACACTCATTGGGTAACTAGTGCAAGCACACTTGCTTGGTACCTACTAGGGCATTATTAATGAACTTTTGGGTTCAGCATTTTGGGTCCAGCATTCGCTATGCTAATTTTTGTCACTCTTCTGAAAAGCGAGGTATCCGCTGAACAATTTTAAGGAATTTCGTGCCAATTGTCCATGCAGTGGCCGACGACGATGAGGAATTATGGCTATAGTAGGTATACGCCACAGTTAATAGGGAAACAAGAACAAGCTTTTCAAATAGGTTGGACCGTTGGACAGCCCACTTGTTATGCTCATCGCATTGTGTGACGACTGGTTGTTCTTTCGCTGTTTGAAAACGCTTTATAAGTCGTACTAACGTGATTGCTTTCATGACATCAAGCCTCCCTAAGACATCTTTCACAACAAGTCACAAGCATTCTAACAAGAAAAATGAGAAAAGAACTTCCAATCACAGCACATGGTATTAGGTTCCTACCATTGAAAAGGAGTCTGACGGATATTACTCCTTATGACCTGTTTATTTTGTTGGGACTTTATTCATTATGGAAAACTCGCATGATTGATAGACATGCCGAGCCACCACGGTCGACGAGATCTGTTTTCCGAGAAGCAGCCAAAGTGCGCAGTGTTGTTCAGACTTTTGACACCATTCCGGAGTGGCTTCCCGTTCTTGACGCTTGTGTGTGTTTGCCTGACTTCTGATGAAGCATGTTGGGTGTAGTTAACTGGCGATAATTTAATGCATTAAAAAAAAGCAACGGTGTAGCTCTGTGGTAGAATACTGGACTGGCACCAGCGGACCCGGGTTCAAGCCCTACTGTGCCATTGGAGCTAAGTCACAGGAGCCTGACTAAAGCTATATGTTTTTTTTATTTCGCGTGATACAGCTACTAACACCGGCGGCGGCGGTGGAAGCGGTGGCAGCGGTGGGGGTGGCGGACAACATGCAACTGCACGTGACCCGAAAAGTGATCTCATATTAGCTTTTACTGTAATAAAGACTGTTCCACACACGCCATCATTGCTACGTGCTACTTACTAACAATTCTAGGCTGAAATGTCATATAAACCTTATAAAGGGAACGGGAGGGATGACCACCAATGTAGCTCAGTTGGGAGATCATCGGACGCGTCAATCGAAGGTCGAAAAATTGGTTTCTACAAGCAGATAGTTATTTTTTTGTACACGTTTCGTTTTTAATTTCTGATAAAATTACCAGTAATAACACCTTACGTTTCTCGGCATCATGATTTGTTGGTTCTCATGAACATTTTGTGTAACACAGGATTCGAAGACGCTTCTTTATTTTTAACGGTATTAAATGAGTGTGCACTGAGCTCTTCCCAACAAAAGGCCTTTGTACTTAATGGCAATCACTTCAGGCATCATTTTATCATATTTATGAGTATTCTAACTATACATAGTGTCTATGTGCTCTTTAGTTCAACAGCAGCATGTTGGCGTAAAGGGAGAATCACACCGGGCAACATGCTATCCAAGGGACGAATTCAAAATTTTTTTTTCGTTAATGCTTTTCCTTAATAATAAGCTCTTTTCGCTAACGACATGCCCCGCATCGCGACTGGCTGAAATAATCACTTAAGAAAACTTTTGGCATAGCGTGTTTTTTTTTTTCGAATACAGGCCAACATTTTCGCAGTGTGTTTTCCTGATGCTCATTATGATTTACCAAGACTTGTTTGATGAAAAGATAAGCTCGGTGACCTGTAAAGTACTGAGAACACGTAGGATGCTTCAGTAAACTGCGCTCAAACCTTGTAGAAAAGCAGATGCGTGCATTGCGGTATTGAAACAAACAAGCTCTTTTAAAAACAAAGCGGCTTAGTCAGCGGTGCTTTGTTTGACCGACCAAAAAATTTGCATCCCCCTAACTGTTTATGACAAGCTGGAATCGGGTGAGCCCCACTAGTCTCCACTCTTCAACTAAAAATGAACAAGGCAACAATTAGCCGAAGAACATATGGCTCTGAAACGATGGCGGTGGGCCAAAAACCCACATTACGTACAATGAGAGGATAATAAGTAATGGGAAAGTCAACGCCGCTACGAGAAGGCCCAGGAGTCATGGAAGGCCTACGCCAAGTAGGACGAGCCCTTAGATCAGTGAGATGTGAGACCTTTTGGTTTCAGCGTGAGGTTCTGCATTTGGAATTCGGATATGAGTGTGGTGTCTGCGACTGTCTGTCATTCAACTCGCACCTGTCTGCGCTGAGAATCAACGTTGAAGCAATCAATCGTCACCTATCCTACCAATGACCTAGAAGCAAGATGGAAACAACGCGCGTCACCTATAGATAAGCCTAAAAAATACCTAGAAACAACAAAACAGCCCGTAGAGTCACCCAGTGTCTTTGTTGCAAGCCTTGCGTGCATGGTTTAGTGCAAACATCGCTTTTTTTATTGTGATAGCAATTATATGGACACTCTCCGCTGAATTTCGCCGCCGGCGTCGATGTAATGCACCGTATATGTATAGGTATTTGTATATATTAAAACGCAAGAAAGAAAAAAAAATCCCAGAAAGAAGACTCCAGCGTGCGAAATCGAACGTGCCACCTCCGCGTAGGGATTGCGAGGCGTTAACCACTGAGCTACCGAAGGGCACCTCCTTCAAAGTTTAAATGGCAAGCTATTCATATCTACCACTTACAGTTGCTGGCAGGCATCTCGGGGGGGGGGGGGGGGGGGAATGGAACTATTGTGTTTCCAGAATTATCAGCAAGATGGCGAAGTGAGCGCGCGGCGGCTCTCATCTCTCACGCGTGCTTTGGCCCGCGTAGAGATTAAGGGGGTGTAAGTTTGATCGCGCACCTTTATCTTGCAGTGGGGAGAATTGTACGTCTTCGTTAGACTGTGTTTCGTGGTAACGATTCTGTGGTAGTTACCGGGTGCATGAAGGTCACTGCAATCGTTGCACAGCCTCCCTTTGCGAAAAAGGCATGCTTTTCAGACACAGCGAAGTAACAACTGAAGCCTTATTCGCCTTCATCTGTATTTGTGAGTACGTTTCGTGCGTCATTTGTGCATGAAACAAATGACGCAAACAAACATATTCATCGGCTGCCATTCTGCGCGTCACCTTGCAATTCATTACTATCGCGTTCATTGCTTCGCGTTTGCGGCAAAGGTGTGACTTTTTTTTTCTTGCTCTCTTTTTTAAAAACAGGAGCTTTTTTCACGGTTCGGTTCAGTAATGATGCTAAGGCAGGGCAAATTGAGACGCGAAGAAAAACGAAACATTTTGACTTTGCCGACCTCTGTAGCTAATACAGGAATCGCTTTCATTTTTTTTCTCTATTCCAGCAATAGGTGCCGGTACTTGATCACCTTTTTTGTTTGTAAAGGTTGACTATTGCTTACAGAGTTCGCGCAGGAAAAATTACGCGCTTGGTGTCAGTAAAGAATTGATCCATCAAGTAGGGGTTACATTTCCCTCCCCGAAGTTTTTCGATCCAAGCATAAAATTACTATGGTATGATGACAACAATTTAATTATCTATTTTGTTACACTCTGCTTCTAGCTACTCACCACCAGAGTATTAGTTCATCGGCTTGTGAGGAGCAAAGCGGGTTTTTTTTATTCGGGCATGTTAAGGAAGAAAAAATAACAAAAAGCCGAGAAGTTGCCTTTGAGAGTGTGAGGCATTTACCTACACTCAATATATATTATAATTCTTTGTTTATGAAAGCTCGTACACACAAAAGACACCCACAGAGCTTCCTGCCAGGAAAACTACATGAATAGGCGCCGATTGTTGCACTCAAGGAAGCTCCAAAGAGATGCATGAAAAATTGAAAAAATCTCCATATCAAGCTGTTCGCAAACCGGTCTTGTAATCTAGTTTTATTGATATTTTTTTCATCGAAAATAAAAAAAATATAAACGCTAGAGAATTAGAAATTCATGGCCTTACTAAGCCTGGCTGACGCAGCGGAAAGCAACGAAAAGGTCGTGCATTTGAGCACCAAAAGAGGAAAACGAGGTGAAGAAGGCGTCTGAGAACATACATATCTCTAGCTTGTAATCATTAAATAATCCAATAAAATGCGAGCTTTCAAAAAATGGCAACATTAGCAAAAACAAAGAGTTGACCGTGTTTGATCTGCAGGGAGTTTTGCAGCAACAAAGCGCTAGTGTATGTTGTGATCCAATGCGTGTAATGGAAAAACTGGGCTCATGAAGACTGCGTGAGGGCCCACGAAGCCATTATGAGTGACTCTACTGCAAGTAATGAAGAGACTACCTTTTTTGTTTTTAAATCAGCACTTTTGCCCCACAGGCTGGGGCAAAATGAGACACCTGGTGCACTTTTATTTTGTCAAATTAAACTTTTGAAGTTTGGCAACGCAGTCAAATTCAGGTTGTTTGTACCTTCTACCGAATGAAAATTTCTGCGTTGAATTTCAATGGTTACGAGAGAAACAGAAAAAAAATTTTGCTCCTATTTTCACTTTTCTAGTCACATTTTGTGCTAACTTACCCTAAATAAAAGTTGCTAGTCAACTTTCGATGGACACTTTAAACTGAATTTTACAAAATGATGGCCACGTGCGATATAATCTGTTAACTTCGTACTTGATAAATCGAGAAAGGAATCCGTCGGGTCATCGATATCTAAATCTTCTACCCAGCAGCGCCCGAGTGTTAACACAGGCATTATTTTTACCCGCAGCCAATGCACACGCACTTAAGAATCCCGGGAGGGTAGCCTGAACGCGCAGCCTGCCATGTTTTACTGAGCCAGACTTGCACATGTTACAGAAAATAACTAGCCAATCGCAATTACAACTATATCATTTCAAGTGTAAATATTACTGTTCGATTACATCCCCAGAAGAAATAGATGAGCAGTTAGTGTGTAATCGATTACTTTTGGGTTACTTTCCTTCAAAACATTTTGCAATAACAGAAAAACACAAGTTATCTAAAAACAATACATTATGCTGTAACTACAATGAACTACTGTGATTTTCATAGTATAGAAAATAGTGGCGGCTTGCGTGAAGGCTGAGAGGCTTACTGTGGCTTCTGTTAAATCGTGTCGGATGTTGGTAACTTCCAATAGGAGTTCTTTCTCGACGTTGTCGTCGCTGATTATTCCGTGTGTCCTCGGTAAGAAGTTGACTGCTACATTGAACATTCTCTCAATGCACGTGGGTAGTATAAAGGAAGGACACTTTGCCCACTAGCTCTCAGTTGCACAGTATTTCAAATACAGTGCCTATGTCATCTTGAATCGTTGTGTTTCGCTGCTGTTGGACCTTGGATAAGGCGCCGCTAGCACAACCAAGAGAGAGAGAGAGAGAAATGTTACTTTGAGCAGAAAAGTTCAAATAAAAAGATGAATAAGTACACTTAATATAAACTCTTCATCTAAGAATGAAGAGCCTCTGTAGATCTGATTTGTTAACCATTTTCAGGGCCTTCTGTGGTACTAAAGCCTTAAAAATGTCACGATGGAACGCGTTTATTTACACAATGGAATGATTGAGAGAGGTACAGCTCCGAGCCAGCAACAGCAGACAGAGCAGCTCGTGAGCCAGCCCCGCTACAACATCGTCATCTTCATGCGCCCATCGAGGTTGTTTCATTATTATGACAAGTGTTAGCTGAAACCGTACAGAGAGAGAGGGAGAATAAAATTAGGGAAAGGCAGGCAGGTTAATGAGAAATCGGGGCATCCAGTTTGCTACTCTGCACTAAGAAAAGGGGGAAAGAGGAAGAAAGATGAGAAAGAAAGCAAAGAGCCAAATAGACGCTTGAGAAAGAAGAAAAAAACGCGGGCTGAGGTACTATACTATATGCAAAAAGCCACTACGACGCAACATGGATTGCAAAGAGAACTTATGAGTCGGCTCACTGGGACACACTCACATCTCATCGTCAATGTAAGGGGAAGTCAGTCCGAGTGAGCAATATTTTGGTGAGTTTGAGTCCAAGGGAGTCTGGTTTTAAAAAAGTGTCGGAGTTCTGTGAGTCCCGTTGAAAAAGAAATTTTGGTTAGACTGGCTACGAGTAAAGCGTAAGTGCAAGATTCATTTGCTAAGTGAGTCTGACAAAGCTGTATTCCTCTTGACGGCATGTTGCTGAAACGTGCTGCAGGTAGAACAATCGTGTTCATCTAAGTGCCACGTGTCAATCGCTTATGTTGTTTCATTTGTCGGTGCATTTCACAGCGCTCAAGCGTCATGTCAGGTCAGTGATCCCACGAAGGTCGAGGCGCGATGAAGATGCCGCTCAGGTAACTTACCAGCCCGAAAGTCCTGAGATTGAAGGAATGACGTAATTATAGAAAGATAACGCAGTCTGGTACAAAATGAATGCAAAGGCCGCAGCTGCTTTTCTACAACCTCGCCGACGTGCTCCGAGTTTTCATGCAACTCAGATCCGCTTAGGCGTTCGAGGAAAGTTGGCGTTATGTATCGAATAGTGATGCTGAGGAAACAACTCACATGTCGAGCCTAGTGCCCATTACCGCACAGTGTTTAACAAGGAAAGAAGGTTATATGTGGAAAGTAAATTGCAGTTCATCGCCACGGTGACAGTACGGAATAATTTTCACGCACCTTCTCGTGGTGGTTGTAAACCTCCCGTGGTATTTTAAGAAAGCTGGCATAGACTGGAAACAGAGCCATGCAGTCGGGTGAGATTTTCTCGCGTGGACGTTGGGGTGAGAGTGCATGGAGCCTTCAGATATCTGCTGCATTTCAAGAGGAACGAATCGCAAGAAACACGCGCGTGAACAGTGCACGTTGTTCAAGCCTACCGCGCCAAAATTTCCTCAGAATATGCCACTATGGCTTAACCTCATAAGCTCATGTTGCTTTATAAAGTTAAGCAGCAGAATTTATTCCATACAGTCAATTTCCTCTGCAGCATTATGCTACATTTATATATTATGTGATTCATCACTTGAAGTCATTTCTGGCCTGAGTGCGACACTATGTTCTGTGTGTCCTTTTTTCATCCCTGTCGATGTGCGCTGTAGCCTTTCACAATGCAATAGCAAATAGACCATCAAGCTATCCTTGCTTTAGCGGCTCGATTTTCTTGGGGCCGCATCTTTTGGCGCATAATGTCTTCGGCGATAGGAAAAACGCCTTGTAAGAGTTTTCGCCTTTAGAAGTTTTCTTGTTTGGGCTTCTCTTTGCATTTCCACTCTTTCTCTTTTCTATTGCATTAACCAATGTTGATCCACTACATTAGCAGACACCTTCGCAGCATAGTTTGTAGCTCATGGAGTTCTTCATCAGAAACATCGTAAAATATGGCAGAAAATGATTACGAAAATGGAATGCCGACTCAAAACCCCAGTTTCACCACTTACATCTCTATGGCTGACCATCCTCATAGTGACAAGAACCTCTGAAGACGCTAGTACTAACTAAAATTGATGCATTCTTATTCCAATCATGGTTATGAAGTTTTCTTATACAGCAGTGAAAAAACTACCGGCCCACGTGGTTACAAACACGCGTCGTAAAGTGCGCCAGCAATAAAGCAGCAGTGACAGTCGTTACTTTTAAAGACGATCGTCTTTCTTGGGGTACTTCAACACAAAAACATTGGTCTGTCTGTCTTTCTGTCGGAACATTTGCCTGTTTGTCTGCCGTAAAGATACCCCAAACGGCCCCAAACGATACTCCTAATGGCCAACCCCACCCGCAGCACCCGCCCCGCCGTGGTGGTCTAGTGGCTAAGGTACTCGGCTGCTGACCCACAGGTCGCGGGTTCGAATCCCAGCTGCGGCGGCTGCATTTTCGATGGAGGCGGAAATGTTGTAGGCCCGTGTGCTCAGATTTAGGTGCACGTTAAAGAACCCCAGGTGGTCAAAATTTCCGGAGTCCTCCACTATGGCGTCTCTCATAATCATATGGTGGTTTTGGGACGTTAAACCCCACATATCAATCAATCAATCAATCACCCGCAGCACCCACCATAATTACTCAAGTTTCAGCGTTCATACTTGTGCAATTTTCAATTACAATGCAACTATTGTGAATAGTTGAGTCACAATAACAAGCCCATATTCTGCGTGTCTTTATACTAGAGAAGGCAAACATAAGTAATTCTAAGAACCGTATCGTTTATCACGCCGCGTTGACAATGCAACGCTGTGCTCATAAAAGCAAGTGTTTCCAACGCTTTGCTAAGACGACATGGTAGTGGCACCCTCTCATAGCTTTGCGTTCTACACCTTAACGTCTCCGTTACAGGTTCGCACGCCTTCTTTCGGTTTCGAAGATAACTGCCAGATAGCGCTCATGTCTAACGTGCCTCTATGCGCTCATTCGTCTTCGCTGCTTGGATCTAGACGCTAATGCAGTGCCTCCAGAACACAATTCACCAATTTTTTCGCGCAGAACATCAAATAAGCGTTTTTTATTATTTACATAAACGCCATTGCGAAGATTTCGAAAAGAAGAAGCGTCAAGGCCACTGCGCATGCGCAAAACCCAAACTGCGTTTGCTTTTTGCATTGCGGACGCTATTTCTCGAGTATAGCGGGAGCCGCAAAGCCTGCCCCAAAAATGCTAGCTCAGACAAACATGACGGCACCCACTGAAGTGACTGCTCTCTGCTCAGACTAGAATCACATATAATGGTGGTAGTGTCAAAAACGCTGCAGTCCCTATTCGAAGACTTTTCGCTCTTGCTTGACCCAAAGTGGGCATACGCAAAAAGCTTCGGGGCCCCAAACTTTTGGGGCCCCTATTCGAAAACTCCCTATTATTATAGGAAATCGAACAACTAAATATGTCATATATGTAGATTCCTCTTCCTTGTTTTCTGCAGGCATTGATGCAAAGGACCTGATTTCAACACTACATGACTTCTTTGCATTGTCCGACTGCTAATTGCCTACAAATCAACTGTTCAAAAAGCAGTTCTGTTTAGTTCAAAAGGAACGACGTACGAAGCTACTCCAAAACTTCATCTGCATGTATCTACGATTGATTTTTTATGAATGGCTAAAGATTCTGGAATTAATTGTTTTTCATGAGCATATGTTTTGGCATTCACATAGCAAATCGGTCTGAAAGAAATGAGGTAAGGTACTCGGTATACTCATTCTTACTAATTACTCAGATGTTAGTGATCTAAAACACGCTTTTTGTTTCCTGCCATGTTATGATCCTCTGTTGTGGGAAAATGGCACTTTATACTCCGACTAGAAATTACTCACAGTTGAAAAAAGGCCTTATGTTCTATTTCAAATGCTGAGTATAATGCACATATCGGGTCTTTATTCAATACCTTAGGATAGAAAAAAAGAATGAATGAATATGGCTTCTCAGTGTATCAAAAATGAATATAAAGAAAAGAAATAACCTTATCTCTATAGCATGCTTAGAGCGCAGCACCTCATATCGACCTAGTAGACAGAGTGATTATTGGAAGGTTACTCGGTACCGGAGAAACTACGGTCTCTAAATGCTTAAACATTCACTCCTACATATATACATAAATTCAGTTTTTCATTGCAGCGATTGCGCCTTCTTTCATGACAGGACATATCCAACCTATTTTAATTACATGGCGCAAGAAAAAAAATAGTTTTTTTCGTACTTTGCCTTTTTCTGCTTTTTGTACTTTTAGTGCAATCTTGCCTACATCTACAAAATATTTTTATTGTGCCATTTTCAACTATCTGTATATGCATTTTTGTCTGCTGTTTAGTTTACCTCATTATTGCTGTCCTTTTTTCAGTTTTGTATTGTTGGGATGTGGAGCTAGTCATGCTGCATTTGTATCGCAGCTTTTTCTCGCATTCCACACCACACATTGTATCTTTGTTGTGACTTGAAAAAAAAATGTCTCTGCGTAACTTCATGATGAAATTATCTTCAACTTCTACAGTGACCTAGTACAGGAATATGGTGGTGAAATATTGCAGCGAGTACCCAAGTATCAACTTCGTACAAAGAAGCCACTGGGTAAAAGCAAATTTCTTCTGTCCTGTAGGTGCGTAAACTCCACGCGCGTATGGGCCACAGAAACTGAGAAGGACACTTGATTGAGCGCTGGCCCACTACAAAGGAAGACGATAGTACACGGGCTGCAAACACTACGGATATCATACTTGTACAACGTCTATTAGACCCGCTTAGTGCACATATCTGTGATACAACTCTTACCAGTCATAATTCAGACCCTGTGAATATTCATTTTGATGATATTTTTTCTCAAAAGTGCTAAAGGAGTCCCCCATCATACTCTAGATGGTATATTGTAAGAACACAAGCAGAACCTCAATGCAAGCATTAAGCGTAGCTACAGATGCATCACAGCCAATTGGATTGGTCATATTTTTTTGGACGGCTTCACTTCAAATTCAACTTGATGCCTGATTTTCTGGCTGTGCTACGCAACTTACGATAGCTAAACATAGCAATCACTTCTGCTGTTGTAGTAACAGATTTTGTGTGCGTGTGCGTTGCACTCTCTGCTAATGCTGACTCGCGCATGTTAGATCTATTTTGTGCCCTAATATCCGCTAATTTTAAATAGGGTCAATTTGATTATGCGCCTAGACAGAAACGGTTCTTCCTAAATCAAATAGCCTATTCTTCCGCGGAGTAGTAAATAATAGGGCAATTCTTATAGAGTCACAACAGTAGGTGGCGGCACTGCTGCTCCTTTTCATACACACAACCTTCATGTGCACCCTGCATTCGTCGAGGCTGCGCGCACAGGAAGTGGAAGGAGGTTTTTACTGGTCTCGTTGACAAAAATCTATAATGGCTCACAACGCACTGAAACACACGAACGACGAAGGAACACACGAAGACAAGCACGGACTAACATATGAATTTTATTTTGAAGAAACAAGCAGGTGTAAATGCGTAGAATTGCCCACTAGCGTCAGATATCGCGCCACATAAAGATTGGTAAATAATTAGAGGGGATGGGTCTTCTTTCTTCTAATAAACTGTCGAAGCTCTGAGAGTGAACATATCCTGTGAATATGGCTGAAGGCTGTAATATTAAGCACTGGAACCCGATCACAGAATATGCTAAATATGTGCTGTATGATATTCCTCTCTTCTGTGGATCGGCATACATAGGGCAAACGGGAAGATGTCTCAACAGGCGTCTGCAACAGCATCGTCAAAAAATGAAATAAAGGTAGAGTTGGTTTTTCCCCGCTCCATCGTTCTGAGTGTTGTCGCACTTCTATGTTTCTTGACACTACTGTAATCGCTAAAATGCCATTATAAGAAAAAGTTGATTATAGATGCCGTAGCAATTAACGAAAAAAGGTGATCAGGAAAGATTCTATATTCTTATCTTCAAAGCAGGTACTGTCATTGCGGGTAGCGAACCCCTTTGCACACTTTTTTGGCTTCGAATAAATGATTACGAGCTATCATGGTAAAAAAACACTTTGAGAGCATGTACTCGCGCATGAGAAATTCTTCATATTTACACTCGCATACTTACACTCGAAACAAAATTCTGTTGTTAGCGCTTGTCTTTGTGTGACCCTTCTCCCTTCATGCCTCTGTGCAATTGGCGTTTGGTGTGGTGTCTGGTGCGGCGGTGCATTTGGCCAGCTTGGTCCTGGCAGTTGTCCGCGGCTGGCATCGACGCCCGTTTCAGGTTGTATTTCTGGTTCAAGTGGTCGAAAGATCTTGAATGCCGCCTGAGAGTACGATGGTGAGATGGTGCTGGCCACAGTGGCATGCGGGTCACCACAACAATGACACGGCAATGAACAGCCCTCTTCGTCGTGGCCATAAACACCACACCTTCCACAAAACGGGTTGTGCAATTTATGCGGAGGTGGCCACTGTCGCCACATCCACGGCACACCCACTGGTTCTCTGTACAGTCACAGGTTACATGATGGCGTGCGACCTTGAGGTAGTTTGGCACAGGTGACGAGGTCTTCATTTTCATTCTGACTAATTGCCTCTCAGTGGACACGGTTGGACGCGACCTCATGAGTCGTCTGCTGATGTGCTGCACCTTCCCAGAGTTGGACAATGCTAGCGCAAACACTTCACTAAGGAAGCGACACGTCAAGAACAGGATGGTTACTTGAGTAACTTGGGGTTCCCGGAGCACGAGTGCGACGGGCTCTACTCGGATGACGAGGTGCGACACGTCTGCGATTTCAGCCAGGACGACGTCAGTGCTGAGGGTAACTTGATAATTTCGGCTTCCAAATTGCTGGACATGGTACACTTTCTGAATCTCTACTATTGACGACGTGACGTCCACGGCGTTTTCTGGACTAGTCCTCTCAGACACGACAATGTCGAAAGCTAGCACCTTATTCTGGGGCTGACTTGCCACATAGGGCAAGCCCGCCAGCCCAGAGATGCCCCGAGACGATCTTCCGCACACAAGGAGCGAGGACCATGAAAAAGGGCTGCCAATATATTCTAGATACATAACGAAACGTGCTACTTGCTGTAAAACAAGGCCACCGTAAGCGCTCTACTTCCCAGGCGCAATGTTCCATCCCAATCGTCCGCCATTCCATCCGCAGCAAATGACCAACAATCATGGCCGAATCAAAGCATCTGTAGCTTCAATTTTCTCTTTCATAGCCACATCGTGGTGGTCTAGCGGATAAGGTACTCGGCTGCTGACCCGCCGGTCGCGGGATCAAATCCCGGCTGCGGCCGCTGCATTTTTAATGGAGGCCCATGTGCTCAGATTTGAGTGCACGTTAAAAAACCCTAGGTGGTCAAAACGTCCGGAGCCCTCCACTATGACGTCTCTCATAATCATATGGTGGTTTTGGACATTAAACTCCACATATCAGTCCCATATACCTGTCAAACCAAAACCAGTGTTGTCATTCCCGCTTGTAGTAAACGAATTTTGGCTTTTTTTTTCACCGAGCCACTTGCAGAATCTTCCGGTCGCTTGTCGCGTTTTTCGGGCTTCTTTACATTTTCGAAAGAAAATACACATGTTTCAGTGATCAAAGTGAGAGTGGTCCGAAGTCTTGCCTGTATATAAAGACGTTAATATTCATCTGGACCTGAAAAATTGTAAATCTATCTATCACTACCCTAAGTCACACGTTTGTCGTTCACCATCGATGACATAGTTGAGTGATAAAGACAAACATATGTTGTAGAGGTCAACAAATAACCTCTGTTGTGCCAGCGGCCAGTGCGCGTAATTGTTCAATGGCCAACGTATATTCAAACACAGTAGCCTGGAAACAATCTTTAAAAGTAAATATGTTCCTTTCTTACTAGCTGGGCCCATTTTCGTCGCACAAAGTATTTAAAAATAATTGTTGAACTGTGCTTATTTATTTGACGTTCTTATCTCAATATTGAAAACAATTTTAGTAAGAGGACCTTGAATCAAATTTTACCTACTTTGGGGCTTGATCGTAGAAGCCGTGCCTCTGTTTTCTGAGCGTGTTTTCTGATGACTATTCGCACGAAGTATTGGTAGAACCTGGCGATTCGGACCGCATTATGTCGGATTTATCTGATATTTCCGTCCACATTGACTGTCTGCTTGCTGGCTTCTATATAGTGTTGCGATGACGAGAAATTGTCCATGCAAACAAACGCTTTGTTTATTCACACCCTTTATTCTGTGTAAATTTTTATTGCAGCTCGATACAAATCTTATGGTGTAAAGTGAACTTTCTCCAGTGAACGGCGCACTGCACTGTTAATTTTTTTCTAATTACTTCAAGATGGTTATTTGATTTCTACAGCGTAGCCGTAAACCTTTACCCACAATGGTTCCGTCTTCAGGGACTAAAAAATGCAAAACCCTTAAAACTCCAACCGACACTCGCACGTGCGTGGGTCTGTGCTATTAGGGAGCCTTCGTGTGCTATCGGATGCGTGCGCTCCTTGTCTTTCCACCTGGCACGCTGAAGAAGGGTATTTAGAGAGGCGGACAGGGGAACCGAAGAAGGCGTTTGCTGTAGACTCATGCCCAACTGCGGCGCCATACCGACCTATGGTTGATGTAATGATGATTGATTGATAAGTGGTGTTTAACATCCCAAAACCACCATACGAATATGAAAGACGCCATAGTGGAGGGCTCCGGAAATTTTAAACACCTGGGAAAAGTGCACGCCTATGGGAGATGGAGAAGCTCTCTAACAATGAGAGAAATGAGGGTATAGAGGTTACCAGAAGCATTTCGCACATAGCTGGCGATCCAGTACATATTTCTGTGGTGCGCAGAGCACTACATAATGAATTTGATGCATGAAAGAACACAATCCTAAGAGAGGACACAGGACAGGGTGCGACTCAGTTGTCAGTTCAGTCCATCCCTCGCCTTTTCTTGTAATGATGTTCTGTCGCACCTTAAAATAAAATATAAACGCCCGCTCAACATCAATTCTCAAGAGCACAGTATTACTAGGTGTGCACGGAACTTGTGTGCGTCTGCCATAATCTTGTCTCTTCACTTGCAGCAGCCAAGCAATTACAAGCGACACTGGCAAAAAGTAAAGCACGCAAATCTGAAACTGCTATAGCACACAACGAGGTTGGTTAAATTACCTAGGTCTTTATATTGAGGTCAACGTTCTTGTCAAATACGCAGTCATTAATTCATTTGCTAGATGAAGCTGGTGAATTGCTAAGCGTGATCGAAAATGTTATTCTCCTTTCCTGTTCGAGCTTGTACATCTGGGCCCTTGAGTTCACCTTTTATAGCTTTGTTGGACACTTTAAGATTGAATTATATTTCAGGGCGTGTGCTCGTGCAGACGCCAAGTAAACAGTTTCTGGCCACTGGTGCTCTTATTGGCGTTATTTAGTGGAGCTTTGCGATATAGTTGATCCCAAAAGACGAAGGTAATAGAAAAGTTGGAAGGTTAACCAGGTTAACCAGGACCCACTAAAACCACTATCTAAGATATGGCCCATCGTACGAGCTCTACCACCTTCTCCTCAGCAACTGCGTCTTTCCATCCATTGGCCATCGAAAGAACATGCAGCGAGCTACAGATCGCAGAAGAATTTCACATGCACCTCTCCAGCTCTGCAACAGCAGATGGTTCACTGCTTCGGTGCTCACCCCCTACGGCAGACGTCCGTATCGATCACCCTTTCACGCTGCAAGAGCTTCGTACAGCTATATCCACTTCGCAACCTTCTAGTGAACCTGGGCCTGATGAAATCACTTATGCTACCCTGCGCCACCTTGGTTCTTGGGCAAGGAAGAACTGCTGTCTTTGTACAACCTTTATAAGGCATCTGGAACTGTACCGTCAAACTGGAAAACTAGCAAGTCTGTGGCATTGCTCAAACTTGGCAAGTCTCTGCTATCCTACAGACCTGTGGCACTAGCAAGTTCTGTAGGAAAACTTGTACGAATGGTTCCGATGCGCTTGCAATGGTTCCTAGAGAAGAAAAGAGTATATCCAGATGCCATGACTGGCTTCCGGAAGGGAAGGTCATCAATTTACAGTGTGATTGATTTGGTAACAACCGTTGAACATCATAAGTGGCGCTGCCGATTAACGGCTGCAGTATTTCTTAATATCAAAGGAGCATTCGGCAATGTTCTGGGTGACGCCATTCTAAATGCTCTTGAATACTATGATATTGGTGGCCGCATGCATCAATGGATAGCCAGATATCTTCAAGAATGAAGTAAAGTCATGTCTACTGTTACGATGACACAAATAAGCATCCCGTCTACCTTAGCGTACTTCAAGGTGGAGTCCTGAGCCTAACATTATTTAATATCGTACTTGTTGGGCTCGTTAAAAAGACCGTTAAACTACCAGGCAAATTCTCGGTGTCTGTGTACGCAGATCACATTTGCATTTGAACCACGAGTCTAACACGTTCGCAAGTACAAAAAAACTACAACGTGTGATATTGACGTCGGAATACCTCAATACCCTCGGACTGCAACTGTCACCGACGAAAGGTGCAACCCTGCCATTCACGAAAGAATCCTTGGCTTGCTACCCCATAGTGATTGATGGGAACATAATACCATCGGTAACTCATCACAAGTTCCTCTGAGTTATCATGGATCGTCATTTGTTTTGTCGAAGCACATCTCATTGCTAAGAAAAAAAAACTAGACAGCTTTGTGCAGGCCATTTGTCATATGTCTGGAAAATTGTGAAGACCATCGAGATCATCTCTTCTGCAGGTATACCTGGCACTTTTTATTGGATACCTTCGCTATAGTGCTCCCGTTCTCTCCCGTGCTCGCACATCGGCTGTACGTACACTCGAGGGAGCTCAGGCGCGTGCCCTAAAAATGTGCCTACGAGTACTTCACTGCACTTCTACATGGGACACTATTGCAGGAGCACGTGCTTGTCGAGCTCGTGTTTATCTTCAACACGAACCACTACGAGTACATCTGAGGCTACTGACAACGCATCGAGACCATCCACTGGTAGACACTTTTAACACACGACCCAATGCTGCATACTCAGAAGCCGTTATGTCGCACCGAGATCTCCTCCCTTAAATTATGCACACATGTTCTCTTCGACATACAACTCTGGACGATTCCTAAGCCGATCGTGCGACTGTCGATCCCAGGAATAACAAAGAAGTAAAAAATACCAACTGCTGGTCTTAAGCATTTCACTTTTACGTATAATGACTATATGTACGGATATACAGTACACATTTTTGCTGGTGGCTCTGTCACGCAGACCTTCTCAACAGCCGCTTTCACTGTGCCTCAAATGGAAATCACTTAACGCTTCAAATTAGCACACCGGACATCATCAATTGCCACCAAGCTGACTGGCATCCGACAAACTGCGTGCTACATTTTACAGCAGATTCCAGCGAAATGGACATTATTTTGCGACTCCAAGCCTGTACTTCAGCTAATTAGAAACTACATGAAACAAGACACTACATACAGTCATCTGGTGTGTGACACAATGAATATGTTGAATGAGGCATTGCAATCCGGACATGCCGTTGCGTATAAATGGATTCCCAGTCATTGTGGCATAGCTGGGAATGAACAAGCTGAAGTAGAAGCTAAAGGGGCGCACACTAATGGCGAAGTGATATTAATTCACTTTTCCCGATATGACATCAACGCCTTGCTTTCTAAAGGTATGAAGACAACTCTGCAAGGACTATGTATAGATCAGGATTACCGCCACAAGCGCATTTACAGGCTCTACTTTTGTCGGGTTTTTCGCCTTCCGTTCCTGCTAAGGAGAGACCAAGAAACACTACTACATTGACTGTGGCTGGAAATTGCACACCCGCGACGATACTTTTATGCATGATTGGACAATATCAACATCCTTACTGCAACTTGTGTAACACGCGAAAAACTATTAATCACATCCTGTGTGTGTGCTCTTTATATGCAGTTGAAAGACAATCTCTTAAGTGCCTCAAAGATGACCTCGACTACCGACCCTTTTCGGAAGAGAAATCTTCGGGTGCTTGGGAACGTGTGGACCACGCCCAACGCAGTTTAAAGGACCTTCTCGCTTTTCTAAGCAAGACAGGTTTAGATTCCCGTTTTTAGAGAATCTGCTAATATAGAGACTTCAGGGCGTGTACTACACCGAACGAGACATTGTGTGCAGTGACTCATTGTGCTATACCACTGTCACCCCTCATCATACCCTCCTCTTTCTTTCCCTTTTCCCCTTACTCCCGTGAACAGTAGCTGGCCAGAAACCCGCTTTCAAGGCCGACCTCTCCTCCTTCTTCTCATGAAACACCTTCTTTTTCTAACCAGGTTGCAAACGGTTTCCGACCCGACATAAAGAGAGGAGAAAGAGGAAGCAAAGAATGGAGGGTGGAATAATTAAATACGAGGAAACTAATACGTTAGCAAGCATAGCAGCTTTGACCACACTCACGCAGAAACCTAGGTCGGTGTACTCACTAATGTGTTGACTCACTCGAACTCACTCAGACTCAGATGAAGCCATGAGTCTGAGGAATGAGCCCAGGGGGTAATATTTTCGTAAGTCTGAGTGCTATTGAGTCCAGTTGAAGAACGTTTTTGTAAGTGTCAATTTGAGTCAGTTTGGCCCGAAAAATTTGGGTGAGCCTGAGTACGAGTCAGTCGAAAGCGCAAAGTACAGTTCTTCAGTTAGTCTGGGTGAGTTTCACTTTCTTTTGCCGACCCACAGTTCTATGTATTCATCGTCAGCACTGCTGTCTGCACTACGTAGATTAACGTCTATACTGATGATGTTATTGAAACGTATTACAAAGCAGGTTTAATCATCATAGTAATCCCCATTATCACAAGCCTGACTACGTCCACTGCAGGGCAAATGCCTCTCCCATGATCCACCAATCTACCCGCTCTTGTGCTCTCTGCTGCCATTTTGTGCCTGCGAACTTTATAATCTCATCGGCCCACCCAACTTTCTGTCTCCCCTTCGTGCGTTTGTCTTTTCCGGAAATCCAGACAGTTACCCTTAATGACAAGTGGTTAGCCTGCCTACGTGCTACTTGTCTGGCTCATGTCCATTTCTTCTCCTTGATTTCAACTATGATATCTCTAACTCCACTTTGTTCCCTGACACACTCTGCTCTCTTCTTGTCTCTTAAGATTACACATATGATTTCCCTTTCCATCGCTCACTGCGTCATCCTTCATTTCTGCGGAACCCTTTTTGTAAGTCTCCGGGTTCCTGCTCCGCGCGTAAGTAGCGGCAAGATGTAGCTGTTATTCACCTTCCTCTGGAGGGTTAGTTACAGATTACCATTCGTCATTTGAGAAAGCCTGAAGAATGTGATGCAGCCCTGCTTATTTTTCTAGTTAATTTTCTCACATTATTCGGCTTCACGGTTACTACCTGTCCTATGTAGACATATCTCTTTACAACTTCCAGAGTCTCTCCACCTATCGCAAAGTGCTGTTTTCTGCCGAGGCTGTTGCACGTTGTTTTGTGCATAGTAATTTTCAGACCTATTTTTCTACTTTCCGTGTCAAGTTCAGTAACCATCAGGTGTAATTCGTCCCCTGAGTTACTCTTCAAGACAATGTCATAAGCGAATCACGGTTTACTAAGATACTCTTCATTAACTCTTATCTCTAACTCTTTCCAATCTAGGGCCCTGAAAGCCTCCTGTAAACACGCGATGAATAGCATTGGAGAGATCGTGTCTCTCTGCCTTAGACCCTTGTTTATTTGGATTCTGTCACTTTTATTATGGAGAACAATGCTGGCTGTGGATCCACTATAGATTTCTTTCAGTGCGTTTATGTAGGGTTCGTTTGTGCCATGATTGAATAGTGACTGCATTACTGCTAATGTCTCGACTGAATCAAACGCCTTCTCATAATCTATGAAGGCTATGCGTAGGGGTTGGTTGTATTACGCGCATTTCTATATTACCTGATTAGTAGTATGAATATGGTCGATTGTGGAGTAGTCAGTACAAAATCCTGCTTGCTTCTTTGTTTCATTGAACTCTAATGTCACATTTCAATACATCATTTCAATTTTCACCATTCCATTCATACACCACTTGAATATTTCTTAAATGTGAAGCATTTCTTAGTGAAATTCGGCGACATTCTATCTATCTATCTATCTATCTATCTATCTATCTATCTATCTATCGATCGATCTATCTATCTATCCACCTACGACTTTTAGCTCTCCTGTCCGTTTAAATATTGGCATTGATACCAAACTTGGTAAGGCATAGCATGACTGTATGAAGAACATATTTGAATAGTCATAACATGAAAATCATAATATGTATGTCATGAATGTCATGATTTACATTTCATGGTCCTGCAGCTGTTTCAGTGGTTTCGTTCACATGGCATGTTTCACAACTGGTATGGTATGGCTTGATTGCATGGCAAACAAAAGCGACAGACCCTAACATGAAAATCATGATATGGGTGTGATGTAACAACATGACTACATGCCATGCTCATGATGCGCTGGCGGCCGTTTCACTAGCTGCACTTATGCCAAATTTGGTATTACGGGACGTGACTGGATGACGAAGGTATGATACTGGTGCAAACATGATAAACACGAGATGCGTGACATGTAACAGCATGATTACATGCCACCCTCATGATGCGCTCGCGGCCCTTTCACTAGCTTAACATGTACCAAACGTGGAATTACGCGACGTGAAAGAACGAGATATGTAAATGACACATTCAAACAAGATAATCACGACATGCGTGTCATGTAACAACATGACCACATGTCACACTGTTGATGCCTCGCGGCCATTTCGCTAGCTTCACATATGCCAAATTTGGTATCACGTGACGCCAATGGATGACGAAAGTATGTGACTGGTGCAAACATGATATTATTGAGATGCGTCTCATGTGAGAACATGACTACATGCCACAGTCAAGGTGCCAATACATTTGGACGTGACGTGGGGCACGGGCTCACCAGCATTCATTTTGAGGCGTCCCGCCGGCGTTGCCACGCCAGGCGCCGGTCCTGCCATATACTCGCAGGCGCGCGCCGCACTGCATTGGTTTGACACATGCGCGTTTCAGCGCGTCCGGCGCCCCTCTGTGACGAAAACAGAGAAACGCAGTGTTGTCTCGGTAACGCATTGGTGCGAAATGCAGCATATCGCATTTCGCACTGGTGTCCGTCAGGCCGTGCCAACGGAGCTGGTCGCGCCTGGCGTCAGACTATAGAGTGCTCGCGTACTGCTACCGTGGCGTCGCTGTGCCCAGCGTGCGCGCGTCAACGCAACATTCGAGTATATTGGACCGTTCATGATGCGCTCTGGGCCGTTTTGCTAGCTCCACATATACCAAATTTGGTTTACGTGACATCAATGAATGACGAAATATATGACTGGTGCAAACATGATAACCCTGACACGCGTGTCATGTAAGAACATAACAACATACCACGCTCATAGCGTGCTCGCGGCCGTGTGGCTAGCTCCACATAAGGTAAATTTGGTATCACGCAACGTGAATAGATGGCGAAGGTAAACGACATATCCAAACATAATAATCACGACATGGAAGTCATCTACGGCATCATTTACCTCCACCTCGTAACGTTGTGCTGATTTTAAAGTGACATATCAACATTTCTCATTCGTGCTTCGTATGACATCGATACCCATTGCATGTGCGATCTGCCAATTATTTATTGAAACTTCCCGCAATCTATGACAATTGGTACATATGAGGGCGTTCTGTGTCGTGGCAGAATTCTCCATTGAGGGGCTTCACTCCTCATGCTCAAATCACCACGTTCCTGCGTACTCCTTTCACATGACCTACTTGCCGACACTTAGCACATTGAAGGGGTTTCGTTGTAAACAGATGAATTACGTGTGATTGCTACGTTCACTTGGGATGCCACTGATTGGCTCAATCAGCATCGGAATGGCGGCACAAGGAATGATAATGTCGACATTGGGTATTGTACCAGCCATCATGTCCGGGATTTGTGGAAGGTGAGCTTGCCCCTTTGAATTAATGAAGTCTGTGATGGTTCATAGAGAAAACAGAGAGGCCTGGAGTATTACGTCAATGGCCAAGAGAATCATGCAAAGGTCGACCCGTATATATCTAATGTCATTTCCCCCCAGGGATTCGAGCTTTCTCAAGAGGGTCTGCGAATTCAAGTTACTCAAGTTGGTTTGCCCTTTTATGCTTTAAGTAGTCGCATGGGTATGAGGACCGTAGTAATCTTTTTGTCATGTGCTTCCAATAAACATTGAGTAGCGAGAAAGTGTTGTGGTTTTTCCCTCTTTTCTCGCCGCTGCTGCACTGTGTTTCAGCAGGTTCTATAACTGTCACATTCTGGTCCATTAACACATTGGAATCAAGGATGCGACGACTCTGTGCACATGTGCACCGATGAATCTTACTCGGTGCGTTTCGACGGCGGCCTTTGTGGTCCCTCGTCTAGGTACCTTCCGGAATAAAAAATTAGGTCAAAGTCATCTTAAACAGCTTCAGAGAACAGTTGTTATACGGGAGCTATGCAACTTGTCATCGGCTAAGCATGAAAGTAGACATTTACATCTGGCATATAATCAACATTTGCAGGCCATTGCAAGTTCAAACTGATAATACTATATACTAGCTTTAGAAATCATGGAAGAATTCAGCCTCACGCTGAGGAATGGTCGCTCTGTTGCAACGCAATAAATTTCCGGGCAGTTTGGAACGGCAAGCATTGAGCTTGGTGTTGTTGGAACCAGATCTGCAGTGTTTAACACCCCCATTGACCTGGAACTACCGTACTCGTGAAGTGACGCGAGCTCTTTGTTGAGATTGCTCGTGTGACAAAGGACAACGACTTCTTGATCTTAGCCAGACAATTTATGCAGGCCTCACCGGGAAAAAGATCCTTAGACGACTTTTCACCTGGCTATATCGATAGGAAGCAAGGCCCGTTTGCGCTACGGGATTTGTATGGTCGTTGCATTGGCTCGCCCCTATAAGCACACCTCATTCGCCTGCTGGACAGTCCGACCTACCATCACAATAATTTGGTACCCACGTGCGATTAGTTGAAGCTAAGAACTACTCTAAAGGCTATTTCAGGCAGGGTTGTCACTGGCTGTCGAGCTATGTCGTCAAACGAAGAGCAAAAGGACTTCAAAAGAAACCAAAAGTCACAATTTCTCTTCACATTTCGCCAAAAAGGTCACCACCGTAAATATGTGTGGCACGCTTTGCAACAAAAATAGTAAATTATACATATCCTCCTCATAGAATATCATACCGATTCTAACCTCTAGACTATACCGACGTTTTTTATTTCCACTTGCACCGTACGGCTCAGCATGAGAGGGCTTGGTGCGCCTTGTTCTCCAACTAGCCATGAGATGCGATTGATGGTGTAAGCGTTACGTACAGTTAGGAATGGTGCACTCATGATAACTTTTCTCTGCAACCCACTGACTTCGAAGGGGAAAGTGTGTTTAACCTTGTATGAAAAGTGCGCCAAACATGGCTTATAAGGTTTACTGAAGGTAATACGCAAAAGTCACGAAGGAAGCAATCATTAGTGAGTCATATTTTTTCAGTGTGAACTAATATGCTACTGGTTACCACTGTTCAACATGTCGTTCCGATGCGTCTGAAGCATAAAATGAATGAACAATTAGACAGTATATAATGTTATTTAGCATTTTTACTATGCACAATCAACAAGAACAGCGAGAAATACTTGAGTAACTATGTGTTTATCGCACAGTTACATATTCAGTTACGAGCTACATATCCTCCTCTCGACCATAGATATATCTAGATACGTGACCTCGACCCACTTCACGGGTATCGCCTAATGGGCACCATTGGTAGGTAGATAGTGGAAAAATCAAAGATAGTTCACCATCATCTGGCGAAGAAATTTTTCTTGAATGACGGAGTTTGTCGAGGCTTTTTACTGCACACAGCACCAACATTTAATCCTTGAGGTTTATTACACTAGTTCCATTTTTATCTTATGGTAAAGTTCCGCAATATTCGTGCTTACATTACAAAAATACTCCATCCGCTTCGGCATTTGAGGTCGAAAGCGTCTCAATCTAGATCGCTGCTATGAAAAGTGCTTAGAAAACGCACGCATGAGCAGCATCCCTAAGTGCTAGCGCCTCGCGCTAAAAGATCGTGGCACAATGCGTTTCAGTTGTGGCAAATGCAAAGTGAAGCAGTGGCTATAAGATAGGGATGACGTGAGTAGCCCAGAACAATGTAAATAACTTCTTCGAAAGTACTGTGTAACAACCTTCTCAATGCGCACACCACGCTTTCTGTGCGGTCACGCTTACGCGACACGTTTGCTTCGCTCAAGTCTCTGAAGATTGCCCATAACACCTGACTTCTTGATAGAGCTGAAAAGTTCGTTAATAACAGAATTAAACTCTACACAATAAATAACGGGTACTTAAGCAGTGACCAAGTCTACAAGCTGTTCGGAAAATTTGGAGGTTTGGTCGGGCTAAGCATCGTCTAGCCACAGATAGAAACAAAACTTTCGAAAACCTTGAAGCAACTCTGAAGTTTGTCTTGTGCCATGGCCTATCGGCACGCGAAGTATTCCGCTTACTTATGTTTTGCTGCGAGGTGTCCGGGGCCACACCAGTACATCCGGAATCTTTATTATTTAGAAACAGGACTGATGTACTGCATTGCGTGTGAAGTGCGCCTTTTACTCGTAAATCTAAAGCGAATAAAAATAAAAGAAAATTGCTGAATCATAGGGTAGATAATGATGAAAGAGTACGTAGGTCAGTGGAGATCTAAGCAGAAAATCACCAGAAGTTTGCCATGTCACCATTAATAATTTTTACTCACCACGAGCCTCTAAATTTCGACAATTTGGAGAAAAGTAGCCATCCGCGGCAACCCTCATTGTCGGTATTTTCAAGAGTTCAGCACTTGACACCAGACTAGAGCAAGCACTATGTCATGCGGTTATTGTATACACGCATAACTTTTTCCCGTTCCCATCATCTCTGTACATCACTCGCATTTTCCCCGTTTTCCTTATAGAGTAGCAAGCTACAGCGCATCAGCTCAGGCCGACCTGTCTGCCTTCAAATAAAGTATATCTCCCTCCAACGTTCCGATCTCTCAATACTCTAGATATAGCGTGGTTCTTCGGCTTCACAGTCTATCGTTTCGAATAACGCAAGCACCGAGATATCTTCATTCATATTTGCGGTGGCTACATATAAACCAGCGTGAGCGTACTGTCACAATTTTTACTGCTGGCCAAATAGAGCGAACTGAAGGGGGACTCACCGTCCCCCTTCAGTTCGCTGTTCCATTTTATTGACGTGGCCGCAGGCGTCAGCTTAACGCCTGGAGGGTGTGCTGGCTAGTCTGCTTCTGGTGACGTCAAAGAAAATACAGATGGTTACGTCAGCAACATGACATTACAGCTAGAACTGTGACCCACTAAACAAAGCGCTGTACAAGAAACACACTACATCGTACTCTTCGCAAGCCTTGCCAAGAACTGTGAAAATCGTACTTGCTGTGTCATAGTGGTGGTCTCTTTCTCCTTTAACAGACACGTCTTCCACACGTTTATATTTATATTAAACAGTCGAGAATCTAATAGGACATCTCTAAATGTTTGCACGACAACCCGTAACATGTGTTTGCTTATTCTTAACTTCAAAATTCACTAGCAGGTGTGCTTGTGACGAAATATTTCATCGTATGGCACGCGGCAAATGTTCTACGCGGACTGGTGCAGTGGAAACTATAGTAGAATATTCAACTACGGTGACAGTGATGGTCATGGTGAACGCAAAAATTAATCATTAATGTTCTCATGGCTGTTGCGTATTGCAATAAATTCTACAGAATGAAAAGCGTTCTAGCCTGTGACTTCCTAACTACTGGTACTAATTTAAAAATCAACGAGCATGATTGGTATCTAATGGATAGCAAACAATAAACACAGCATATGAAAAGACATACAACAATGTCTTGAGGAATAAACAAGAAGTAATTATTCAATCATTTTTAATTCAGTATTCCTCATGCCATCGAACAGGAAGCAACGATCGCAAAAGAATGCATACATGACACTCGCGCGAATTCGAAAGCGTATGGTGAAATTTTGTGCTGATCATCCAAGCATTAAAAGCGACAATCATCAAACTACTTATTGGCGCACAATACCATGGCCAAGCTGGGACAGAGCTCTTGTAAATAAAAAAACTGAAAATTGTCCCCGAATCTGCATGTTACACTGCAAATGTCGTCGAAAGACGATAGTCTTGCGTCCGAAGAGAGTGAACAAAACGTTTATTTTATGCTCTGCGCAAGAAAATTCGTGAATGATATTTTGGAGGCGCTGCGTTAGTGCCTCGAGCGTGTAGCGTCGGCGAACGAGCGCATCGAGACACGTTAGACACGAGCTCCATCTGGCACTTCGAAAACGAAGGAAGTCGTGCGCGCCCGCGGAGAAAGATGCGCACCTGTCTCGGAGGTGATAAGGTGTAGAACGCAAATCGACGGGCAGGTAGGTGCCACCTCCGTGTCGTCTTAGCAACGCGTTCGAAGCACTTACCTTTTTGAGCATCGCGTTGCACTGTCAGCGCAGCGTGATAAACTCGACGGTCATTATAATTACTTGTGTGTGCCTTCTCTAGTATAAATGCACACATACAAAACATCCACGTGTTGTTATGATGCCTCAAATATGCGCAATAATTGCTTTTTAATTGACAATCATACAA
The DNA here is from genome assembly GCF_043290135.1 of Rhipicephalus microplus. NCBI lineage: Eukaryota > Metazoa > Arthropoda > Arachnida > Ixodida > Ixodidae > Rhipicephalus > Rhipicephalus microplus. The sequence continues at coordinate 78,629,865 of NC_134701.1, forward strand.
GTATGAACGATGAATCTTGAAAAATATTGGAGGGCACTGCGAATGGGGTTGGTCGTTAAGTGCCATTCAAGGTATCGGTAAGAGCTGACAAGCAGACAAATGTACAGACAGACAAACCAACCAATATTTTTCCGTCGAAGGTCCCCAAGAAAGACTATCGTCTTTAATAAAACAACATTAGTGCCTTGCGAAGCCTCTATAAAGAAAACTAAAGAAAAAAAGCACGTGAAAAGCTGATAGAAATATTTCCTATGCGCATCGTGTTATAGTAGCTACACGTACCAATTCATAATGACATGGGTCACACAGTAGCGGAAGTACGGCTCTGTTCATATATGTGAAAGAAATTATTTATAATACGCTATTCCTCACACAGCGCCTTCTTTGGCGAATTGAAATCTGGACCGGAGCCCACACAGTATCCTGATATGAAGCCCGCCAAAGGCGCAATCAAATTACATATACACTGCGTAACACTCTCAAAATATTAGCCGTGGCTGTAGGCTAAGAAAGCTGCAGCAGCTCTTTACATAAACATCCAAGGGCCGGTTCATGGTTTTCAGACTAGAAGTTCCTTCATAGATCGTGTCCTCTTGCACTGCTGGACAAGACGAAGCATTTCAAAAAACTAAACGGAACTGCAGCAGACAGTCTGCGTCGAGCAAAACTGGATTAGCCTCTTGCAAAACAAGACACCATTTTACGCGAACGTGCTTGGCAGGGTCGAGGGCTGCACACGATTCGATACCTGTATTAAAGTAGTACACCACGCGAAGTAATGCGGCACGCTGCAAGATAATTGCCGAAGAGCGCGTCCGCAAGGATGAGCTGCTACGTGACAGTTTTTTCTCATGAGGTCACTTGCGAATGGGCTCCCCTTTCGACGGAGAATTTGGTCTTAACTTTGACTCTCAGAAGCAGCCAGTTAGTATGTGTGGGATACAGATGGCTTTGCCCACTGCTTAAGGCTGGAAGATGCAGCCGCAGGCAGGTGGACGGGCCGGACGAAGATAACGGGTTCCAATGAATACCAGAGACTGGATTTAAAAGGATGAGGAGAAAATTGTAGAGGAGGGCAAAGAGACAGGTATAAGTAGGAACTACTCACTGGGTGTTTCGTTGTCGAGTTCGTTCAGACACAAGATCACCAGGTGAGTCGTCTGCTCACGTGGGATTCTAATAGCCACAACCGAAACCTTGTGACAGTGAAGGGTCATTCCAAGACTTGCAGCGAAAATGCGCCTGATGTTCTTCCTGTGGATGTGACAGTGGAATGCTACTTTTCTTCTTCAATGTAAAGCTGTCGAGTGGTACCGCTTGGGTTGTTCTGTTTGTGCTGAAGCTGACCGCCTTGGTGCGATTTTCTGGTAGTCTGGTTTATTGGAAATGCCCATGAAACCTGGCAACAGAACCTCAGACGCTGGCATAACTCCGTGGCTTGCCTTTTTCGCGTGTTATTATAACACATTCTGTGATGAAAAAGTGATGGCTAATTACCAAACTTTTCGGAAGAACTCCTTAGGCAAGTTCATGCCAGGCAATGGTGTCCTTTTAGATCCCACTAATATTGTTGGATCAGCTTGTGTGCATGCTCAGTCGTGATCACCATTTCGTTTTTGCTACCACTAAGTGCGACGCAACGTGGCCTGTCTAATTTTTTAACCACGATCATTGAAAATACAGCAATTTTATCGTGTTAATGAGCAGACAATCATTTATAAACAAAAATATTTGTAGAGAATTCCCAAGCCAACAACTGACATTAGTAAAAACCATGCGCTGGTATTGCACTGTGGCCCTGGATTCTATGGTCCTTCTGTAATTTTTGCCCACGCCGCTGACTTATTTTACCCACCGGTGCCTGCTGCTGCCATCGTCGCCACTTCTAACGCCCTCTTGCTCGGGTAGTCAGTGAGTCAAGTCACGGCACAGCATATAAACTGAACAAACAACTGCAAATTTTCCTACATAATTGCTTCCTCGCTATAAAAATTGCAGTTATATCGAGTGTGTTCGTGTACCACATTGTTCCACTCTTATTTAGCGCCAATTCGAGTCAATCAAGTTTGATATTTCAGGAACCTCGTAGTACAATTCCGGTGAAAAAGCGCATTTTCTCATTTTTGAGCGAACGATTAGTGACGACAGCTTCGGTAATTACAAATACTCTTCGCAAATTTCTGAAATGTGTGGTGAAAAGAAGACTGTTTGCTTATTAGCCATGCATCTTTCTTTGCATGCGGCCATGAACCAGAACCATGAAGGCTGTTGCTCTCTTCCTCCTGGGTAAGTTTCGTACGCGTAGAGATGATCGTCGACTCTTTTGCAATCTAATACGAATACGACAGACAATATAGGGAACGTTGTTTAACAACAGCGTAACTGAAAGCACCATTCAGTCCCGATGAAGCACTGAATTGCATACCAGGCATTTCAGCATATGTCCAATGACTCGTACCGGACAATGTGGTTACTATGGCTGTAAGACCCCTTATTTTTATATGAAGTGAAGCACAACATAATTGCTGTTCTGCTAATAATTGCGTACGCATGTAGTACTCGTAAATTTTTGTTCGGATTACTTGAATTAAAAAAATATTGCATTGATGAACTAATTTCACTGCCAGAATGTTGCAACTCACCTTTGATGCCCACTTCTGGCGGTTACTCAATACTGCTGTGGCATTTTTTATTTAGGGGTAAACCTTACGTACCCTTAACAATGAAGTTTGAATGAAAAAATCAAACATGGATAGCCAAGCTTTTACATCAAAACTCACTTTCAGCCGTGCAATCAAACTGGCGATATAGCTCTTGTCTATGTCATTGGGCTCCTCAAAAAGATTCTTCACTGGTAGTGCACTACCTCGAGTAAAATTATTCTTGGATTGCTAATCTACCTAATTCAATCAGTGATTCATTTCATTGATCAAATGACCATGGAGCACTTGTACTGCAACATCACTTACAATATGCAATGAGGTAAAATATTTTTTAAAGTATGACTTACGACACAAGGTACGTCAGCTTGATGCATTCATACAGTTAAAAATAATCAGTTCCAACGATTCTAAAATGTACTTATGTAAGCACTGCCAGAAAACACTTAAGGTACACAACTTATGCAGCATGGTAACTTTATTCTAACATCTATTCGTTTTTACCTTTTTATGTTGTTTCATGGCTTCCTTGCCTGCAGCTGGATATTACCGCTAATACATTCAAAACTAAGGACATGTAACGCCAGTAAGTAATTTATGGGCTGTACATAAAGCAATTTTATCTGACAGGAAAGAAATCAGAGGTGAAAATATTCCGTAACCTTCGCATTAAATTTCGCGCATACACTCCTTTGTTTTAGCAACACCATGAATTAATTCTCACTCAATGTCTTTCTAGCCACTGTGGTCGGCGCTGTCCCACGGGTAAGTGTTTTCCGCATTGTTATATTAGCATTCATTATCGATTTCTTTAAGGTAGCAACACCCTGTGCATAAGAAAAAATAAACACAGTTTTGTTTGGAATCAACTATTAGAGTCGTGCATCGCACCGATATGAGACTCGATAGTCTCCCCAATGCAGGAAGTAAATAAAGTGTTTGCTGTCGAGTACTGTCGTATTGTTCTACAGTATTGCAATATACAAGTTTTTATAGCAATTTGTTCTCGAGCTTTGGCACCAAGCAGATGAAAAGACACCCATAATGTGCCGGGAGTGACAAAACTTGCAATAAACTGCCATTACAACCATTTCTAGAATTCTTGCAGAATCATTAACTCATGCTGTTATCTCTATCATCTTTACTGCGACTTAATTTTCTGCATGCGATGCCAACAGTAATGGTGTCATGAGCCCCTGAAAAATTTCTATGGAAGGTATGAAACGGAAGTTTTTTTTGTATTTTGATTGTACGAGGAAACGATAGCTTTGGTCATTTCGTATAGGTGATATTGACATGAAGAAATGTGCGCCAGCTATAGCTCAAGAGTTTCCATGTTTGTTGTGTTTTTTGTCTTTCCCTTCAGGCTCGTCGCCAGGCCGTCAGCCTTCCCGACGGCGTCGATCTGTTGCTCGGCCGTGCCGTCCAGTCCAACTTCCAGTGCACCCGCGACGGCTACTACGCTGACGTAGAGACCAACTGCCAGGTGTTCCACGTGTGCCGCGGTGTGACCAAGGAGGACGGCAGCATGGACTACGAGCACCACGCTTTCGCCTGCGGCAACCAGACCGTCTTCAACCAGGCTTCCTTCACATGCGCCTTCACCGAAGAGGCCATCCCTTGCAGCAGCGCCAAGGACTTCTTTTACCTCAACGAGCGTCTCTTCCAGGACAAGGACACCCCCATTCTAGGAGACGAGGAGGCCCAGAAGGCTGCCGAATTCTACCCGGCCCGTGCCGCCGCCGCCGCCAAGGCGTAAAAAAGGGCCACATGCGAATGAGTGTTTTAGGACTGAATGTGAGAGCTTGTACAGTGATACGTAATTAACCGAATGTTGTACAGTGATACGTATTAAACCGGGTATTACAATTTCGTTGGCGCGATTTTTTAAGTACCCGATTTCAACCATAATGAAGGTCAACTTTCATCCGTACGCTCAAAAAACTTATTAATGCGAAAGCCCACTATGCCTCATCAAGCACAAAAATTGACCCTTGGTGGCAACAATACGTCTTGCAAAAAAACATCATCACGTAATGACGTCCCTGTGTGGCACACCATGACGTTTCAAATAGCCAAAGTTTTTGTCACCATGACTTCACGATGACTTGATTGCGACGTTACATAACACGGCGTCGTATGATTGTGTCACCACAAGATGTCGACGCTTCGTCAAAAGTTGGCCAATCCTGGAAGCAAGGTAGAATACAAAAGGAAGAAAGCCGAAAGCAGTACGAAAATTGGCGGATCCTGAAGCTTCGCCTTTAATAGCTGAAGACGATTGCGATATCCTGTCCCTAGTGCGTACTTCAAACACTTAGTGCATGGAATCTTTCCGAATTTGCTCTGCACGCACCACGTGATATTAAAAGAATAGGCGCAGCAAGGTGTGTTTTTTTTTTGTAGCGGGTGACCAGCTTTAAACTTTGAAATAGTAATGATAATCACATTTATTGGCACGCGATGCCAATGTAGGCTTCTACAAGGCGATTTTACTGCAATATGTCACGTTGTTTTGTGAAGAATGTATACAAGACGCATGCATTCGTAAAGCATGAAAGTTACCTTCTGTGCATTTCTGAGCAGATGATGCTATTTTCATTGTATTCACACGCAGGCGCATAACTGTTTGGGAGAACCCCAGCTTACCACGCAAACGACCAAGGTTTAATCCTCACTCAGACCGAGAAACTTTGTCGTTACTATAATTGCATCTCTCTCAATTTTTCTGTCACACACATGATGATTTCTCGCTCACAGCCAACGACGCCGACGCCAGAATTTCTGCAAAACAAGCTCTTTACCTCTGTCACTGAATGCTATCGCTGACTGAGTGTTAAGGAGCTCCGAAAGTTTTGCGACCTATGATCTTCAGTGGTCGTAACTTTTCCAGGACACCAAAGACATATGATTCCACATCTACCGAACTTCATAAGAGTGCGGTTGTGCTTTTTTGATGGAGCTGGCGGTCCGGCCATAGTCAAGCCGAGCTTGAAGCTGTATTTGTGTCATTGAGTCTATACATTCACTAAATAGCCAAAAAATTGTGAAAAATTGCCATCAAAATGTCCCTGTCATTCGTTATATCAACCGGCGAATGGTTGTAGTACAGTATCAATTGAAGAAGAATGGCGATTTGGGCTAGTTGGTTTGAATTCATGATAAGGGTTGCAGCGCGAGCACGAATGTGCTAGAAGAAACAGACGAAAGTCGAGGTACGGAAGGCAAAGAGGACAACACTGTTTAGTCTGTTTCTTCTAGCACATTCGTGCTCACGCTGCAACCCTTATTACAGTATCAATCAGTACTTCTATTGAGGAACGTAGGCAGGAGAAGTTACCTGAAGGTTCTAGCACATCATGCACTGGTCAGTAGTGCTTGTACGCGATAATAGGGCAAATCAACATCTGCTACACTGTCAGTGGACCTGCCACAGGCCAGCAGTTTGTAGTCGATATTCTTTGTCGCACAACTACAAACAAAAAATACACCACAGGTATTCCAGTTCTTCTGACTCATTCTGTAGCCTTCTGCTTTTTTTAAAGTTCATGAATCCTCATGAACCAGCCAGATAAAATACTTGCTCGTCAACACTCATAGGTGAACTCAATTTCATTCATCTAATTCGTATCGTAATACGTAATTCGTCCTTTTATCAACATGAAGCTAAGCCATAAAACAAACAAAAAAACAGAATGTGGCTAACACTGATGCATATTTAGAAATAGCTCAATCCTTTCTATGATTTTGAACGTGGGAAAGAGTCGCTGGTCAAAGACTCCAATTTTTGGTTAGTCATAGGCATGGACC